>NW_019174923.1:796139-1208639 GCF_002260705.1 Seriola dumerili
GATACTTTATACAAATGATGGGAGACAGTCAAAACATGATGATGGTGAATCCAGCTTTTTCTGGACAAATCTGTCGCCGTCACTCACTTTCTGCTAAGACACAGTTTATATATTTTTTTTGCATCTCTCTTATCAATAAAGATATATAATTTTGGGAAATGGGTAAATTTTGAAAGTCTCTCCTGTTGTCACCTGTCCTCATGATTTGGGCTCAAGATCCCGCACTGGCTTCCCACCCACTAAAGCCTTCTGTTCCCTCTGAAAGCACTACAGCCAGAGAATGAGGCCAGGTCACTGAAGGATGCCTTTCCCCCGTGTTACATCAGCCTTTAGTGCAGCTTTAAAATCAAGATGTGATGCCACGTGTGAGACACAGTCATACTCACTGAGCACAGGTCATGAGCAGGATGGCGATGCAGCTGATGACTGACAGGACCACAGCAATGATTACCAAGACCGTCTGCACCAACTCAGTGTCACTGCCCCCCCTGGTGCGGGTCTCCAGAGTTTGGATCCCACAGCGCTCCCCGTCATAACCCTTCATACATCTGCAGAGTGTATATTTTGTTAAACATGAAGAATAGGGTGAGAGTGTAAATAAATGTGGCTTCAGATGTTAAACTTTACACAAAATAGTGAATATGTCCATTTAGTCAAAATAAGGAAAGATAGCAATAAACCTCATCTTAAAAAAAAAAAAAAAACTAATATATAAATTTAATTATGTATTCATGTCATTTTTTGTTCTTGCCTGTTGGAAAGTTCAGCAAAAAATGATGTGGATTATTTATTCTGATGATAAACTCGTGATCAACTTGCCTCTGACTAAACCACGGTGCTCATATTCACCCACATGCAAACACCCAAAGTGAACTGATGCCGTACTTACATGCACACTGGCTCCTGCAGGCCCTCTATGTGCTTGCAGTAACCATGAATACAGTAGCCCAGGTGGGTGGAGGTGCAGGGATCCTCTGCGGTGGTGAGAGTTGCCGTGTATCCGTTGGTGAAGACCATGTGCTCGGGGTTCAAAGGAGTCGTGCTTTTGCTCTTGTGCCTGCTCCTCCTCTTGCCTTTGCCTTTCCTTTTCTTCCTCTCATCTTTACTGGGATTTAACTCTGTAGCAGGAGAAAGGTTCATTTTAGGAGTTTCCACATATAGGTTCAAGCAGTTTACGTGATGAATTTTTCACATACATACACAACATCCCTGACTGTGACTTTTTTTGATCAACAGTGTAAAGCAGATAAGGAACAGCGAAATTCTTCACTTCTCCATTGCATTCAGAAAAAATATATTTACTGATCACAAATGGCCCAGCATTTCAACAAAACAAAAATCAAGTTCAAGAGGAAAAGAGCTTGTTTGATTTGTCATACCATGAGGGCTGAAATTTTCGTTGTCCCCTCCTGAAAGCTCTTCATCTATTTCCAGCTCGTCATCGTCGCTCAGCAGAGTCTGGAGGCCCTCCCCAGAGGCCGGACCCCCAGTCACTCCAGCTAGTCCACTGGAGTACGTGGCCTCAGATCCCTGAGCGCCCAACGAACTGCAGACTACTGTAAAACCAACAGAACACACAGAAAACAAACAGACTAATGAGTGAGATCAAATATACATAGAGATATATATATTTTTTAAAAAAGATAAGCAATAGGGAGCAATTAGAGTCAAAGTTTACATCATGCAGTTTAATGTGGTGACCCCAGTATTTTATATCCACAGCATTTGGAAAGATCAAGAACGTTTTTTTAAAGCTAGATACCAAACTCAGACTAGAACCTGTTGCCATGAAGGGATGAAATGAATTATAATTATCTGGAAGTTTTATTTTTCTGCAACCAGAAAAAGGACAAACATCTTGAGATTGATGAAATGGCATCCAGTTCTTTTATTCCTATTCTATGGTCACCAGGAACCTAAGCTTGCCTGGTTACTTTCTATTGGCATTGTATTCAGAATCTTTGTCCCATTTACATCTGACTTATCCATTCATCTTAAAATATCGAGCGCAATCTGAGCCCGCTAATTACATACATGCTGTATTGACACTAAAACAAGTACAACCAGTCCACATCCTGAACAATGCTGTACCTGAATGCATCATTCACACACGATGAGAACAACAATGAATGAAATTCAAAGACTAATGAAGAATTTGAAATATGTTGACCTTTCGCAGCATCTGGTGCTGTTGTATAATGATCTGGCCTGGTAATGATTCAGATCCATCCTGAGAACCAGAGGCGCTGCACTTCTGAGACGAATTCTTTTCTCTAAAACCTGCCTGACAAGTCCTCACTTGCAGAGACATTTCTTCCTTGCTTGCCCCCCACCCAGAGCACCCCATTCCTCCTCTGTCCTCATGCCATTTTACATTTCTCCTCTTTCCATTTCATTGATTTTCCTGGCCCTGCACACACGCAAACACACACATACATAATAAAGGTACAAGTCCAAACTTACCGAAGCACAGGAGACAGGTGAGGACGAGAGGGTTCATATCCCAGGAAGAGAGTGTTTTGTGTATGACAGTCCTGTGCAAATCTGTGCGAGGGTGTGTGTGCGTGCCCGAGTGTGATGTGCCTGTTTGTCCCCTGCTGATAGAGATTGTGCTTTGCTCTCTTTACCTCTGCTGGGTGCAGCTTTTATAGACCAACGCCTGCCTCTCAACTCTGAGGAGAAAGAAGGGTGTGTGTGTGTGTGTGTGTGTGTGTGTGTCTAGTGATTAATCAGCCTCAGGCAACACATTTTGTACCTCAACTCCTCACACATGACAAACCTCTGTTGGAGAATAATTAGTCTGAATGAGATTGAGACACAAAACAGTTTGATGTATTCTGACTTGTTTCTGTTCACCATTAAAACACACACAAACATTTGCTCCTGCTTCTTTAATTGTTATTGCTTCCTCGCTTCTCCCTCTATGGTCACGAATAAGGCAATAATTACACTGACACACACAAACGCATGCACGCACACCCCCCCCCAACATACTCATAGCACTCTTATCAGATCATAATCTTGTGTCTCCAAAGTGTCTAGCTACCAGAAACTGAAATAAGTTAATAATATTTTGTTCATTGTTTATTTGGGGATTTTATTTTTAAAGGATTATTGGGAAATTTAATGAGCTTAAAGAGACGAAAACACAAAAGTCAACCAAAAACAGAGATGCAATGTTTTCACTTGGTAACAACGATACACACATTTTGTAATCACCATAGCGACCGGAACCAGCTGCACTTTACTCAAGGTACAAAGATGGTCAGTGATAGCAGTAAACATAAAATAAGTTTTTATGATTGTGTGATTGATTATTAATTATCTGTATCAGGGCAAATGGGGAGAAGACGGTCTAAAAATGTTAATGTGGCATCATGAACGAATTCAACCTCTGAATTCAGCTTTTTTACTGAGAGATAAGTCAAGTTTTACAAGATAAATCATATTCTAATTGTGTGTTTCACAGTGAACATGAGGCAGAATAACTTCTGCTCTCAAGTAAATATTATTTTATCTATTGAAATGCACCAAATCTGTTATGTTATTCTATTATTAAATGTATGTTTTGTATTGTTCAACAGGGAGTTTTTCTGTGTCTTAATTATTGTGTGTGTGGTTTAATTAAACGATGGCAAGCGTTACTATTTTAGTACACTGTAACCAAGAGGACACCTTATGGCTTGGGTGGGGATGCTGCACAGAAGGGTGTGTTGTTATGTTGTTGTGTCTGCAGACAGAGGTTATCCCATCATTCGTGCTCCGGTGGAATCCAATAGAAGCCCTCTAGGAATGCTGGGAACTTGTCCATCTCATTCCTCGGCCTCAACAACGACCAGAAGCTCCTGACACATTTTGTTTATAACAGCCGTAGGAATTAAATTGTTTGGATTATGTGTAATGGCATTGAGGATATGTGATATGAATGTGTGGAAAGTCTGACACAAGCCTGGAGAGAAGCACCTCATAACAGCCGCCCACTGTAAACACGCTGCTGTGTAGTTAACAGCGTGACGGGTAAAAACTTTCTGACACACAAATACAGCCGTATCTATTTGGATAAAACTTTGAATCATGCATTTTTACACAAGCTCAGTAGCTGTCATGATTTAACCACCCCCACCTCTGGAAAGGGATTATTGCCCACATGAAGTAAAACCTAAGACCTACAAACCTGTAAATACAGAATAAATGCAAACAAGACTAAGAGTCTAGACACAAAAGCAGCTCTGTGAGGCTGTAGTTAGGCACAGTTACGCTTTGAGATAAGTCCTGTTGTATTTATTTGGTTTGTGCTGGTTGGTTATGGACCCTTAAGTTGACTGCCCTGCTTTGTAGCATTTGTCTCAGTTAGTACAGTGTAAATGCAAGTCAGGTTAATGTTGAATTTTATCCTGAAGAAAAGAAGTTCATGTTGAATTTCATTGGTAAGTGTTATAAATGTGCAGCTTCCCCCTTTTTTTCGAGTTAAGTGCTACCATTAACCTGCTAACATGCTGATGTTTAGCTCAAGGGCGTAGGTTTGCATATGGACGGTAGGGACATGTCCCTACCCTAGGGACATGTCCCTACCAATATTTGTATATTATATGTAATATATATGTTTGGAGTGAAGTCATATTAGGTCATTCCAATGAGCCCTCCAAGAGGCTGCGTCTCCGAGACAAAGCATGGAGACGGGGATGCAAGGATTTAGGCATGCTATGTGAAGGCTCACGTCATGTGAGAATATCACAGTGGTACCTAACATTACCAGAAAAATGTCAGCTGATTTTATTTAACCATGTTAGCTAGCGTTGACTAGCAAGCTAACCCTGGTTTCTGTCTTCTGTAGGATAGCAGTCAGGTTGTAAAAATAAAATGCTGGATATATCAAAGGATGAGTTTAATTTCAGTTGAAAAATCCAAAGAAAATGTCACTATGAATACTATGACTTTTCTTACACCAAACTATACTATGACGTCTTTATACCTTACTATGATTTTTTATGACCTTTTATGCCCTACTATACTATGAATTTTAATGCCTTAATATACTATGACTTATGACATATATATGACATATATGTCCCTATATCAAGAGCAATGTTACCATATATGTCACCTATAAGAGGATATATTATTATGACATATATACATCCTGGATCACTGGATATTTGAATAATTAAGTTTATACATAAATATATGAAATACTCATAGTAAAATGCAAATTTATTAAAACAGAATGCCTGTTAAATTTCTACGGTATTCAGATGCCTTTTCCAAATTTCATGTGAAACTATCCAACAGGTATCGATCCATCTCCCTCAAAACCATAAATATTGTCCTGATGAAAAGTCAGGGGGTTAAAGTCAGTAGCCTGCTCCTCTAGCTAACATGAACGTCTGTAAATCCCGTGGCAATCTTTTCAATGGTTATTGAGATATTTCAGTCTGGACCAAAGTGGTTGACCAAATGACAGACCAACCTTACCGTATCTACAGCCATGCCATTAGCATGGCTAACAAAAATAACACCGAAGATGAACCAGCGTTACGCAGCAAAACAAATGTGTACATGGTACACGTGGACATTTTGTTTTGTTAAAGGACACGCAAGGCTGCAGCTTAGTGGGGCTTCCACCAACCACATTACTCACTGTATGAGTAACCTACTATTACTTATGCAGTAATTAGGTAATAGCAATTACCTCTAATGAGTACACTGTGGAGATCATAGCAGCATTTCCTGAACTTCGGATATGTTTATCCATGGGTTTTATATTTAGAACAAAATGGACAACACTAAGTGGGTGTGTTTGTGGGTCTCTGTGTGTGTAAGTGCATTCTTATGTGTTTCTACACATGCCTTAAACAGAGCAGCGCCTGCCGGTGAGTTAATGTTTATGTGTGATCACTGCTGTTCATTAGCATAGAGGACATATAACGATGCCTCGGTCAGGTGTTAAAAATGGCTCATTGACTCTGGTTGAAGCACTAATGACGGTGCAAAGCTAAAATGGTGTTATTGATTAACTTGACACCAGACACTGCTTTCAGTGGGTCACATGATGATGCCGCAAACATACAGCATTTCTTTGCGTTATATAAGCTTAGAACAACGCTGCAACAATTTGTCATGTTTTATCTTGCAAAGAATTATTATTATTTTGCATTTATAAGCAGTACATCAACATTTGATATTTGTTTACAACTCATTATAACTTAGTTTAAAGCAGATACAAGTGTTTATTAATATATTGTCAACAGTCATAACTCCTCTTGTGGACACTCATAAGTGGAGGCTGCTATAAACAGATATTAATTTAATGACAATATAGTAATACAGAGTTGTAAAAGTGGAGCTGTTCTATAAACAGATATTAATATAATGACAATATTGTAATACACAGTTGTAAATTATAAGATATGTCTTCATAGGAAAAGTTACAATTGTTGAAAAATACTGAACATTAATAGAATGTGTTTACACCATTTGTTAAATTTTTTATATCAAAATAAAGTGTTACCCAATGTTCCTCTGAACTGTAAAAGAGAACATAAAATGAAAGAGTCATAAAACAGGATAGTTTTCATTTTATAATCCTAGTGTCATTAGTGTTTAATCAGAGGGATCAGGGTATCGGCTATGCTTATTGTTTTGCACGCAGTCTCTGTGCACCACGCTTGTGTGAGTACCACCATGAATCATCGATCCTCATAATGTAAAGGTAAAGGTGACTCTGCTGTCTAATAAACACCCATTCACAGATTCTTTCATCCATCCATCCATATCATTATTTTGGGTGTGTACAGGAACGTGTGCAGTTTACTGTCATCAAAGTTCTTAAAGTCATTAAAACTGTTAAACAGTTTGCTTACAAATCCTTTAAACCTGCTACTAACCAGCCATATTCACCAACCTCCTAGAGAAGAGTTAACCTGGTTTTCTGGTGACTTCCAAATAATTTGTCTTTTGTAATAATTTTTACAAACGATAACATTTTGTTATGATGCAGGTAGGTTGAGGTATGCTATTCTTTCCCACCGCTACCACCATGTGCCAAGTCTTATACAGAAAAAAAGTGCTACAGATAAAAGTTTTCCTTCCTCTGTTAGCCAGCGGTAGGCCTACATGTTTGGTTTATTACGTGACAGCGAGCCAGCATGCACAACACCAGGGCCCGGAACTGTGAATCACATACAGCTGTCGTAATCATGTCTGCTGAAACAGATCTAAAGAGGCGCTGTGAGTCTTAAAGCAGAGCTCTAACTAAAGGAGCTCCAGTCTGAGATTACACATACTGTCCCCCAGTAACCTCCATTTGGAAACTTATCTTACTTACCAGATCATTCACTTTTACTAACTTTAAAAAGTTACTCAGTAGACCAATATTTTGAAAATATTGTTGTGAAAAGGACAAATGAATATGTACTTGATACTGATATAAATTCAAAATAAAAATTCACACACACACCAGAAAAGGTCGACAGTTGAAAGTCAGTAATCAAATTAAAGAAGTGTAAAATGGAAGAGGACAAGCTGCACATTTGAAATGCATTTGCTTTAATTTATATTTTATAAAACATGTTTGTACAGCTAATACTACTATTGCAAAAATGTCATATAATAAAGTTACAGTCATTGTGCAGCAGATGGTGATCAACTGTGCGGTACAGAGAGATATTTGATCACATTGATCACGTGGAGGAAAAATGTGAAAACTGCACAGAGACTTGAGACTCTCAGCTGTGGCCTTCACACAGTGATGAAGAACGAACAGGCGGCATAAAAAGAAATTCATACAGGACCGTACAAAAAAAAATTCAAGCTGTATTCATGTTTGTAGCAGTAACAGCGCTTCCAGTGTATAAATTAATACTTTCAAATAAATTAGCAAAATGAGAATACTTTCTGACTAAACGAAGACTCAATTAATAAAAAACAGTTACACTCAGTGGCCAGTGATAATGACAACATTGGATAATTCTTAATATTTGTCATAAGTAAAGAAAAAAGGGCACAAAAGCGACAATAAATAAAGGCTAAACAAGGCAGAAATACTAGCTATAACTTAGAAACAAGGTTTAACAAATGATAAAAACTGTGTAAATCGGTGCTTGAGCAAGTAATTGAGAAGAGGGAAGGCAGCTAGACTTCATCAGTTTTCACTTTCAATCAGTTTCATTTTTGTCTCAGACGTTACAAGATCCGAAAACTTGCTCAAGATGAGCTCTTTGAAATCCTGAAATCTCACATTGAGTCTCACGTGAAGGAAGTAAAGCATGACGATATGATTACGATCACTGAAAATCTGGATCTAAACTGTGGCTCTTTAACTGAGAAGCAGCACAGGGAGCTTTACGGACCCAGGCCAGAATTTCTGAAAGCACGGTTCACTGCGTGGGATCAGAAACAGTTTCACTGGTCCACTCTTACCCCTCTTATTGGTTCCTTTTCCATGACCCACTGTCATTATGGGTGGAAACTGCTTTTGTGTGTCTCACTATTTATCTTTTCATACATGAGGGTATGAAACATTAGAGTCAATGCACAAAAAGCTGATTCTTTTAATCTCTATGTGCCAATCTGCGTGTCAATCTGCGTGCTTCAAAGCCTTGTGACGTACAATACTGTGAGCAGGCACAGTCCAGGAAACCAGCCACTGAGTGTAGGCCAATGTAGCGAGTCAGGTCACGTCATGATATGTTGAAATTTTCAGTTAGAAAACTGGAGAAAATCCTGCTGGGGGCGTGTGTGTGACACTTTACACAATCTGGACTCCTCTGTAACCCTGCTGCTTCTGGTGACGTCGGAATCTGTTTTTCTTATACCTGTAAAGATAACACAGTACTTTATTTTTTATTCCAGTTCAAAAGACACTAATCAACTCACTAACTTTGTTTTTCCACCATCCTTAAAAAAAAGCCTTTGAAACCACTTAAATAAAGTCAAAACTGCAGGTTGGTGGAGTTTCAGTGTCCAAGAAATGGCTTTGAGATCATTATCATCCTCCGTGGCTCGACGTGTCCCTGCATGAAACAGGATGTCGGGGCCAGACTTCACGTCATGAGGCTCTTGAATCACACTAAAAATCTATGATCACACTTTATACTGAATTTGCGTGCTACCAAGACAAAAAAAAGAGTTTCAGTGCATGTTGAAAAATGTATTGGATTATAATTGAAAGGCACAAACAGAAAGGCCTTTTTCATTCAACAAAAACTTGAAAATAACCTTCTTTTCATTGCACCTGGGGCCCACATTTGGAAAAGACCAATGGATTATTACTACCTGTGCATTAACATGTGATTAACATTTGGATGTCAACTACTACTATCTGAGCTGATCTGATCCGATCGAACATCCATCTCACTAAGTTATTTATGATGAGAAACATGCCAGTTCCGTTAGATCAGCCTGTTTCTCACAGGAATGAACTTGTTCCAAAAACTTTTTAGATGTTAAAAAATGAACATAAGACTCTTGATGGAAGACAAGTTACAGTTCACTGCTTATTCTATAAAACTCATAAAGACTACAGGTTACTGCAGGTGAATTTATCTCACCTTATTACTAAGAAAAGTAAAAACTGAAGGACTCAATAAAATACAAAAATTACTCGGTAAGATAAATATTTTCAGCATGTAAAATGTGATATAATAAACTCCAGCAGTTGCATGTAGTGCAGTCAACGGAAAAAGCAAATATTTCCCTTTGAAATGCATTGGAAGTATAAAGTAACACATTTTTTGGCAGTGCAGTGTAAACAGGCTGTAAACACCATGTTGACACATCATCAACTTTCAAACTGATACGGCTTATTTACACGTCCAGTAGTTACAGAGCAACATTATCATTCTAAGACCGATACTCGCTCTACTTTTAGCTCCGTGTTTGGTCTGAACCAACCCCTGAGGGAAACATTTGACTCTTTAGCTGCTAAATGCTCCATGATGGTCATCAGCTTGTTGCTAACTGTGTCTGTCTGCTGTCTGGTGTTTACAGTCAGAGGAGAGGGAGTCAAAGTTGGCAGCAAAGCGAGTGTCCCACATTTGGAAAAGGCCAGTTCAAAATGAAAAAAGTGAAGAAATGATTTTGTGTCAAAAACAATGTTGGCTTACTGTCGGATGTCCCAGAATTCCTAGCTACATCCCTAAAATACAGGCACTGATAACAGCGATCCACACCATTCTCAGATAAAGATAAAGTGGTTATTTCCCTTCATATTTCACATACACGTTCAGTCACAGACTAAAGACTTACCATTTGCAGCAGAAGTACAGAACTCCAGCCAGACCTATAATCAGCAGACTCACACAGAAAATGGTTACAATTATCTGTTCATCTCCCATTCGCTGCACGACAAGCTCTGGGTGGGCACACCTGGGGCCATAAAAACCCCTCTCACACCTGCAACACAAAGAGGCGAGTCACACATAATCACACATTAACAGTAAAAGACACACACACACACTCACACACACACACACACACACACTCACACACACACAGGATCGTACTTGCAGTGGTGCTCGTTCATGTCCACCAGCAGCATGCACTGGCCATTGTTCAGGCAGTAGGTGTCAAACTTGCTGTCGCAGCTCTGCGTTGACCGCTTCACCACATGAGGGCGCTCCTCTCCCTGCCCTGAAACAACGACAACAAAGACGGCTGTGAAAAACCTTTTCACTGGCAACGCTGCATCATTTTCACTGAGCGGCACTCTGTTGATGAAAGTGCTCTCATCAGGATCTGAGGCTTGAAGAATCAATAACATGTTTGATATTTTAAATTTCTTTCAGAGCTGCAGCAATTAGTCGATTAATCAGTTGGTCAAATGAAAGAAAATCAATCAGCTCTTATTCTGATAGGCTATTAATCATTTAAGTCGTTTTTCAAGCCAAAACGCAGAAAACATCTGATGGTTGCAGGTTCTCAGATCCAACAATGTGTTGCTTGTCTGGGTTTTACATTGAAGTTAATTTAATAATGTATTCTATTAGATTTAATTTGCTGTACCTCTACCTCCCTTTGTCTGGTTTTATTTGATGATTGTAGAAAGGAAGTGTTTTACCTTTTTCCCCTGTTGCAAAGCACTTTGAAAGGTGTTGTATAAATAGAGTTTAAATCACGCCACATGCCACATTGGATTATACATATTTACACATCAATATAGTTTTTGTTGTTTTGGATATGTATTACAGCACATTCAATCTGAAACGACATAAAATGGTGGAGCTGAAATTTACTGACTTTCAGCTTTAATGGTGTCTGAGGGTCATCACATCTGTATGTTTTCTGCAATATAACTCTCATTAAAAAAAAAAGGGTCTTAAATGCTGCATTTATTTTGAAGCACTGCAAAGTGCTACAACACACACATCTTTACTATTGCTAGACTAAAAATCTAAATACACTATCTACAGTTATCAAGAGCATGATGTCCCATATACTTTACAATACTTGGAATTATGTGTTCGCACTTATTGTGGTCTACTTCTACTACCCTGGAAAATTGCAAATACAATGTTGCTGTGAATACCTGCAGGTAGAGAGGCGCTGTCTGCAGTTTGCAGTCTGGATGAGACACTCTTGGTAAGTACATACGGCCAGAGCAGCATGACACCTGTTGAACAGAGAATACTTGACTCATTAGTTAAACTGGATATAAAGTCAGTTTTGTACGGCAGATTTTTACCCGCCCCGTGGAGGTTGTTGTCTCTGTGGCGTGCCATCCAAACATCCTACTAATATAATCGAAAGGGGTTTGTGTGTGTGTGTGTGTGTGTCCGTGTAACTGCTGTGTGTAGGAAGCAGCTAGGGGAACCTATTTCTTAATGAGGCATTTCAAACCACACCAAGTTTGTCTGTTCTTTTTTCCTTTGTTTGTGAGAAGGCAGAACAAGAAAAGTACAAGCACATGAAAATGAACGAGCCCCCACGTCTTCTCCAGTGGAAACAGAGCCGACAACGTCAACGTTTCTACCGAAGGACATGAGGAAGGACTAACAGACAACAATGCGCATGCAGAGCTACTGTCACCAGCTGTAATTTGGCCACCATTGTCATATCAACTGTCAGCAAATCCTACTAATATCTTTATTCCTACACCATCTTATGACAGTTGAGACACACATTGTAAGACCCAAATGGCGCTTCGTTCTTTCGCTACCTTGATCTCCTCAACACTTGCCTCTATATGTTTAATGACTGGTTCCAAATGGTTTTGATTGTGTCCCTTTAAAATGAAGCCAAGTCTATGCATGACTCCTTGTCACAGGTTTACCTATGAGAGATTATTATCTTGGTCATTTAGTCCACATCACCTGCAAAATGATTTGTGTTTGTCGACTGTGGTTAGCGTTAAGGAAATATTTAGAAATGACACATATGTGGGAAAAAAGAAAAAAAATTTTGCAGATAAACGTCAGATTCCCTGCCAGTTTTTTTTTTTTTTTTTTTTGTGTGTGTGTGTAAACTACCCCACCTAGGACATTACATGGTGTGGCTCGTGTTGCCTGGCCCACATGCCTGTACCAGCCTGCACACCATTATAATGCGTATCATTTGCAGACGCCCACATTCCTGCAGGCAAGACAGAAAAACACAAATCTGGATGCAAGATGCGTCTAGTTATGGCTGGTTATGAATCTGGTTATACTCGCTGTAAAAGCCTGGCTCTGGGTTTCTGTTCCTGCCTGTTGTTATGGCTGCAGAGATATTTTTTCTCTGTTTTCAGTGAGAGGACACAGGATGGTTGTTGGGTGTTTCTGATGTGGCTGATTGGTGTAAATTACACAATACATTTGAGCTGGAAGTGGTGACCAAGCAACTCTTCTGCATCACCATCCAATCAGCCCATTCACATCATTAGCCACTGATTCACTCTAATGATACTAAGGCATGTTATGTTCTCAAGACCCAAGATGGACATCCATGAGAATTAAACTTGTATTTTTCCAACATTTTGTACAATCAGGTTAAACATATATACAAATAAAAACACTCAACTGTTTTTAAAGGGTAAAGGTAAGAAGGAAAACAACAAACCTGCAGTACAGTATATGACCCACATGATCGAGAGCAGTGAGAGGAACAGTTTTCATTGTTAAACTGGATGGATTACCTATTAATCACAAAACTCTGTCAAAATGAACCCGGACTGAATTACTGCAAAACTCTGAGGTGGTTTATTTATTTAAAAAAAAAAATCCTAATGAAAAATAATAACATTAATATTTCTATCAGGACACTTGCAGTGATTGTGTTTGTTTGTCTCACAGTGTTGGAAAGTAACTAAATATATTTGCTGAATTACTGCCCTGAAGTAGAAGACTGAGGTTCCTGTACTTTACTTGAATATTTCCATTATCTGTTACTTTACTTCAGTGAATGTAAAGATTATAGAAAAGAAAAATGCAATACAAAACAGAACAAATTAGGGCTGCAGAACTAAAAATAGCTCCACATAGACTCGTATCTGTCACCTTTCTGTAGAACAAGTACTTTTACTTTCATACTTAAAGTATATTTCATTGATAAATGAAGGAGTTTGACTTGTACTGGAGTATTTTCACATTGTTATATTGGTGGTCAGGTAAAGGATCTGAGCACTTCCTCCACTACTGGGTACTCAACAGCCAGAATATATTATTTCCTGCTCAAGTTTGTTATATGATTTTTTGGTGTTAAGAATTAACCTGAACAACAAGTAGGCTAAATGACAGATTTAATCAGACCACATGCGCTTTCAAATAATAAGTCTTCCATTCATAGTTTATTTGCCAACATCCCTCAGCATCCCTCAGGCTCTGGGCTCAGCATGGGCGTCAGCTCATTAACACAGGTATGTGGCAAAGTCCTTCATCTGACTCCATAACTTCCACTCAGGTCCATTTCTGAAATGACTTGTAAAGGATGAGGCAAACATCAAAGTTAACAAGTGGTAGAATGACCAGGTAGAATCCCATGTAAAATAAAAGTATTAAAAAAAAAAATACTAGCTGGGATTTTGAAGTTATAACTGACCCATTTCTATAATATAAACTGCTGCAATACCTTTATCTCCTAAATATAGGTATGTTCATGCTTCCTGTCCAGATAAAGGATTAGATGTAAAGGTTAAGAAATTATGACATTAGCTACTTTTTTCCAGTTTTTTTCAAGCTGGTGTAAAAAGCAACTAAGTACATTTATCCAAATAATGCACTAGTATTTCCATTTTTTACTTTTTCCTGAGTACTTGTATTAGTGTATTTTTACACTGTGGCATTGTGACTTTTATGTTGCAAGGTACAAAGTAGCTGTAGTGAGTAGCTGTCGGATAAATGTAACGGACAAAAACACAGTTGAATATAAGTATAATGTCTGAGTACTCAAAAAATACTCCAATACAAGTAAAAATCCTACATTCAAAATATGCCTAAATAATACAATCACCTTCAAGAATCTAAAGTAAAAGTACTTTATTCCTTCTGCATAAAAAATGTACCATGTGTTATATTATGATACAGGATTATTGTTTAAGAGGCATTTTAACTTTCATTCTATTTCAAGAGGGATCCAGTTTAATACTGTTTAATCTAATGCATTGTTTTTTTATAAACTCATATTATGTTTTATAAAAAATCTTTACCTGAAAAGCAACAAGTAACTAAAGCTGTTAAATAAATGTAGCGCAGAGAAAAGTAGGACTACGGTATTTTTTGTAAATACAATAATGGAGAGGAATAAAGGAGCAAGACAAATCCTCAGTAAAATACCAGCATTTGAAAACTGCACGTTAGTAACTGTGTGAATGCACTTAGCTAGTTTTGAGTTCAGTAGCTTTCAGTGGCTTTAATGTCTTTTAAATCAACAGGTCACATCACATGTTAAACATGTTAAACTAAGTACGTGGCGCTGATTTCATCCCATTAAAACATTAAAGAAAACTCAACTCACCGATGAGTGAGAGCAGCGCTGAAGCTTTGCTGTTCCCCATTTCAGCAGGTACAGGTGGTCGACAGGATCGAGGCTCGGCGGTGCAGGTTCACCTACAGAGGGATGAGCTGGTCTGGATAAGAGACGCTTCCGACCTGACACAGTAATTACTGGGTAAAGAGGCAGGCGATGCCTCTCCTGGCGAAGACAAACGGGAAGCCAATGGGCTCAGTCCTGCACTCTGGGTGTGGTGACACATTCCTGTGATTTAGATAATTTCCGACTTTAAATTAAAAAAAAAGACAGATTCTGCAGGCAACACGACATCTGAAGGAGGAGCTGCTTCTCTTCCCGGCTCCCTTCAGATGGAAGTCCAGCCGTTACTTAAAAACAGTTACCGCAGTTTAATTTAGCCTAAAATATACTTATCATACCTATCAAAAGAAAAATGCAGTTATTATACAGCAGAGTGGCTCATGCCAGAATTGTGGGCTTCTGTTAAATATTATAGGCCTACTAAAGGCATAAGCGTAACAATGCATTATATTTTACAAACTCATGTGTTTCGTTTGAAAAAAATTGGTCCATAAAGTAATAAAGTAAATAGCTGAGAAAAAATTGTAGCACAGTACAAGGTATCTGAAATGAGCAGCCTATAGCATAAAATGGAAAAACTCAAGTATTTCAAATATATCAAAATACAGTATTAAAGTAGTATCCTACAATATATATTATTTATCAATCTTTTTCCACAGATGTGGTTTAACCTAAGATACCTGTAATACTACTAATAATAAGTTTTTATTATCAACACTTTGACTTTAATAACTTCAACTGTCGTTGTTTTGTTTTGTGATTATCATTGTGGCATGATGTGTGCTCTGTGTTTACATGTCTTTATTGTTTTCCCATGTGTTTTATCTGATTTTATTCTATTTCATTAACTTGTGTTAGTTAAATGTGTTAAATCACATTGTTCTTTTATTACTCCTCTGTATTATTACAGCCAAGTGTGTCACACCAGAGATGTTACTATTCTTTATTATTATTATTATATTTATATATTATATTTTATATTTATATTTTCCTAAATGGTAACTACAGTATCCTTTTCTAAAATAAAAATGCTTCTTGAGCCTCACAATTAGACAACCAGTTAATTAATAATAACAATTTAAGTATGAAGTTATCAATAAGATGTGTTTGTGTTTATTCACCTTTTACCCACAGTAATTCAAGAAACATATCAATATTCAATTTATGAATTTATTACAAAACTTTAAATAAACACTTTCAATAAGTTAGTTGCTATATTACAATAAATAGGAACATTTTCTCTCCCTCAGTCTCAGTCCCTGTTCAATATAAAAGGCCCAACCAGGTCTGACACAGTTCAGTCTTTTCATTTCAGAGCATCTGCTTGTTTGAATGATGCAGTGGTCTTCTTTATGCACATCAAATGAAAAAGTCCAATAAAGTACAGAAAGCTTTTTAGAGACTCATAATTGCTTTGTGCGTCATTACTGACAATAGTGGTGAGAATGATGAAAAGGATGATGATGATGATGAAGAGGAGGAGGAGGAGGAACAATGGGTTGATTCATACTGATGTCTTAGATGGTGCAGATTTTATTAGTGGTGGTGATTTAATACATCTGGAAAAAGAGAAAAAACATCTGTATTAGAATTTCAATGCGTTTTTGAACCAACACTTAAAAATGTAAACTTATAATTGCAAATACACAAAAGTGGAAAGTAACAATGTAATTTGAGTCTAAACTGTAACAACTGTAAGAAACACGTCTGAAAACACTGGAAATCCATCATTGTGTTTGATGTAAAAACAAAACCCAGAAAAGCTTGGCTGACTGACTCATTAAGGCAAGCCCAACAGAAGAGTGCTGGGTCCAGAGAGTAAACAAATAAATAAGTAAATAATCCAGAGCAAAGCTGAATATTTTTGATTTTTGATTTGAAATGTCAGAGAAAGAAAGACAGAAAGAAAGACCTATACCACAGTAGATACTCACCTCCTTTGGGCAAAGCAGTAAATCATGATGGCCAGGATAATGATGAGCATGACGACACCAAAACTGATACCGATCAGTTGCTCTAACTCAGGCAGAGAGTACGTGTGGTCACTGAAGAAAAGGCAGCGAGTCCCGCTGTAGGAGGACGTGCAGCTGGGGACCAGACAGGCAAATATGTGAGTGCATTCCAGGGGTGAACACGAACAGACATGTGCATGTGGATATGAAGCATAGTTTTTACTGATTATAACTAAAACATATTCAGGATACATAAGGCAGCTCTGTAGAGGGTGTGTGTGTGCGTGCGTGTGTGTGTGTGTGATAACACTAGATCTTACATGCAAAAAGGTTTGTCACTGTCTTGGGGGTACATGCACTCGCCACCATTTTCACAGTAATTTTCATGTTCGCTTCCACAGGATCTGTGTGAGCGCAGCACTAGAGGTTCGTCCATACTGCCTGCAGAGAGAAACAGTGGCATCATAATCAATGATCACATTTCATGACAAAAGTATGAAGGGCCTATTCGTGCCACAAATTCAAATTTTCTTTAAAAAGGGATTGAGGAATATATTTTTCATTTGTCTGCTTTTCATTTTCTCTTTGAAGCAGGAGGTGGGACCCATACTGGCTTGATTAATCAATTCTTAATTGAGTGACACAATCTGGCCCCCACAGAGACCAGCATCCTCCACACAGACTTCCACGTAGTCTCATTGTAGTCCAGAAAATGTATGTTTTTTGTTTTTGTTTATTTGAAGATGGATCTCAAATCTTTGGGACTTTTTGGGCTCCTTAGAAGTCAGCTATCTTTCCACATCTGGGTGCGACGCTGTGGGCTACGGTTTCACACTGACACAAACGCCACTGAAGACACTTACTGTTGTTGAGCTCTGTGGCGAGAGATGCATTTGACAGGAGAGGAGTCGCTGTGGTCTGGAGGTTGTCAGTCACAACTGCAGATTGTCCCGCTGTGGTCAGGAGAAGCAGCACTGCCACTGCTGAGTGCAGGGCTGGAAAACATGGAGTCAAATTATAGAAAACATTCATTTAGATGATTAGAAAAGGTTTATTTTATTTTTGCTCCTTGTGCTGCAAAACTTGTTGATTTCTTGTAAATATTCTTCCTTTACAAATACTGTGGTTCTGTCACTCTAAAACAACTCGGTATAACCTCTATTTACATCACACAAACACCATGTTCCAATTGCTTTGCTATAATCAAGGATTATTAATCGCACATTGCATTCCTAAATAAAATATTTGAAATTTGACAAGTCAGAATAAACTCGACACTTACCCTTCTCCAGGTACGTCTGTCTTTGTGCAAACATCTTCTTTCCTGCTGGTGTGACGTCTGATGTTATGGGCTCGACTCCTTCTGCCTGAGAGGTGTGATCAACAGCAGGTTTTTGCTGAGCTTATATACTGAACTGCCAGCCAGTGAAAGGATTTAAACAGCCAATCAACAAACTAAAAAGTGTTGTGAAAAATGAGAAGCATTTCCTTCCAAAAAAAAAAAAATCCATCTGCATCATTTCCTTTATTTGCAGCGACTCTCTGCGTGCAGAGACAAAGTCTAAAGGCTTGTTGATGGTGGTGGAGGCACGTTATTACCCACAGGCTCTTTAAGTGTAGTTTCTTCTTTGGAAGCCTCTGAACCCACGCATGCCCTTGGCAGGTTTCGCTCAAATGCTTCCTTTGCAGTTTTGTCAGGTTGCTTCATTGACAGTTACGAGTGTTGTGAAAGCGTCAATTTTCTCAAAAGGTATCATTACAAAAGGAAGTTTTTGACCATTTTTTTTTTTTTCCTTCCTCTAATTTAATGTATGACAGGTGACAAGATTGATACTGATTGATACTGATTGGCAGCCAATGGTCAGATATCCAGGGCAGAGAAAGGTTTACCAACAGGTTCTCCCCACGGATGATTTCCTTCCACTGCATTTTGCCAGTAAGAAGCTGGTGATGGCTCATATTGTGTCACTTCATCAGCCACTTGTACTGGGTGGTCAGGGCGTCTGGGAGGAACTGGGAGGTGGGATCTGGTCATGATGGGGGGGGGGCCTCTTTACGCATGAAGTTCCTCAGTGTCAAGTGAAAAGAACAGACTGTTGACTTCATAAAACAAGACAAGAGTCCTCAGCCATGCTAGTGGCTCCGTGAGGCTGTGCTTACATCACAACCATGCCAGATTGGAGTTTTTCCAGCTCGTAAATAGCATTCATGTCAATATCCAAGTTGTAATTATGACTGGGAGAGACTTTTCTCTAATAACTCTTGGCACTTACTAATACAAAAGAACCTGAAAATCAAGGAAACATGGATACCTAATGTCAGCAGGTGTAATGAAACCCAAATTGAGGATGTATTTTCACTCTGTTAATACAGTGTTTCAACCAGCATCGTCATTGTGAGCATGGTAGCCGACAGTGACAATGCTGATATGCTAAAGTCATGTGTTGTGTGTATATTAATGTCTTGTTTTAACATGTTAGCGTGCTAACATTTGCTAATCACCGCAGAGAAGAAAGCACAGCTGAGGTTGATGGAAACACCTGAACATTTGAAGACATTTGGTCATAAACCAAATTATTGTGATTAGGATTCAGCCTCTGGCATCCATGACAATCCCATCCAAAAGTATTTAAGATATTCCGGTCTGCACCAAAGCAGTGGACTGACAGATCAATGTCAGTAAGAACTGGGAAAGTTTTTCTTTCCAGCGTTTCCCCGGCTCAGATACATTGAGGGTAATCGTGTTAGTAGCTCGCTGTGCTGCTCATGACAGTGTCTTCTTTAATATCAATACCAGGAGTTGTCTGAAACTGTCGAAGCTGCGTATGCTTCGGCTTCGCAATGCATTTTTACACAGAACGAAGCCTGTGGATTTCGTCATTTGTTGGCATATGAGTATTGTTTTAAGACAGACTTAAGAAAACACGTCAAACTAAGAGAAAGAAAGTGAGTTTGTGGTACTGGCACAGCATTGTTTTTTTATTTAATATTCCTTTTCCAGTGAATCTGGATGTTCAAAAATGAACCAAAACGACTTCAGTAGAAAAAATATGAATCTAAATTCTCAAAAAGTGAATTCTGAAATAAATAACTTAAACAAATAAATGAACAAATTCACAATATAAACAAATTACATATCAAGTAAGTTTCCCAGCAGGTATGGAGACTTGAGCTCATGGAATTTTAAATAAAAGTGTGTTAGATGTTTGGCAAGGTGTGTGTGTGTGTGTGTGTGTGTGTGTGTGTGTGTGTGTGTGTATACCTAAATAAAATGATGCATCTATATATGTGTGTATATATGCATATACTGTTTGTACCATATAGCATCCATTGAAATGAATGTCTTCATACTGTGTCTGTGTTTAATGCATCAGGGCGTTTCTGGCAGCAGTCACAGTGTTCTTCATCAGCATGGCGACTGTCATGGGACCCACGCCTCCGGGAACAGGGGTGATGACACCTGCTTTCTCCTTCACTCCTACAAGTCAAACAGTTGACTTGGAGTTAAAGGACATTTTTTTTATTCCAGGAACCCGATCTAAGATTAACATTATTTCTGTGGAACAACATTACAAGCGGTTAAGTCTAGATCTCAGGAATCCTAATTATCCGCCAGCGTTGAGAAACCTGCCAAGTGTGTTTCGGTCACATTGATATATTTTCACAAGGATAAAAAGGTAAAACAAATGATAAGCGGTTTGAAAGTTTGATATAATGCACCAGTTTTGTGAGGTAAGAAAATTTGAATATTGCTGTTGTTCAACAACGCTGTTTTAGAAAATACATAAAAAAGGTGCAGTTTTTATTATAATGAACTTTGTGATTATTTACCCTCAAAGTCCACATCACCAATGAGCCGCACTTTCCCCGTGTTCGGGTCCTGGATGCGATTAATGCCCACATCGATGACTGCTGCGCCTTCTTTCACCATATCTGCTGTGATCAGCCCGGGAACACCTATTCACAGAAACCAAGGACAAGGTTTACCGTTAGAAGACAATATGATGCTGAATGAACTGTTGCAGGAAATATGAAGATTATTCCTAGAGAATTACATGGCCCCAGGTTTTGTAAATGACCCACATCAGGAGCAAAATAAAAGGGCTGCAGGTTTTGGTTTTGCTAAATTATCCTATCAAAGTCTCTGAACAGGAGGCTGTCTTTTCCTTTCAGCAGCAATGCTTGTCATCTCCTTTTAATCACTCTTTCTAGTGTGCCTCATCTTGATGAGCAGAATAACATGACAACTCAGCTGACTGTCTATGAGGAAGGAAATAATTAAGCATTTATTTTGACAACTTCTCTGCTTTGCCACAAAATTGCCCAGTTTAGCTCCTCAGACAGCAATTATATGTGCTCAAGAATGACATCAGGTCTGAGCCAAATGAAGATTAAGTGCCAGGTTTAACGGTAGAAAATACCTCTGCTCATGTAAAGCACTCAGTCACGCCAACCCCAAACTACACCCTCTGCCTAATAATCTACTAACTGGAATTACAGCATGTTCCACAACAATTTAATCCCCAACATACACTTGATTTTCAAGCCAAACGCGTGCTAATTCCCAGGTGACATTAAAACAGCTCAATGGCTGGAGGTTCACTTAATCATATTGAGTGCACATGCCAATTTCTTACTTCTAAAATGGAAACCTAACAACTGAATGAAAAGAAAAGGAGGTGTTCCTCCCAGAAAGCTACTTTTAGTCATCAGGGAAAACAGCTCATTCAACAACATGACACCCCTTTAAGGCATTATGTTACAGAAGAGTTTCCCAACAGATATTGCTCCCCTGCATTGATTGATGATCCCACATTCCAGCTACCACAGATCGCTATTGTTCTACAAGACAGCTGCCATCAGTGACCACAGATGGGGCAGAGTACCAGGTAAATATACTGGGACTTCAGTGTTGATTATTTAACAAGAAAACTTCAAGTAAGGGCTGGTTAGCACTTTCACAATCATTCCTCCTCCTTGCATTACTGGGCCACATAATCCATGGTACGGCAGTTCCAACATAATGAAAAGGAATCTGCCCGTGGTTTAAGGAGTGTACACTTGAGGCAAGAGCCAAATAAGTTTTGGAGTGATCACACACATTTTAAACTCTCCACTTGAACGATATGAGCTAGTCCAGTTGTTTGAAAGTGAAAACAAAGATGAGTGATACAGTTATTCCTCAGACTGCATGTTGTAAATGTGAATTTGATTTTGCAGAGTGACCACATGGTTCATCTTTGACCCAATGTGCTCATTGTAGTTGTGATCAGAACACAGTGGACAACTATAATGGGCAAGACTGGGCTTCTTGTAAAGCACAGACATTTATATTAACTGACTCCATTTAAACTGCCTTGTAATTATCACATTTTAATATGGATTAAATGCATAAAAATCCACCCAGATGATCTTCCGTAAAACAACTTCATGATCCTGTGAAATACAGTGGAATATACTGAGCAATATGCATCATCGACATGACTGCCAAATACAACAATTTATCAGTCAATCAAAAATTTAATTAGCAACTATTGTGAAAAATCGATTAATCCTTTCAGGACTTTCATTTAATCAATACTGACAAAAATTGTTAGTTGCAGCCCAAAAGTGAACTGATACATGGTGAGACCCTCTGTATGATTCTGTATTATTAATCAATCTGAAAGACTCAGAATGAGATATGTCACTTCAGTAATTGGTTCTTGAATTGTGAAATAACAGGCAGGAATTAGCCTAACTGGTGTCTGGGTTGTAATTACCTGCAGCTGCAATAATGATGTCAGCCAGGCTGGTGAGCTCCTTCAGCCGCTCCCTCGGTGTACATCTGTGGGCAATGGTCACTGTGGCATCACCTGAGCGGAAACAGGACTTTTTTTGGTTCGGTTCATCCATATAAAACAAAATACATTTTCTCACTTACCTTAAAAGGTGTCGAACCCTGCAGATAAATTTGCTTTTATGTGCCAAAGTTTTGAGATGTGTGGAATTTGGAGTTCCTTACATCTCAAGCAACAATCCCCTTTGAAAACGGCCGACAGTGACAGTGTCAATTTCTTTCAGCGTTTTCTGAGGCGTGCCTCATCTAAAGCTAAGACAACTTCTGCTGACGTCAGACTATCTTATTGCACTTTCATAAAATATAACATTAAGCCTCAGGAGGAAAAGAGCAGAGGCACTAAATCACACAAAAGGCCTCTTATATTAAAGAGTGAGGACCGTCATCTATGTACTTCAAGTTTATCAAGTTAATCAAGTTTATCAAGTTTATCAGTATTTTCTAAATTTGACAAGCTCCAGTTTATAAAATAGCTGCTGTTTAATTTAGTTCATATAATTTACTACCATCAAAACATGTTTTAAAGTACCAGACAAAAACTAAAACTCAATCAAGATTATGTAACATTTCAACTCTTCAGAGCCTGTTGATGAATATTACAAGTGGACCACAAGAAAGTTTTACATTTTATTTGATTTATGATTTATTTGTCTTCATGCTTTACTACAACTATGTTATTCATTCTGTCTGTTTTCAGATAAGTTAAACAGGAGGTAATAGTGATTGATCGATCACACGTCATGGTCACTTTGCGGTGAATAGTCAGAGAACAGAAGTTTATTCACCTCTATTGTATCACACAGGCGGGACAGGCTTCCAAGGAAGATGTCTCAAAATCTAAATATGTTAAACCTGCATTTTTTTTTTCATGGTCCAACATGATGGAAGTATGTGAGAAAAAAAAATGAATGTATTTTGGGTGAACTGTCCCATTAAGTATATAAATGTGTGTAGGCTGTTTTTGCTCATCAACAGTTGAATCTGCTGTGGTCATGCAACTCCACATCAAAAGCATTCTTCAGTGCACTAAGTGGCGAGCAATGTTGGGGTGTTTGTACGAGTAATTGCACAATGAAGACAAGAAAACATGACGATAGTAACACTAATCTTTATGTAGGATGAGTGAGGACATCCTGCACAGACTTAAGTGAACTGTGACCCGGAGTACAGGTGTGGAGGGAGAGAGAGATGATCAAACAAGAGGGCTTCTAGGAAGATAAGAATGAGAGGGAAGAAAAGGCAAGTCACAGCACATCAAACCTGTAGATCACATACCTAGTAGGATGTGGGATGTGTGTGTGTGTGTGTGTGTGTGTGTGTGTGTGTGTGTGTGTGTGTGTGTGTGTGTGTGTGTGTGTGTGTGTGTGTGTGAGAGGGAGGGAGAAAGAAAGAGAGAAAAAAGAAGAGAACTGACCCATTAAATTAACTCACTGAAACTCAAAAAAATAAAATAAAATGATAAAATTGATCACAGAAACTTTTAGAATATTTATAAGTTTGAAGCTCCATCAGCTGTGTGTCCTTGTCATTGTGTGTTGGTGCACATTCGGTTACTCTGCTACACAACCTTCTCTCTCAAGGAACAGTGGAGTGTAACAGGCCCAGTTTCTAACATGCACAAGATTCCACTTCACTGACACAATCCGAAATAAAATGCAAACAAAGACTGAAATCTTTAATAATCCAATATATCCAATATATATGATATTTTGATGTGCTTTCACTTGTTGGTTTTCAATTCAATAAAATGCATGGGTTAAGTTATGAGTGATAACATGACGGTTAGATATTATCCAAGTAAACTTAGTGTGTTGACAACTGTTTCTTTCAAATAATCACAAAGAATGTGATCGCTTCAAAGGGGCCATGGACACTCAGCGTGCTCGACATTATACGCTTTAGCAGTGAAAAATGTATCTTTGAAAGCACTCCTTTTTAATGTCAAATAAGCACCTTGAATCCTTGAAAAAATAGTGTCCCGTCAACCCCCTGGTCTATGATATATACACTATGACCACTTCAGTTCCAGCCAGGGACTCATTTGTCCCACTTTCACTTCATGATTTCTGCCCCGCTCTACTATCAAGAATATTACGAAGGGGAAATGCCACATTAAGAACATGAAAATACAAACAATAGACGAAATATAAGGAGAGAGTAGAAGCAATGATCTCGACGTGTCCTCAGTGGCTCTTATCAGATTTTTCGGTTATAAAGATACACTGCGTTGGCTGATTTCTTGTGACTCATATACTCTAAAGGGCAACACACATTCACGGTACATGATGTGCATCAAAACAGCCACACCAATTGTTTCGCATCATGCCACGATGACACAGGTCAGTGCATTAGCTGCTCTTTTCCCTCATTACACATCAACTTAACAGAAACGCAACAATATTATCACATTCACCACACTGGCATATCCTGACTACCACACCTTGACTACTTTCTCTGGGTGTATGATGCTTCTGGTGTGTGTTATGGGTGTGTGTTGCACTTGACTGAGGAGGCTGGGAGCTGGTTTCACCAGCTGTTTTTAAGTTCACATTTAGCAGTTCTACCAAAAACGGTTACTAAATCTAGTTTCACGCGTCACTAAATTAAAACACACAAACTAATTCTTATGTAGAGATTAGTTGTTGCTGAAGATTTGTACCTGCCAGGTGTAAGTGCTGTTTAGCTAACTAGCTAACTGAACTACCGCCAAAACAAATTATGTTGCTAACTCGGTTAGTGTGAAGAGCAAAAGAGGAACAACCAAAAGTGTTTTCATTTGTTGCTATTGTTGATCTGTTTCTGACTTGGCATCATGTGCATCTATCACCTTTCAGGTGTGCAACAAGACACTTTCCCCAGTGATGCATCTCATATTTGCACAGCTGAAATGTCTTGTACTTTTAGGAGCATTTACTCAGGGGCAGAGACTTGAGTGAACTTTTGTTTGCATGCATGATACTAAGCTATTTACACTTCTGTGATAATCGACCTGCAATACTGCTATTCTTTGACAGGTCAAACATATCTTGTTTCTTCATCTAAGCAGTACATTCCATGCAATGCCTTTCCAACCCCTCCTTTCTTCCTGCAACCCTTATAAGGAAAGCTGATCCATCCTTTAGTAGAGCACAATGCCAAAAGTCTCGCCCAGTGCTTTTCCTACACACTCCCTTGTTTTTTTCCTTCCTGAACTCCTCCAGCAGGATGTGTATCAGCATTTATTGTTTGATTTCCTAGGTGAGGAGTCGTTAAAACTTTAATTTATTGATCACATCCTGATAAAATTCCAATGCATCAAACATCCTTCAGGGAAAGCCAGGATGGTGCAACATCATTTGCCTACAAAGAACACCACTGCAACCACATTACACAACTCACACACACACGCACACATGCACACATGCACGCCCACTCACCTCCAGGGCGTTCATGGTTGCGATCAGTGTGCAGCAACATTGCGATGGGCATTCCAACGTTTTTGGAGCGACCAGCAACCAGCACATTCTTCCCAACTGTCTCAATACCTGAAAACACAGGGGAAAATTTTTTAATAAATATGTCTGACTGAAGAGAGTTTTAATGTGCAAGGAGTAAATTTACCTGATTATCACAAAATACTGAAAATTAATAAAAAAAATTGTTTCACAGAGCCTGGGAAAGTATTTCACCTGTGATCATACATGCATGTTGCAGGGAGGTTATTCTGCCAGTTGCACCACAGCCTGGCACCACAATGTCGCCTGTGTGACAATTACTATATTCATGTCAGACAAGACCAAAGTCATTACAGTGATTAATAGTGGGAGGATAGGTAGGTCTGATAAACAGGTGATAGATTTGCTGATTTGCATTCCATATATGCATGAAGGCCAGGCATGTTGTCAACTAATGGTCACAGCTACACAAACATAAGTTTATGTAGATTTGACTTATTTATTTGCTTCTTTAATTATGTCAGTGTGCATTAATTGTTTGAGTAATGTCAGTTTTATATCTGAAAGTTACCTCAGTCAACATACTTCATCAGTTTCACATTTAATAAAATCCAGTTAACCTTCGCAAGCCCCGAGTTTAAACAACGCAAAGATGAGGATTAAATATAAATCTAAATCTTAAATATAATCCAGGAAGTCCAGTTTGAATTACGTCTTCAGCATCCATGAGTCTGAAGGCACATCAGATGCGAACAGTGCACAGAGCTTTATAATCCTCTGAGACAGGATTTTAAAACTCTGTAAAGTTATCATGGCGGCCATTATTTTATCTTTCATTGTGATGATGGCAATGAAACCAGTAGAAATACAGCATTTAAGTAGCAAAGTAAGCTACCACCCATGTGTTCTTTCACCGCTCCGTTGGGCCAATGCAGCACCCAATGGCACTGCAAAAGTTGAGTCAGGTTCAACTTGTCTGCCTGATGACGCTGTGTTTTTTTGCCATGTTTGGCCCCATTCAAATGAATGACGTGGCTGCGTTGTTTCATGCAAGGATGAGGTCAGTCTGAACACGGCCGTAAAGTGCTCTACAAGGTGAAAAAGCTGGCATTCTTCAAGCAATCTTGGGTCGTGGAGGAAAGGTACATTACAAGTATTTAGTTAGTCAAGCATATTACTGTTTAAAACCTCCTCCAGTCTATTGTCTACATTGCTCATGAATGAGGAGCATTAGAGTGTGAGCCTGAACATACAGATGGACAGTGGAGAAGTAGATTTTGATGACTGATTTGCTTTGCTGAAGAGAAAATCAGAACAGATCTTAACTTGACAATCAAAACTACCTGGGAATTGAAAAAATGTACTTATCACATTAACAACATCTCCATCATCATAAACACTGCATCGAGAAAAGCCCCAGTGTTGTCAAGGGCCCTCCCTGCCCTCTCGTGGTTGCCAAATTTCTCATCAACAACAGTTACCTGAACTGAACTAACCAGATCAGCACTGAAGCTTTAGCTTTGCTTGTCCATCAACAACAGCACCCTCTTCTGGGTTTGATCAGAAAGGCAACCAAGGGGTTACTTCCTATGACAGCTAGTTTTCTGATATTGTAGTTGTATCACTGCCTGTGGAATCTCTAAATACAACCAGTGCTGTGACGTCCCCCTCTAGTTTTTAAATGAAGGCGTGGCTGCTACATTTCAAGAATAAAGTAAAATAAGTTACTGAAACTTTATTCAAGAAATTTTTGAACTATATATTTTTTTTTTTAACTCACGCAAGTTTATCTGAAGCGGTTTTGAGAAAAAAATCCACTACACCAATTTACATTTGCTACAGCACATTCAGCCATAGTTCTTAGTTGGCAGGATATTTACATCCTTCACTTGGTCTAGAGGATGACTGGCTGGTCCAACACATTATCACAGTGGACAGGTTTTAGGTTGGAAAATGGCTGTTTGGCACCATCTGGTGGGTTATGTTTGGTAAGACAGGAACATGCCTGCTCCTCCCTTTGCCTCCAGAATGGACTTTTACATTTTTGTAAATTAAGTTCAAACATTTATTGAAGTTTGCCATCTTTACGTTATGAGTTACAGTGTGAGTTAAATTCAAGGTAACAGCAAAGACAAAAGCAACAGGGTACACTGAATAAGCCCCTGAGGAATACTGATAATCTACTCCACTCTGTACAGTGTTGATAGATCTTTAATGCCCTCTACAGGATTAGTTGTTTGCAGCAAAATAAAAAAAAGAACAATACAAATGCACCATGAAAACTGTGGCAAAACAACAATGTTAACAACTGAAATTAAGAAGAAAAAAAAATGTTTTCTTAAATGATTATGAGTAATGGAGCTGAAGAGGTTCACCTGCTCTTTTGATGATCTCCCAGACAGCTGCAGGCGTGGCAGGCACCATGGATCTCTGGTCCAGACACAGCTTCCCAATATTCACAATATGGAAACCATCCACATCCTTCTCTGGAGCGATGGCATTACACACTGCCCGCTCATTGATGTGCTCTAACAAGGGGAGGGAGTTGGACAGATACTCAGTGATGTATTACATATGATTAAACACACAACTTAAAGACTAATTGTTGATCGCTACACTCTACACTTGTATTACATGCTGCTGTAAACGTCATCATCAATTAGCCTGATACAGTCTGTCCATAAATATTTTTCTTGCTTTGATTCCCACAGTAACTGACTGAGACGATACAAAACAGAAACAAATGATGTGTGAAGAAAGTCTTGACAGGCTGATGTAACCCAGGTTATAAACACAATAACAAATAATTATAAATAGCAATATAAAAAACTGAATAGATAAAAACAACAAAAAGAGTCTTTCTCAAAATGCTTTCAAATTCACTTTATGTTGGTTTTATGTGAATTCAAAAAAATCATAACTCATTTTATTTTAACTTTTATTCAACATCCCCATCCTTTAGTGTCATGAAAATGTAGTTGACAAAAAACAATTCAAGACTAGATTGAACATTTATCCTAAACAAGATAAGGAGTTTTAGTGAAACTTGCCTTCTATTTATTGTTAATAATTGTATGTGTTGTATATTGTATGTGTGTTAATGTTTGTTGGTAAACAGTTTAGGTCCAGTAGCTTAAATTTCTCTGTTATATAGTGACACATGGCTTGTGTCCTCAGACAAATTTAAACCTTTGTGTATAAGTAAATTGGGGGTGAAGTCAGGTCATTTAAAGGGAATACACTTGAGACCTGCTGTTAAAAAGGCTAAATTTTATTATGTAGGAAGGATCACCAGAAACTGAACTGCAATGACTAATTAAATTTTGGTTGACTTTGATGTCAGTGAGGAAAACTCATCTGCAGCTGTGGCCCATGTTTACCGGGAAGTGGCAGCTGCACCAACAGGCCGCTGACCCTCCAGTCACGGTTCATCTTGTCAATCAGCTCCAGCAACTCCTCCTGGGAGACGGAGCTAGGTCGCACCACTGTATCACTGGAAATACCTAAAGAGCACATGCACATCACACACATACGCCATGTTCAAAATCTTGCCATGTGCATGTTAATACGCAGTTGTGTGAAACTGCATTACATCATATTAGTTTTGCTTATGAAACGTGTTAATCAATGTGTATCCATGTGTCCATGCATGCATAGAAATGTGAAATGCATTAGGTAGATCTGTGTTGTGTTCGTTCATTTGCCACATTGTGTAAACAGTTTTCAGAAATGCGTGCAATGCTTATATCTGACCCAGGATGCTGGCTGCCCGGGTCTTGTTCTTAACATATGTACGACTGGCTGGGTCGTCCCCAACTAAGACCACTCCTAGGTGGGGCCTCATGTTGCCCTGAGCCACCAGCTCTTCCACATCACGTTGGATTTCTCTGTGGAGCTGACGAGCCAACTCTGTCCCCGAAATCACCACAGCAGCATGCCTGGGGAGGTAAATCACACAGACAGCTCAGACCACATCACAAAAAATATACACACATTATTTCAAATAAAGGATTAGTTAACTGACAAATTCCCTGATTCCAGCTTCTCAACTGTGATTAATTGTTGGTTCATTTAGTCATGGTGATAGTTAATGTATTTGGGATTGTACTGTTGGTAAGACAAAACAAGTAATTTAATTTTGTCAGCTTCAGCTCTGGGAAATTGTGATGGTTGATTTTTTTTTCCCTATTAGGATTAGTTGAAGCTCTGCAACTAGCAATATTTATTATCAGTTAACTTTCTTGATTAGTTGAATAGTTGTTTTGTCTGTAAAATGTCAAAAATTCAGAAAAATGCCCAACACAATTTCCAACAACCCAAAGTGACATCTATAAATGCCACTTCGTTCAACCAGCTATCCACATCCCAAATCTTTTTCGCTTATTATTGTGTAGTCATAAAACCTTGACATTTAGGAAACTGGAACCAGGAATGTTTAGAATGTTAATGTTTAGTATTTTCTACTTTTAAAAAATGACCATTATCAAAACAGATCCCAATTAATTTTCTGTTGATTGACTAATATATTAATTGATTGATCGAGTAATCATTGCAGCTCTATAAAACACAGTACACTGAAAAAATAGATTTTTTTCCCAGCAAAATTATGTCAAAATGATGGGCACCCCAGGTTTAATCCATATAATATCTGTCAACATAATATGATTAATAGCAATGTTATCAGAAATTTGCACCACTGCTCGTCTTATCCAGACCCTGTTTAAAAGTCTAGCTCGAAGACCTCAGTTGAACATAGTAGGTTATGTCAAGGCTGTTTTATCTAAAGTTGTGTTTTATCAAATAGCTTAATAACTGATCATCTGATCATTTCAACTCTTGTGTACCGATTCATTCCCCTTTGCACATCTGGGGAAATAATAAAATGGGGATTAACAGGGGCACAACAATACATTTTTGCCCGCGGCATCCGAGGAGGTTAATCCGGTCATGGTAACGGAAAAGACTGAAAATAATCGTTAATTAGTAACAAGAGTACCGAATCATCGTTATTCTGCTCTTGTCTTCCGGGTGGAAAAATGATTTATGCTTTTGTTCTTGAGATGTTGGCGGTTAATTAGGAAACCTAGGTTAGTAGGCACACGGTAATTATTAGCCCCGGTGATTCATATTGACAGTTTAACCGCAGCTAACCGTCGTCTAGCAGCAGCCAACATTATACACATGCAGTGTGCTCTTAAACTACAGCGAGTTATGTAACTGTGACCGGTTTGTTGACAGCGTTTTTAGATTTAATCTGACCAGTAATTCACCTTCCAGTTTAAGGTACGGTGCGACACCTGCCCTCTCTTCCGTGAACGGTGAAACCTACTGTCAATCACCAATCCGCTAACACGTGACGGTACACACGCCTTCACCGGCTCATCCATCCCTTCGCAAAGTAATACCCCACATTTAAAGACAAAAACAGCGGTGTTTTAAATGTGGTGCACTTTACCTCGTCGCCGACTGTTGTAGATGTCTCCTTTGACTCTCGCATTTTCTGTGCATCCGCAGTTTGGCCCGACAGCAGTGATGGTGTAACGTTAACGGGCTACAAATCCTGAAGGAGGAGCGTAGCGGTGAAACAGAGGCCGCCATGTTTGTGTGCGTGTGTCGCAGAGCGTGTGTACGTCGTGCGTGTGTCTGGCATGAGAGGGGGGGGTGGGGTGGGGGTTAATGATAGGCTGAAGCTACTGTACACACTCCACATACTGAACATACTGTACATATCTTATTAACTTGTTTGTTATGGATTCTTTGTTATTCATTATATATATAAAATTGGATTAAAAAAAAAAACAAGATCCTCTGGGCCTCAAAAAGCCCCAAGTTATCTTCACATATTTTAATTAACCACAATATTGTTAGAACTTTGTGCTGCTTATAGCATACAATATCAACTCTATTAGGTCCTACATCCTCCACCTTTTCCTGTTAAGCTATGATCCTCACATTTGATCAAATTCGATGGCTTGTACTGGAGCATTTGTATGCAAACTGTTGTACACATTATATCAATTCTAGTATATTTAAGTGTAATTTAGGTCATGGATTCTTTTTTCATTGGGCTCTTATTTCATAGCCACATATTTCAGAGCAAATCAAAGTGTAGCCATATAAATATCACAGTATACAAAAAGCAGTGAATGTCACAGCTGTGCTCTGTTTTGCCACAAGATGACAGCAAATATTTGCTGCATTAACTGAAGTGTGGAGGATCCATTTAAAATACTTGAAATTTCAGAGAGAGGAAAATGAACACTAGGTATCCACTAGGAATATGATAAACAGATCACATGTATGTAAAATATCTGACTGGATGTTGATCCTTCAGCCCAGAAAGGGAGCCGCACAGCGATGTTCATGCATACAAATGATTCAACAGAACCAAGATTATGGCCCACAAACTTGATGGTTTAACTAGACCAATTAATAAAATAAGGGCAGAGTAAACAATATGGGGACACAGGGAAACATCACTTATACAAGCCATTCATATGCAGCCAAGAATAAGGTGATGGCTGGATGCATGGTTGGATGCACAAAGTAGGCTATATGATTGTGACTACAATGAATTTCCTCATTCATTTCAATATTTAATCAAGACTACAATTGATTCTCTGTTAGCTCTCTAAACATAATCATAAAAAGCAGAAAAGCTGATATTGTTGTCAGTGTTTAATATGTTCAGTGTAAACATTTTGTCACCATATTGATAAAAACGTAACCCTGGGTGGAAGAAGTTGAGACAAAGAGGCTTTGCAGCACATATGCACAACATAATCACACATAAAATTCATGTATGTTTTCAGTGTAAACTTTCACTACAAATTCACCGACAAGGACGACTGCATGTGGTTTTGCAAAGGGTTGTCACACCTGCAAACCAACAGATGTGTAGGAGTAAAAGCAATCACACTGTCACTGACACTTATTGGTGAATATATTAAATCACCACAATTCAATCCAGTGATCTTCAACCCACATTTATGTTACATGTGAATGGAGTTACTTCACGTGATGTCTATTATTGTATTTGTATCATGTTATGTTAAGTGAAATGTCCAAAAACCACATCCACACAACTTTTCCTCATAAGAAACAAGCTCTTAGTATGACAAACATGTAAGTGGAGCTAAAAGGAAACACAACTCCAAATGAATGCTAATGTTGTTCATGTTGTTCATTTTTCTGTGCTGCCACTGATGGCCAAAAGTTCAATCCATGCAGTGTGTGAACAAGCAACAGTATTATGAGCCAGCTATCTTTACACTCCGCATTGTAAGTAAGATATACAGCAGGTAACACTATGGCAACTGTTCAAATAAGGACTAAACAATCTATCTCACAATACGGCTGGTTATGTAAGTGGATTCCTGCAGGTTGGTGTTAAAAAGTTCAAGAAAAGAAAGTTAGGGGCAATTTTAAAGAATGACATTAAAGAAAGAGAAAATAAAATGTTAATGCATCGTACATGTCTGACAAAATCTAAAATAAAGATTCAATATGTATAAAGCTCGGCACAAAAAAAACACCTGTAACACACATTCAGACTAAAGGTTTGTTTGAGTGTATTCAGAAAATCTGGTAAACACCGCACCCAAGCAGGCTTGCCTGGGCACAGGCCTTACGGAGAATGTATGAATTATTCTGTGTGACAAAAGCTAAGCTACAGTTTACTTAATGACTGGCTTTAACTACATGGTCTGTTTGCCAACCCATAGGTAAATTACGTGACTCCAAAAACATTTGCTTTTATATATATATATATATATATATAAATATATTTTGTAAATTACATTTATTAAAACAACGCAAACTGCAGACTACACAGTGAAAAGTACAGTCGCCAACCAGGAACACGACTTGGACTGAGAAGACTCCAGGAAAGCAAGAACAAAGAGGATCAATTTCCTGTAACTGTGATGAAGCTGCGATATTTGTTATGTGACTGTTAGACAGCATACAGAACATCTGAATCACAAGATGTTGACCCCTCAGTGGTTGACAAGTACTGCTGTTAAAAAACTGTTACAATTACAAGCTTCTGAACAGGGTTGCTACTCACACCGACTCTTTACATAAAAATTTCATGCCTTTTACTCTGGATGGGTAAAGAGTTTGACAGTCCCCTGTGCCATTTTTTCAGGTACCTTAAAATGAAAAACTTTGCCTTAAAAAACGATCCTGTCTTCCCGTCTCAAACTCCCACCAGGTGTTTGACCTTCTGTACTCACAGAGATGCTGCTATAAGCACACGTTAACACATGCGTGTATCAGATTTTTGATGTTTTGTGTGACCGTCCTTGGAGCATCTTAAAAAAATGGCAGCATGACTTTTATCAGAAGATTGCAGATAAGACTCATCCATTGAGATGATCCATACAACCTGACAAGGTTAAATCCAGTTTAAAATAGTTCACAAACTTTAGTCCACGTTTGAACCAAGTCAATTTGAATCTCTCTCGAGCCCATGCTGATGCTGTGGCCTTGTTGCTTTAGGCAAAACATCTCAGGCCAGTTTCACAAAGATAAACTTTGACTGTGGCTTACATATAACAAATAGTTGGACCTCAGATAGACGTCTAAATTCATCAGTTGCACAACGCAGTTTAGTTCTTGACTATCTTAAACCGGACTGTGGTACAATGAATTCTGGGTAAATTAAGACTTTTTTTCAAAATAAAGGAACCGCATATATCACTCAGATCCATTTACTGCAGCAAAAAATGTTTGTCCTTTGGAAGAATTCATCATTTACAAGGACATTGCTGTGGTCTCTAAAACCTCTTTCCCATCTCGTTGCTCTCTCCATAACGATGTTATTAAACCACAAATTGTGACCCATGCATGTTCCTGTTTTTTGGTGCTACTGGTCAGTGCAGGTGTCATTGATTGTTACCATGGTAATATTGGTCTTAGGCCTGAGTTAGTCTGTAGGTAAAGGTGTAGGCAAAATTGACTTGATTAATAAATATTAATAGATAACCACAACTTTGTACAATCATTGCAGTCGCTTTGTTAATGTGTTGGCCAGTCCTTCAGGGGATGGGATGGGTATGATGCGGGAACTTGAGGCTTTGAAATCATAAATAAATGTTTGAAAACCCAATATTAACATCTGAATATATAAATTGTAATTTTTTTTATCCTCTTTGGGATGAGCATTTAAAAGAGGTCAATTCTATTGCAAATCTGCTCTCAGACCATTATAAGATTTTACAGGATTACGATAAAAGAAAAAGCCCCATTGGATTTATTGTTAGAGAGTTGGCCAACAGGCTAAATACAGTTTGGGTCTGTCTGCTAATATGTTACGGCTGTGGCCTTGTGTAGGTTGAGCAAATTCATCTGACTGTTAAGGCCAATGTGGAATAAGGCTAGGCGTGGGTGAAACTCTGTATAGAGAGTCAGTAAGAGTCAGTTGTTCCACACCATGAATGGAGCCGAGTCATGTCTCAACAAGACCCAGCTTTTATACAATTGGAAATGGAAATTGTTCCTCAGATCTCTCTCTCTCTCACACACACACACACACACAGACACACACACACACTCCAATATTATAATTAAATTTAAAGGTCATATTTATTTTTTATTAAACTTTGAAGCCACTCTCAGGCAAATGCATGGTGAAAATGGAAACAGTTGGTACATGATATTAATGTGGATTTTTTTTTTTTAAATGATTCAACCTTCGTGTGCAATTAACTCTCACTATCTCTGCTCTTGCTTTTTACGGTGTACATACTATAAATTTAAATCATAAAGTTGAGGTTTGTTTAATTACACTCCAAACGACCCCTCCTCCCTCTCTCCCACCCACTTTTGTTGACTGGCTCAGTCGGTTACGTAACACATTTATGCCTCGCGCACGTGGCCACAGCCATAATAGACGGCAATATGTGGACGGATTAAACATTACCATCGACCCAGTGATCATAGCGTCCACACGTAACCCCACATAATACCTTTGATGCGGACATTAAAGGGCGAAGTCGAGGGGAAATTCTGGTTAAATAATGGATTTTTTTTCCCAGCAATAGACAAGACTCGCCAAGACGGATTCCTCAGCTCGACACGGGTCCTCTCCGTCTCAACCATAGAAATAATCCACAATGAAAGCAGACTGTGGGAAGGGAACAGGGCAACGTGTTTGCTCATAACTAGATCTGACTGTTCACTCAGTGACTGTACTGTGTTTTCATCTTTGCTTGTTAAAAAAACAACAACACACCGAGTAGTTTCTTTCATTTCCTTAGGCCTTGTGGAAAATGACATTTCACATTTATCTCAGAGGAAGAAGCTGCACATGTGAGCAACACCGATTTAAAGCAAATAATATTAAGCAAATATTAGTATTTCTGCCACAGAACTACTGACCATTAAAATATATTCTGAATAATAAAATCAAATTAAGAACATAATGTACATAGGCTACATAAATGCACTTTAACCCATTTTTATTCATACCAGATCTCCCTGAACACATTAATGGTATTAGGTATATTTATTGCTCTCCCCCCTATATGGTGTCATCATGCCCTCACCAGATTACTGACCACTACTACTCTCTCTCTCTCTCCCTCTCCTTCCCTGTCTCACGCTACCCCTCCACCACCCCCACCCCTCCTCCTCTCCTTCATCCCAAAGCTGTCATCCTGAGCAGTGCTGAGACGACGGCTCAATTCCTAAACGCCCGGATGAGAGCAGCAGGCGACACACAGGGCAACATGGTCGCATGAGTCGGCCGAGTCGAGGGCAACCATTCCGGGGGGACGACAGCCACTGCTGGAATCTGTGACATTTTCGACGCAACCCACGCAGAACGGTTCTGGGAAAATACAGGCAGAGATAGAGGCGTGGAGCCGAGGAGGAACAACACATTTCCCCCTCTTGCGGTGTCCTATTTCGTCGGTAAGTATATTTTGTCAGGCAAAAAAAAAAAAGAAAAAAAACCCGCTGCCCCTGTGTCTTTTACCCGTCGACGGGGTTTCTGTCCTGTTTATCCACTTTCCTTGCGCATTTCTTTGTGGTGAGCGTCCGTGCGGGGCTGCATTTACGGAGGACCGGGCCTGGTAAGTGTGAATACAGCGTAAAGTACAAATGTCTGTGTACTGAAATCAGCTGCTGCAGCTCCTAACCGCTTGTTCTCGTTCAGCTTTGACAGACATCACTACTAAATGCTGCATTTCGCCACAAGTGGCTACATGTCGTGTTAGTGTGCTCGTACTTATTGTTGCCACCGATCGCACACAACTAAATGAGTGAGTCGAGCTGCCGCTACACGTGTGTGACTCCACATCCGATATCACAATAGCACCGAATCAGATCCACTGTCTGGTTCATTCCACCGGTCTGAACCAGTGTGGGGGAAAGGCTGTGAAAGCCAAGCGGAGGCGAAGTGCTTGGCCCGGTGAGCCGCTTTCAACGAGGGTCTAATCATTTGACTGTTAATCACGCGAGTTCATTTCACTCTGTTGAGCTTTTCGTGCGCAGAGCAGACACTGTTTGACGACAAGGCGGGTCGACAACCGGGCATGCGCAGTGTGCACAAACACTACCGCCCCATTGCCCAATGATAATAAGTTAGGGGACACTGTCCCAGACATCTCAGAAGTGCTTCAGGTCACTTCCCCAGTCTCCAACAAGGACTCAAGGGTCCAGGCTTTTTTATTGTCACTGTGCTGGTGTGTCTACCTTGATATTTTACCTGTAGATGGTTTCATAATTTCTGTTGCACAACTTACCCTAACCCATGCGGCACAAGGAAATAAACCTGTTCACCATGGCAATTATTGCAGCATACACTGTTTTCCTGCTATTGAGGCCCCATCTGCTTTTTCAGGGTGAGCCTCTTCCTTTGTCACAGTGACAGATAACAAGAATTATCACAAACACTGGAACATATGCACAGCGGACATACAGGGTTAGGATGTTGTGGAAAGAATAACAGGAAAACCCGGCAAAATAATTCAGCTGTGGTTGGAGGAAGTATTCAGACCATTTACTTCGGTAAAAGTAGAGATGCAGCATAGTAGAATTGTAGTCTGGTAGTGAAAATGTTAAGTGTAATTAGCAAAATGTGTATTTTAAGTGTCAAAGGTGAGAGTGTAGGTCAGTTTAGGAATATGGCCCATGGGAGTGTTATGATTACTGTTTAGATTAATGTGTAAGTGTTACTTTATGTTACTGTTGTTAGTGTGAAGAAGCATAAAATGGAATAAATCAAGTTAAGCACAAGTACCTCAAATTACCTCAGTACCAAAGTAAATGTGTTAGTCGCCGTTCATTGTTGTGATGCAGATAAGGGTGCTGAGTTAAGACGTTCACACGTATTTACTGTGTGGAATATGTCAAACGCAGTCTTCCGATTATGTCATTTATATTTCACATACTCCACGCTGAAGATATCTTATCCTATCGCCTACATAGGCAGTGGAAGCACATAGCATTCCTGGCGGCTGGAATGGGGTGTTTGAGTTAATGATTGATTTCCATACTGTGATAAGAAAGAGAGAGAAAGAAGACGAATGCTGGTGGTCTGTGACAACCTCGTGTGTTTTACTTGTTTTCTTCCACTTCCACTGTAACATCAGTTACAGCTTTACACAGCAGGGGCTCATTAACTGGAACAACCAAATACACTGATTGTTGTATCTCGTCTAGCCATAAGGGCTATAAGGCTGATATGATAACATATTGCGATAAGATAGACAGATTAATGACTTCCCTCTTTTTACACACCTTTATGCTTTATGTGAACAGGACTGCACAGTCTGGGCCTTCTGTTATTTCAATGATAAGGACAGTGTCTGCGTCCTCTCCCATCCCTCCCCTTTGTTTAAAAAAAGCACCCACCTCTCTCTGAAGTGTGCTTTAGTAATAATGAAGTGGTGCTGCAATTTATTTGCAGCCCCTCACACCCTTCACCCATGTTCATACCCTAGATACACCCTTTTTGAGTAACTCCTGAAGAGTAGCCAGCCAGCCTAGAAATGGCCTCTAAGCTTACTCCACTGGTTTCACATGGTCATGCAGGGATTTATTAAAAAAAATAAATTTAAAGTTCTTTAAGCACCCACACGGTTTAATCTCCTGTTTTGCATTTGAAGCCATCTGACTTGCAGAGGGATCCTACTTTCCAAGAAACCTGACAGTTAAAGTTGTGTGTGTCGAACCCCAGCAAGTCTCTCTGCAGTGATGCTGTCACCAGACAGAAAAGCTGTACTGTTGTTGCCCTCCTTTTGACTGAGCCTTAATTAAATTTTTCTATCACTACGGTGTGGAATTAAGGTGGGTTCACAGAAAAGATAAGGACAGATCCAATTTATATTTTGACTGTACTTTGACCTGCCCTTTATGAGTGTAATCCTTTTGGAAAAAAACCCAAAACAATCGAGGCAGAGTGATTCACACTTAATTGCTGGTTCCGTGGCGACAGGGTGCAGCCACAGCTTAGACCACACCGTCGATAGAGTCTCTCTTTTATGTGAACCCTTAAATCCAAATGCTTCATAACAGTAACAGACTGGTGCATATTTAAACAGCAGTTTAAGTCAGACAGCTTAAGATTGTGTCTTGGAAGTTCTGTGTTGGTGATGGCTGTCAGTGGAGGGGTGGGGTCGGGGTGGAGGTGTTTTTGTATGGACGGAAGAAGCATGTGTACATTGTGTAATGTTTTCATGTTCAACAAGATGCTGAGAAAGCTGCGTCAGACCAGTTTTCAGGGAGGTGTGTACTTTCCCACTGCATGTGCACTAGCACTTTACTGTTTCTAAGAACTTTCTGCCATCCATGACTCCACCTTTCGTTCCAGGTCAATGTTAAATTCATCGTAGGCCTCTCACTCCGCGACGAGAATGTCCTCTATGAGCGGGCAGGTCACGCCACATTACTTCACAGCCTCCTTCTGTGCAGGGTGTCCCTTTTTCTCAAACACGCATATATGCTGTGTTTTCTGTATTGGATTTCTGCACACAGTGAGGCAGGATTAATATTCAAGGCGTTATACATGATTGCAAAGGTCTGATGCACTCTGTGATGTCATATAAGACACAGAAAAACAGCAACTTATATAAAATGCTCATACCAAGATCAAATAGCTCATCGAAAGAGTAAGCAGTTAATTTTCTCTCAAGTGATTATTTGATGATCCAACTCAACGTTTCAGTTCTGCATTGCAATTCCTTGTTACTCATCATTGGACATGTATATCTACAATATGTCACTATTGCATGTAGTGCTGCAACTAACTATTATTTCATTATTGCCATTTTTCAATTGTTAAATCTATAAAACCTCAAAAACGTAGAAGTAAAAAAAAAAAAAAGTCCAAAACCCAGGAATTTTCAGTTTACATTGAGACATGACAAAGAGAGAAAGAAGCAAATCCTCTCATTTGAGAACCTAGAACCAGAAGATGTGTTCACTGTTTTTGCTTTAAAAATGACTTAAACGGTTTAACAGTTATCAAAATACCAGATTCATTTTTCCATTGGTCAACTAATAGATTAAGCAATGAATCATTTTAGCTCTATCTGGGTGAATTATTGTTTTAGCTGTAGTTTGAGACTGGTGGTCAGACCAAGCAAGCAATCTGGAGACCTCAACACGGGCTCTCAGATCTTTCACTGTTATGATTAAAGGTTGACCAAATTCTTTGTTGATTAATCAAAAAAACAATAAAAAGATTAATCATTAATGAACATAATTGTTAGTTGCTGCCCTACAGTGTAACATAGAAGCTGCCAGCATAACTGATGCCAGACCTTTTGCTCTGATCTGATGTTTTGTCTTAAAGAAAGAGGTCAGAAATATTATTTTCCAGCACAGTCGGCTGTTGAAGCTACAATAGGGAAAATCTGGAAATCAAGCTAGCGCTAGCACAAGACTCAAAAGCAAAACGCCCTTGGTGCGAGATGAGTAGTTGACCAGAAGCAAGTTCATGAATTGATTGACAGCCATGAGCTCCGACCCCTGACTTTGGCCTTCTCTGATTGGTTAGAAGGGCAAGGCTCGCTGCGACACTTCAGAAGGGAATGTCACTGCACTTACGCCAGTCTGTTCATCAAGTCTGGGTCACAGAAGGAAAAAAGTTACATACTGTAGCTTTAAGCGCAGAGCGCATTCAGAACACATTTTCTAACAAAAAGAAGAAATGGCCTTGGTCTCTGCAGAGCGCCACAAAAGGGAAGAAAGAAAATTAAATGTATAGAAAAGGCGCCGCAGTCTGTTCTGGTTTCCATGACGGTAGGGCCCCGTGCGGGCTGGCCCTTCTGCCAGTGGGTGTGTCTGTGTCTCTGTGGGCGGAGGGGCAGTTGGCACCAGGGCTGGCAGTGTCACAGTCAGAGAACAGTCTGTCTCTCTGATCGGCCCACCTCGCCCTCAGAGCACAATCACACTGTTATGTCTGAGGCCTCCTTCGCCATGGCAACATCACATGATAGCACTGAAAGAGTGGGAATCTTCATGCTGTGTGTGTGTCCGTGTGTGTGTGTGTTACAGCACCAGCATTGCTTAATCCACGTTACAGCTTAAAACCTGATTAAGCATGTCATTGATCAAGCGGAGCTGATAACGTGCCTTCTCATTTTTTATTGGCAAAGGTCAAAGCAAAGCACAGAGAAGAGCGGGAAAAGGTTGGCATGTGAGGGTTCTTGTTGATGTTGCTGTTGGGAAAAGGAAATGGAGAGGAGTGCACATTAAGCAAGCTGCTAGCTGTCAGTGATGGGAGATAGAGGCTGAAAACAAATGGAGGAAACTTGAGAAAAGAGGTTTTCAGACATCACAGTTCCGTGAGTCTCCTGATGATTTAATTTCACTGTTTAAAGCCTGGGAAAATAATCCAAACCATTTCAGCTCTTAATTAGACTACTTTCAGATCTGCCCCAGCATTTAACCAGATCTAAGTTGTCTGGACACAAAAATACTTGAGGCTGCGTTTATACACTTAAATATTTGTGGTTTTTTACACATGTATATGTGTGCAGCTGGTTTCAGGGAACTCCTGTCTAGTGGCCAGTTTATAACCGATAAAAACGCTGCCATCCCATAATGCTTGCCTGTCTTCCTGTTACCAATGTCACGCAGGCCTGCATTCTTCTATGACCAAAAAATGAGCCGTAATAGCTCCTTCTGACCGACACGTCTTCACTGAATGATTGTGGTATTTTTTACGGTTTCTTCTGTCTTCTTGACAAATATCAGCATTTACAGTGAACACTGACTCAGTTATTTAATCATGCTGGTTTCCTGTTAGTTTTCCCGTCTTGGTTGCTTTGAAAAGACCCTCCCTTAAGTTGGGGAGGGTGACACATACGTGGAAACCTCTACTCTTTCAGTTGTGGCCTCCTTCAAGACAAAGCCTCTGGATTCCTACTAGACGATGTTGCTAATGACTGTTTTACCTGACGAGTAAATGGAAATTCAAATTTAGACCAGTTGACTTGTAGTAAGAAAACACTCAGAAAACAGTCAAAATTGCCACGATGATGAGCTGAGTTACCTTTTCAGACAGAGCGGGATGACGGCGTCTTTGGATCATCGATGTCAAACTTTCCAATTTGCTTGTTTACAACATTGGGGCATTAGCGCTGGGAGAATGGAGCAGCTGTCTGTGGGGGGGCTGTAGCCCCAGCTAGTGGCCGGCATCTGCGTAACATCTAAGACACAACAGTTAATTGGTGTTGTACATTAGTAAAATATTAATAATTAGTTTAACCCACTTGTATTTCTGATACCGACTAGTGGGGGTAGCCACGTTTAATCAGTCAACTAATCGCACACATCCCTAATTCTTATCACGCAAAAGGAAACCCATGCCACCTTCCTTTCATATGTAAACAATTAGTCATTTAATACCCTAGTTAGCGCATGACTGCTTGTTTTACATCGTTTTCTCTGACCTGTTGTGGGATTTTGGCCTCGTTTGTGCTCTCCACTCGGGCCATGAGAGCCGTTTTGTAGTGTCTCTGGTGGCCTTCTGTAAGCGGCAGGGTCTGTATCAAAGCACTGTCACACAGAGCGCCTCTTGTTTGGGTGCTGGCCTGGTGTTAACTATGCTAATGACAGGCTCACTGCTGAACTGTGAGGCATTGTGGTTTTATTTATGGTAGGTAGAATGGACATTATTTCCCTGTTCTCCTCATTCAAGTACATTTGTCCACGAGCACCCACGGCTTGTTTGATGAGTCATAATGTTGCCGCTAAAAGTTCGGGTCAGTTTGAGGTTTTGGAAAATGTTTGATGGCAAAACACGAGAGGAAATACTGAAAGAAGCATGGGAAAAGTTATTCTTGGCATGTGAGATGATGTCATGTCAAGTGAGTGGCACATTTTGTCATTTTTGTGCCTAGTGGATACAAATCTATGACCCTGTTAACTACAAATTGCCTCCAAATTACCAGAGATCTACTCTCACACACTGTGGGTGGGCTGTGCGAGATTGAAGAAAAAGGCCTTTGTATGGATCGCTTCTGCCCCCTTTGTTGTTTAACTTTTAATAAGACATAACTTACTGTTCTCATAATTCTTTTTCTCTCTTAAATGTTTAGACTGGTAATTCTGCATGACACAACAAGTAGCTGATCTAGAAAAAAGGGCACTTTCCTGGAGATTGATCACAATTTTGTGATTATGTGTGAACATGAACTTCTTGTGTGTAAATATTTTGTCACATGATTGTACACACATAACCTTTTTTAAACCTTTTTTTCATGTTCTCTAATGGGAAAATGGGGCTCAGGCATGTTTTGTACATGTGAGAGCTCTTCTGAGTTTGTAGAAATCTTGTTGTTTGAACAGGTGTGAGCTCACGTGTACATTTTAACTCGGCTCTCGTAGTTCTGCACCAGAGAGTAGTGAAGGGTGTGACAAGCCTCAAGAGATGAATGATGAACCTGTCTGTGCTGGTCCTTGCTGTTATGTTGATAAAGTTACCGCCTATTTGCATTTGATTGTATGCTGGGGCAGGGCTCCATGTAAGGATGAGCAGCTGGCTGACTGGTCACTGCACACACTCATGTGACACTGCTATTTCTAGCCAAATCATTCCTTCTCTCTACTGCCTTTAGCAACAAGAGCGAGTGGTGGATATGTGACACCTCAGAAAGCAGCGAGGGCTGGAAGGTGGGGGCAGTTTGTCAGATAGAGTCTGGTGGGATCTCTCCAGAGGCCACCTTGCAGGGTGTGGATAAGCTAGGTAGAACAATGGCATGCTGGGCAATTGACTTTCAGAATGTCGCCACAAATCTGTCATTTGTCCAATAATGTTTGCACTGTTGTTTTTTTTGTTTTTTGTTTTTGTAGTGGACACACTCAAAATAAACACATGCACTCTTGGCTGACACAATCCATCATGGCTGCTGACAGGATGTCAAAAGATCAGATGATTCTGATGCAATATGTTTTTTTTCTGAGTTCTTGCTTGGCTGCTTACATAACAAACCAAAATATAATAGTTTTCATTCATTTTTCTCTTATCTCGAATGGCAATTTAATGGATTAGTATACTCACTGTGACATTGGCTTCCCAAATCAAACAATCAGGAATAAAACTCTTAGTACCCTCAGCTGACCTGTATGTCCTTACCGTAATTGAAGATCTCTGCTGGCATGCTTGCAATTTGTACTTCTGGTATTGATAACCCAGGTTTCTCGCGGAGTGCTGATCAGTGACATTACCATATTTGGTTAAGAGGGTGGGGCTTACTTGTCAACACATTCTCGCTCTGTCATGGTACATGATTTCTGGGGTGGTAGTTTTGCTGTTGTCAAGCCCATTTTAGAAAAATGTATGAAGCAATATTGATAACAAAACCTCCAATCAGTGTGATCAGTTAAAGGGACACCTCAGGGTTATGTAACATCTCTGGTGCTGACCAGACTGGTCCATCAGTAAGTAAATCATGTAAATTATATCCTTTATAATTACATGTAATTGTATAGTGTTGAGGAAATAATACTGTGATCAGATATGATGATTGCACTGATTCATGCCCTAAAGCTCTAACGAGCAGAGACCGCCTTACACAGTAGTATTAGGGGGCAATTCTTTTCTGTTGAAAGAAGAATTAATCGAGGTATTCAAACTGAGCGGAGGATTGTATAATTGGTAAATTGTATAATTGGTCTTCTTTCGCTATGATAGTCCATAATAGAACCGTTTTGGAACGGAGTCTAGAAAATGCACTGGCACCAAAAATACTCCTGTACTACAAGACACCCTGGGGAAAACGCTAAAAAGTAGAATGTGTGCAGAATAAATGGGGTCCTGTCCTTGTGCAAAGATGCTGTTCTAGGGTAATGTCAGGCCAGTAAACTATGGGAGACAGGGATTAAATATCATTGAATATCCCCAGGGTTCCCTGTACTGAACAGGTGATGACATATTCATAATGTTTCACACATTCCCATCCCTGCTATGGCTACACAGTGAGTGACCCCACCACCACCCCAGTAATGCTGAGAGGGCTTACCCAGTATGAACTGTGGTCACAAAACCTGTCAACATACCCTTTACACATAAACACTTCTGTTTGTGACTCGCAAAATATACGATAATTTGTTTTCCTTTGCCCAGGGCTGAACTGTTAACCATTTTTATATTGAAATTGCCAACCAGAGTCTGGTTTTCAAATTTTAAGCTGCAATTTTAATTATAACTTACATTATTAGCGGTGTCTGAATAAGCTGTGAAATGAAAGTTCAAGGAGGTTTATAAAAAAAAAAAAAAAAGATTTAAGACTAAAGATTGTGTCCTTGCTGTTCTTAAAAGACCGACAGAGTGGTGTGTCTTTTTGTGAATAAAGCTCGCAGGTAGTTGGCCAGCTGCAGTGACAGACAGCTGATGGACAGCGATGTCTGACTCTCCCTGTCATGCCGTTGTTTCATGCTCAACACCTGAAAAGCTCTGACTTGAGACCTGCAGGGGTTTGGGGGCTGTGAGGCGGTCAGTTCTGTCAACCTGTGAAGCTAACGTTGAAGTTAGCTTAAGCAGCTAAAGTGAAGAGCTGTCAACATTAAGTGCCTGAGCAGCAGTTTATTGTAACGTTGGTTGTTAACTGTAAACTTAGTTCAGTCAGTCTACATTTGGGTCATGGGAGGAGCAACAACATGGGGACAGCTTACTTCTGACTAACTTGATCCACTTTAATGTCTGCTTCCACACAAGGACAACTGAGCACCTACAGCCGTCATACATCACCTCACTGCCTTACATCACATCACTCCGCCGATCTTAGCCATCACTGACTTTACAGGCAAAGTGGATAATGTAGTTTCAAATCTAAGTTAAGGGACAGAATACGTTATATATGTACTGTCTCTCTGCTGTAGTTACCATTACTTCAATTATTCCAATTCTCTCAACAAACCTGAGATAATGTACAAAATAAATCTTAACAGAAATAAATCTCATCTTACATTATCATTACTATAAGTGGCCAAATGTGTAACTTTCATCAACCAATATAAAGCCAATTTTGAATGTTAAGATTTCAGTTTTTGTACAGAAAACTAGGCAAGTTGACTTTTGTCTAACTGTCTGAACTATGGGAGGTCCTCACCAACAAACATCTGCATCATTTTATATAATAATATAGAAACACGAGAGGTTTGTGGTAAACTGGGTAAAGTCAAATCTTGTTGATGTAAACCACAAATGGCTCGGATGGTTTATTTCTAGAAAACAATAGCAATTTAAAATAGATATTTTCCTCGAATCGACATTAATTTCCAGGAAGAGGCTAAAAGCTGCTGATTTGTTTGCCACAGTCTGAAACTCTCACTGTTTGTTCTAATACAACTTTACCTCGCTTCTTATTATGTTCTTATGCGTGGCAGTGAAGGGGAAAATTGAAACTTGGGAGTACAGCGACGATGTTTCTAGCTGAAGACACAAAGTGATCTGGTCACTTTTAATTCTGCTTTAATAGAACAATGTTTCATGTCACGCCAATGACTAGCTCGTTAAAAAGTCATGTCTGGGATGAAATAAAATTTACAAGTGTAGTTAAAGTGGTGGATCATTTTAGTAGAGGCAGTTGTGTATCAGCAAGTTTTTAATGAGAACAACTGTAGCCTTGCAGGAGGTGCAGTAAGAGAGACAGCAATAATTTTCTTTCTGTGACAAATAGAATATGTGGTTTATTTAGACTTTAAATGATATCCATAGCAGTGAAAATACTTCACTCCATGCATTAAGATTTTCTAGTGGTATATATGAGGAAAAAACGAGGGCGGGTTGAGCTTCACTGTGCCTCCTCCTGGTGGGGCAAGATGACGTTCTGATTTGAGGCGATGGGTGGAAAAAGTCTCAAGGAAATGATTTTTCCCAACAGGATTAAAGGTGACCCAGGCAAGCCCACCCTCCTCCGCGTCTACCCTCCATTACCGGAACACCAGCAGACCACTTGTCACAACGAGTTTCCTTCAGCGTCTAGCATGCTGCGACAGCACTCAGACACAAAGAAAGTAGCACATGTCACACACAGCCTCAAACGATGCTGTCCCCAAAAATATCTGTCTCAGTGGTCAGTGCAACAGCTGCATTCAAACACTTTTTTCTGATGGTCTGAAATAGTGGTGTTTTGTTTTGTAGGCAAGCAGACAGACAGAACTAGAGTAATAACATAGACATTTTGCCTGTGAAGAGAATTCATTTCAAAGTTCTTGATTACATTACAAGCGCTGATTTTGTTGACTATCGAAGGATTTAGTTTTACAGTACTTGTATCGTAAATGAGTCCGACTGAAACCTGTTTTTCCAACTTGCCTCACCACTCCTTCAAGTACAGTACAGTCTGCTAGTGTTCAACCCAACCTGCAAACATGTGATAGATAACGCTGGTCACACAGTGTGCACTCTGTAATGTTAAGATTAACTCATTCATGCTTCAGCAGTTGTAACAGCATCGATCTATGTCCCCCTGCCGTGCAATATTTTTACTCAATTGACAATCCTGGATTCAAGATTGTGATTTTTTTTTTTTCTTTTTCTTTTTTTTTTGGCGGTGAACAAATTTGTTCACAGGTTGATGTTGTCAGGAACCTGCCTGTGGACTGTTGAGTTTCTACATTTTTTTTTTCAACCGTTTTGGGAGTTTATATAGTTGAGAAATCTGTCGGCTAGAATTGTTGCAGATTATAATATCTCCATGGCTCAAAAAGTCCAACTACAATCAACTTGGAGGGTTGTCACTAGTTTGTTGCATCTGTGTTGGTTTATCTCCATTGCTTCTCCTCAGGGATTCATTGTTGAGTAAACATTATAAAGACAGAAATACCTTCCCTAGAGGGAATACAACATACAGTTCATCTCCCATGGTGATGGCATGCTATGCTGAATTCCCCAACAGTTTACGCTTTACGGTATTATTTTCAAACCAGCTTTCAGCTCCATTTCCCTCCGTTTTTTCATACCAAAACACTACCTTTACTTTAGTGAGGATAAGCTTTGTGTTAATATAGTACACAGTAAACAAAATTAAGATTGAAACTTTTTTTAATTTGATGTGGATATAATTCAGTGTTGACTTTCAATGCCAAGCCCCTAATTTTAAGGTTGTTTTTTCTATCAGTTGCAAATTTGAAAATAAATGTCCCCCTTGTGAGACCCCTTGATGCGATTAAGGCCTACTGCTGAAGTCGTCATGTGAAATCCCCCTCCCGCAGTGCCATTCTTGCAGCTCATTCTGCGGCCTATCGTCGACAGCTAATGCTAGCAGCACGTTTTTGAGCATTACTCTTAGTTTTCACCTAGAATAACAGCGCCGGGGTAATCTGCTGACACAGTGACTCGCAGGCCTAATCCCACCAGCCTCGTGTCTTTTCTTCCGCTGTAAGTGTAGGCTATGTACGCTAAGGTTAAATGCTGGTTAATGCAGTTTGTGTGCGTGTGAATGCAGTGTGTGTGTGTGTGTGTAATGTGTGCATGCATATGTTGTCTGTACAGAGGCTTGGCATTCCTGCAAAGAGGTGGCAAAGCACAGGACCCCATGTTCCCCCACCGCCGCCACGTCCACTGCTACGTGCGCACAGCAGCAGGTCTAATCAAAGCACTCCATAATACTGTTAGCTGGGTCATGTGCTAGAAGCCAGGATTAAGAGCAGGAGGGCACAGGCCACTAGATCCAGCTTAGGAGGCAGCGTTCTCGCTCTCTCTTTCCCTTTTTCTCTCTCTCTCTCTCTCTCTCTCTCTCTCTCTCTCTCTGTCTGCCTCTCTCTTTTTGCTTCTGTGCTCATCTTTTCACCTCACGTGGGGACGCAGCCATTCAAGGTCACGAATGTCCATTATACTGTAGTGAGACACACAGTGAATAGAAACAAACACATCTCCATACTATACTATGGCCGATTTAAAAAAAAAACCCCAATGTTTGTGTAGCCACTCCCCCCCCCCCCCCTTTACTCAATGAATTTGCTCCTTTTTTTCCTGAAATCTGTCCACAGACACTTAATACTGTCACGCAGTGAACCCGTGTCCACATCAATGCAGATATGTTCAACTCTGTTTATGTGTCTAATTGTGTCCTTCCTTAACCTTTCACCACATGCTGTTCCACTGGCAGCGCGCTCGCACTGTGTAGAACTTTCCCAGACAGCTGGCACTTCTTTTCAGTCATTGTGGCCATTTTCAAAGAGACAGACCTGTCATCAAAATGAGCACATTGAAGTACAATACACAGCAGAGTGCCTGGAAATGTATTCTGTGTTTTTATATTTGTAATTTATCTGGATCCTTTTGCATAGATCTGTTTTTACTTTACTACTCTTTACTTTTTCTGTCCATCAGTGTCAGCAGTAGGTAGTTTGCGGACACGTCCTGAGCTAGGAGCTTTACGTTGTTTCCCACAGTAGTTTAGACCCCGTTTTTCATGACACATGACAGTCATATGTCAGCATTTGCAAAAGACCAGCATTTTTGGTTCTCCTCTTTGGAGAACACTGAGTAAGATTTCATGTGGCTGGAAGACCAAAACGGAGACGGCAAGATGTATTTATCCCCATTACTGTGAACGTAGCCTGAAACATCATTAATCATATCGGTACCTTTCCTGTCTCACCGAGTCTCTTGTCCTCTTTTCGCACTGCATTTTCAGCAATCACTAATACCGGCACCCACTTTGCCCCAGTAACACAATTAAATGCCACCGAGCACGCCAACAGTAGATTACCAGTCCCAGCAGTCGAGAAAGAGGTAGGTAGGTTGGAGGTCCTGGCAGTGCTTTGTGAGCACAGAGCCAGATCAACATTTCTCAGTTTCCACACCTAAGAGAAGGAGAGATTGGAAAGGGGGGTAGGCAGGGAGGGGGAGTCGAGAAGAGGAGGAAGGACAGGGGTGAACGGGACTCGTTTTTGCTACTGGACACCTATGCTGATTCGTGGAAGAGAACTGGAACTGTCTGGCTGAGGCTGAGTTTGGGAGGGGGTGAGAGAGGAGAGGAAAACAGAGAGAGGGTCAAAGGTAAGATGACTCCTACTCTAAGGAATATGGAGACAGATGGCCGAAAGAGAAGAAAGCCGGACCCCGACCTTAAAAAGCCACAATTGTTGGTAGGTACCAAACCTAATTGTGTCGGTAGTCATATGATGTGAAGCCCAGCCAACAAAAGCGGGCCCCTTACTGTTGGTAATAAAATAGTTGGCTCTATATTTGTCTTTGAGGCACATTTTGATTGGTCAATTAGGATCCCTGTTGTGAGCATGGTTTATTCTCAGAGGTGACTAATAGATTCTGCCAGTCTAACAGCATTATTTTGAGCTCTGCATCCATTGTGTGGCTGCTATTTTGGCTTTAGTGGGTTTTTTTTATGCTTTGTGTGTGTGTGTGCGTGTGTGTGTGTGTGTGTGTGTGTATGTGTGCGCTTAACTGGACGTGTCTAGAGAATAATTTCAAATCCAATATTAATTGACTTACAAGGGAAAAAAACACTACTTGTTGAAATCATATGAATATTTACATCTCTTAAATGTCATTCAGTTATATCTGTGTATGTTTCATGTTTACTTTTATTTTTCTCATTTGTTATTTAGTGTTTTTTTTTTTAACCACCACAAACAGTGTGAGGACAGTGCGGTGCTCTGTCAGTTACTGAAAACAGTTGTACAGACACTCTGATAGGGAGGAGTCGCTTCAGTCACTTTGCCATTTGAGGGTGAGGGAGTCAAACCCTTGCACAGTCTCCGCTGAAACCAGAGAGAGCTGACCTTAAGAGTATTTAAACATAAGGCTTACTCAACACCGAAAGCCAGAGGGGGGGCTCGATTGTTTGCTGTTGTTACACGGCCTGCTTTAGTGTTGCTAAAAGCTCGGATACTTGTTCAGTCTATGGAGGGTGAGAGGCTGACGTTTCTCTGATTTCTGTCATCCTCTGGAGCTGGATTTAAGAAGATAGCTTGCCGCATAAATCCACCAAAGAAGGAGTGAAAATGACCAAGTGGCAAAGTCTTTTATGTCATAGACGGCAAACACTAATGTGACAGAGGTCCAGTTAGAAATAGTGATAAGAATAAATTGATAAATTGGTAAGTTAGAAAGGCCATTTGAAACTTAATGTGTAAGCGCTCCGATTTTCCACATCAAAGTCTGTGTCCATGTCTTGCGTTTGATACCACATTCAGTGTCGGAAAAAAGTTGCATGTAGCCTTTTGTGACCCCAGGGGGAGCTGCACCTGATAAGATAATCCAATTTTAGTCCCACAGTGGATAAAAATTTGCAGTATTACAGCAGCAAAGTGGACAGTACGAGGAAAGGAAAACTGCAAAATCTCTGTCTTTCTTATAATAATATAATATGTACAATTAGATTTTCAAATATAACAAAAAATAGCAGCAGATGAGGGATGAAGTCTGATGAATTGCCTCGAGTGATGTCACTGGAGGTAATGTTGATCTGAAGACTACAGGTAGGAATCTGTGTTGAAGTTATGTAGACAGTTAACAGTGACAGTTAACACCAAACCTAATCATGTCAGTAGTCACATGATGTGAAGCCCGTTACTGTTGATGATAAAGTAGTTGGCTCAATATTCGATGTGTTACTATTGGCTGTTGTTTGTCTTTGTCGTTGGTGGTTAGCGGGTGCTAATGACACAAAATCCATTCATCAGTCTAATTTATCATCAACAGTTGTTATTATTACATTAGCTGTTGAGCTAACGCTGCCACATTCTCATCAATGTTGTTAACATCAGTGTTGATTAATATGCATTGTCCCGTCTCTATATAAATAAACAGTAGCTGAACTTAAATTAACTATGAAGGGAGAACGAATATTGTTGAAACATGAAGTAGAGAGGCGATTTTTGTTTCAAGGCAGGGATTGTGCTGTGAGACGTTTCACTGCTGCCCTGGGACGTAAGTGATAGCAAGGAGACCGAAGGATGATGATCACTCATCTCTACCAAGGTAAATCAGCCCAAAAAAAAAAGTGCAGTGAAAAGTGTTGATGTAGCTGCAGTTCGGCATGAATTCAGACAGATTGTCTGTGTGCGCTTGTAATGGCCGTCAGAAGCAATCTGAGGGATTACCAGAGTTACTTGCTTCTTGACAACCTGACTTAGTGCTGCAATGCAGACCCATGGCGGAGGGGAGAAAATAGAATGAGTGAGAGGATTTATGGAAATGTGTGTGTGTGTGTGTGTGTGTGTGTGTGTGTGTGTGTGTGTGTGTGTGTGTGTGTGTGTGTGTGTGTGTGTGTGTGAGAGAGAGAGAGGAGCCTTTGAAGATGTTGTTGAGAGCGACATACTCTTTGCAGTCGTACTCGCCGTTGTTGTCATTCTTAAGCGACCCCCCTCCTGCCCGTGGAGGCTGACTGATCTTAACACTGTATGTGTGTGTATGTGTGTTAGTTTTGGGTTCTAGGAGACAGTGCCTCCCTGCTGCGAAGCACAGAGTCAGAGGCAGCAGGTGCAGCTGACGCAGATAGGCTTTTTAGCAGGCAGGGCCAGTTGGGGGACAGAAAGGGAGAGAATGAGTGAGAGACGATAGAGGGGGAAAAAAGCCACAGGAGCTCAAACAAACACAAGATCAGACCTCTGAGCAGCACCGGACAAATGAATTTATCGCCCCTATTCTAGTCCTTGTGCACAGTATGTGAGAAGGAAGGGAACAGGACCTGAACTGCACCAGACATTGCCTTAGCTTCAGCAGTGAACGTGAGTAATGAGTGTTTTTAAGTGTGTGGTTAAAACTGTGCTAAGATTGTGTGGAAATCGAGCACAGCAGAATCTGTGTGAGGTAGTTTGAGGTTGAGCCAAATCTCTGGTAAAGTTTGAAAAACATGCATAAAGACGTCATAAGCGTTTAAAAAAGACTAGAGTATTGTGCCGCAGTCATAGTTTAGAAAACAAAATCTCCAACTCATTTGTGTTTCTTGCTTTACCTCCCATTGACCAGTTCACTAGAAAGACTTGTTAATATGTATGCAGTGGTCTGTGTGCGTGATATTTCCTCTCCATGCTTCTTGTGGCATTACCAGTGAGTGTTGAGGAACTGCTGAAGAGACGTGGACTCTTTAGTCTGCTTTGTATTTTGTCAGCGATGAGTCTGCAGTGACTCTGGTCCGCGCTCTTCATTGTGTCGACGACAGCCTCTGTCTCTGCCTCTGCCTCCCGAAACCAAGTCACATAAAGGCGTCCTGTGTTCAGCACGTCTTTTTGAAAGGGACAATTGTGGCAGAGAGAGAAAGGCAGAGAAAGTGACGGATGGCTCACAGCCAGTTACCGGTGTGGAGATAGTGTGTGTTCTTCTGTGATGGGCCCCCGTGTTACCAAGAAAAAAATGGTCCAAACTGGCCGAGCTCATTTCATCATATTGAAATTCTTTGCAGTAACAAGCATCGTAGATGATTGTGTAACCAAGAGCTCGTTGCACTGTTGCTTCCCCTCTGAACATGTGCGTCAGTATTTAGCTGCCAAAATGTGCACATTATATTGATCTGTCTCCAGCTTGTATTGTGTTGTGACCGGAGTAACGGAGGAAAGGCGAGTGCTCTGAATGCCCTTGATCCGTCTGCATGCTTTTCTCCGGCTGTAAAGCACATCCACGCACAGGTTCACCTCCTCTCCTCCTCATCTCCCCCTCTCTAGTTATCCTCCTCTGCAGTCATTGGCTGCCCTCCTCTCAATCCGTCCGTCCTCTCCGCACGCAGACAGCCAGTCAAACAAGCACCTCGGCTTCTCCGACATTTGTCATTGGCTGGCATGTGCTGTGAATGCGGATGCTTTCCTTTAAGGGGCAGTCTAGACTCAGCTGGTAACGCTGTCTCTCTCTCTCTCTCTCCCTCTCTCTCTCTCTCTCTCTCTCTCTCTCTCTCTCTCTCTCTCTCTCTCGCACTGTGTGTGTTGCTCTCTCTCGTTAGCTCGCTCACTCTCTCCTTCTCCCTCCTGCAACACCACCACAACCTGCTGATTTCTCACTAAGCCTCTGCTGCTCATTCCCTCCTTCCCTTCCACTCCTCCTCTCCTCCTGTCATCAACTGTTCTCTTGCACTCGCTCCTCATAATTTCATTTCCCGTCAATCACATGCTCACCCCCATTTTCTTCTCGGTCCGTTTTTTCTTTTTTCTTTTTTTTTTTTGTTCTTTTTCAACCTATCATTTCTCTCTGTCTGTGCTTTTCCCCAATACTGTCATTTTGCCGTAGACATTCACTAATTTCCACCACTTTCCCACCTTCTACTGATGTGAGGAGACATGAAGGTGAGTGGAGTTGATTTCAAGCTTTAAGGCTCCTCTGTCTTTCTCTTTTCTTTTTTCTTTTTTAATCAGATCTCTCTCTCTTTTAACTTAGTAAGCCGTCTGGTAGATGAGAGTGAGAATCCTGTGTCCTTGGAGGCACGGACTGCAGTTGCGTATGCTTCAGGTGTGACAATTAGCCGGCGCTGGTTAAGATGCTGCTGTGAGTCATTATCTGACGTTGCATGTATGTTCTCTTAGTTCTGCTCCTTTCAGCATGTGCCTAGAGAAGAAGCTGATGAGGGGGGGGGGGTTTGAATCATTGCGTGGATAGTGCAGCCGCGTGTCAATGCAGACTGTAGCTCGTGACACAGTGTTTTGCACCAGCTGTGGCTGTGGTGCATTGGCATCTCAGGCTCAGATTAATGAGCATTGTACAGCGATCACAACAGCAAGCAGTTAGAGGAGTGATCGCAGTAGGTAGTTTGCACACAGGTCATGGCACAAGACACATGCCTCCCAGAGGTTGATGCTGTAACAGATAAACCGCTCTGCTCAGCTTGTGATGTAGCCGGATAGTTGAAATTTCAGTTAAGTGGATGTTCTTCACGTCTATTGAACAGTTTTCAAACCTTGAACTTGTCCTCTAGACGTCATGATTGAACACTCTGGCATATTAAACATGAAGACCTAATTTAGTCTTGTTTTCCCCATGATGTGTTTTTTTTGTGTCATTGCCCTCATTATGTGTTACTGTTTGCCACCTGGCACAACACAGGAAGAAAATGTGTCTGCCAGTAATAATCCTCAAGAGCATGTTGCCACACAGACTGTGTCGCTTCTAAGTGTTTTTATTCAGGGTTTCAGCTCTTTTAGATGGGAGAGCAGTTTATTCCGAGCTGGGCATGAGAAGGTAGATTATACAGGACTATACTAAACAGTACTTTTCTACTTTAGCGGACAAAAAAACACTTTACAATTTGGTTCTCTCTCTCTCTCTCTCTCTCTCTCTCTCTCTCTCTCTCTCTCTCTCTCTCTCTCTCTCTCTCTCTCTCTCTCTCTCTCTCTCTCTCTCTCTCTCTCTCTCTCTCTCTCTCTCTCTCTCTCTCACACGCACACGCACACACACACACACACTACTGCCATGCAAGCTCCTGGCTTGCCAGTTGGGAGCAATATGGGGGTCAGTCTCTTCCTCAAGGACACTTCTTTATGTGGACAGGAAGAGACAGGGATTGAACGGCCAGTGATTAGCAGACAACCCACTCTACTTCCTGAGTCACAGCCGCCCCCCCGAAACTGAAGTTTGCATCTTATAAAAACGAAAAGATTCAGCAAAATTAGTTAACACTTATATTCAACACTTCTTCTTATGTTCATCTTGTGCAGATGTATTGACATTCCTTCGTGGATGATTGATTTTCACAACAGCAAGACAATATCATAATAAAATGTTAATTAAAACAGTTATAAACGATTTGAAATTACTCAGGCAGTATAATCGAAAGTATGTTCAGTATGTCCCAAGTGCATGGATCATAGCTAATATATTGCTAGATATACATCTTACATAAAGTCCTGATGGATATCTCCTGGTGTCATCAAGTACATCAAAGTGTGGAGTAACAGCAGTCACATCGGTCAGCTCCCGAATCCCTGGTGGTCCCGGGTTCAGCACCTTGGACAGCGCTTTGAGCAGAACGTTAGAAATGATCCACCTGAGGAGAACAGTGAAGCAGGATGTTACATCCTGTAAACCGATCCGTCGACAGTATGTAAACAAACGTTCATCGTAGCTTAACATTATGTTAGCGTGGTTAGCTTTTGAAGTCACACAAGCGTTGTTGTGACCCAGAAACCTCCAGACGGATAAAGTCACATTAACATCTTATACAAGCCTGAAACGAACTCATTAACAGTATATTAATTCCACCATGGTCTTTTAAACCAATTTTATTTTGTTTTGTACTTGACATGATAATTAACTGTGAAATTACTATTGTTGGGTTGCAAAGGCAGCTGAAATGTAATATTTGCAGGTCTCAATGATTACTATACATTAACTTATCAAGACATACTGTGTCCTGCTCCCTGTTAGAGCATGTTCACCATCATCATCCTCATCATTGCTTGCACATCGTCTCAAACATCTCGACTAAATTTAACACCTTGTTTCGTCTCTGGTCAAATAACCATTGCTGCCAGTTTTCAAATTAAATTCAGGGCGTCACTGTTTCATCTGCTGTTTATTTACCTGCGTCCGAGTGGCCAGCAAGACAGTAATATAATCAGTGCATTCTTACCCATGCAGCACAGAGCAATCACGACCACTGCCGGTGAATCTGCATTATGGTACTGCAGCCTCTGCTTCTTTTCTTATTTGCAGCCCTGACTCTATTCCGTGCCTCTAATGCTGAGTAGTTGTTACCAAATTATATTTTTGAGTGTAATATTCCTAAATTGCAAATGGATCTCGGAGATAGTTAACTCTTGACATGTTAAATATCATTGATTTTTGTGGAGTTCCTCTAAGTAAACAATTCTTGATGTGGAGACATAAAAGCGAAGAGTGAAAGGATAACCTTCAGACAGGTTGCGTAACATTTTATGCAACTTATTTTGAAAGTGAGTTTTACGATATTAATTTATAAAGATTCAGTGTTTTTCTTCCAAAGGAGGGAAGTCTTTTCAGTTTCAAGGTCCTAATGAATCATTCATCGGAGCAGTGTAAACAGTCACAAGTCACACAACTTGACTGCTGAGCCTGAGATGGTGAGGATTCGTCTAACACACTGAAGGTCATATTGCCACTCTGTTAGCAAGAAAGCCATTTCATATGAGCTCAGGTTAGCATGCGTCACACACATGAATCTTATAACTGATTCTCTGGCAGATATTGTACTCTGAATGTTGGCTGTATGTACAAATCAATGTATAAAGAAAAGGCATGGCAGGTGTGTTCACTTACTAGTCAAGGACATAAGGTCACATACCTCTTCTTCTGTGAGAGTGCATACGTATTCCCAGGCTGGAGTTTTGATGATCAAACTGAGCAACAGACATTTTGATGTTTTTAAAGCAGATGCTGAGAGCAGTGGACAGATGTGGACAGCTTTTAGGAGACATTTCTCACTGAGACATTTCACACCTTGGATATTAACACAGCCTGTTTGTGTTTATATTTGGCAGTCTGGGGGTATTGTCCACAGGTTGGTGGTCTGCGGATGACAGTGATGTCCAAGAAAAAGCTAAAGCGTGACAGGGCTGGAGTCAAGGCAGAAGTTTGTGCCTCGTCGTTACAAGGTCCTGCACTAGCTGGAGCCTCTTTCTGTAGTTTGCATATTTTCTTTGAATTTGCATGGGATTCTTGCAGGTGCTCTGGTTTTCTCCCATCACAAAATACAGTGCATGCATGTAAAATACTCCTGCCTGCCAACCTGCTCGAGGGCGCACCAGGAGGCACTGGAGTTGCTCTCCTGTGCGCTGCGCTGTGGCTGCTGCTAAGTAGTTAAGATGGGCCCAACACAGAGACTAAAATTCCCTGCAGTCATTAAATTAACTGTAACTTAATATCATCAGGAGTTTGTAGCCTTTAGCTGTCTAGATTCTTTCAGACATTTAAGCTACAGTAGAATCATATTAAAAATCCTTATTAAACTCTGTATTTCTGGGAACAGAGAGAGCTACTGTAGAGATGACGAGTGTTTTTCCCTGCTCTACACTCCCATTCTAGTTTTTCTTTAAATAAAATCCTCAGAGTTTCTCCTCATAAAAAACATGGGACTCTTCTGGTTAATGTAAAGAATCATGTAGGTTTATGTTTTGGAGCATCAGCTTGAATTATTTCACATTTGTTCCTTAAAAATCAGGCGATTGGTTCTAAATACTACAGTATTCATGATCCTTGGCCACTGTTGCTATGGAGAGAAGCTAGTCACAGGAAGTGAATCAGAGCTTTAGTGAATTCAAAACATTTTGTTGTTAAATTTCTAAACCAAATATGGTGCCATAGTTGCTGAATTAATCCAATATTGACCCAGAATTTAAAGGTAAATTAATTTAAGACACAGATTTCATTGTCACTTTTCTCTAAACCTTAATTCCACAGACGATCAGGGTGAAGGTTGACATGTGAACTACATATGTCTTTCTGATTGACATCTCGGCCCTCAGGTGGCCATTCTGGACTTCACTGCACTCGCCGACTACATCCTGTAACCCTGACAATGCTATTGAAGCTGTGGGACATTGTCTTTTTTTTTTTTTTTCTTTTTTTTTAAATATTCCCCTCAGAGTAGTTCACTCCTTTTAACATTTTTATTGGACTGTTTGAATCTCCTCTGCAGCACAGCAGTCAACAAGAGGAGAACACAGGTTACCACTGGACTAATGCAATGTACAAGTTTCAGCCCTGGAGAAAATAGTTTTTATGTGCACGACTGCGAGTGGCGGTATGTGAACCAGTGTTCATGTGTTACAGTAGGACGAGGTCTTAACCACGTGTCAGCTGCAGCTGTCATGCTGAGTTTCCCTGTTTAGAAAATTGTAGACCTGATTAAAATGGCCTGGTACTCGTGTGCACGCCCACACTCAAGTCACTCATGCTCATCTTTCCTCTCCTCCTTCCCACACTTACTTACACACACACACACACACACAGACACACACACTTGAAGGATGTACTGTCTGTGCTCTCTCCGGTGACGTGTTTTGACCGTTGCACAGACCGTTTCCTCTGTGGAGTCTCTGGTTGTGCTTGGTGGACGGCCATGTTTGACTGTGTGGTCCTCTCGTGGCAGTGGTGCTCCACTGATCAAACATTTACACAGCATCTTGTTAGTCTCTCAAACTCTGCTACTGCCAGGACATTGACTGTAAAACATATTATTTATTCAGCACTTGAGTGGTGAAGAAGTTGTCAAACAAAGAATGCTGAATTATATTCTTAACTTGTTCAATAAAGTCTCTTAAGGATCTCCAAAGCTTTTAGTCAGGATTTTAATGCAGTTTTAATAAAGCAGTACTTGTGTGTGTGTTCCTGATAAACCAATATAGTTGTTTACATGACATGAAGCACTTCAGGAAACTTACAATAACATCCTCCCTATGATTGTATTGTTATGTTTATTCGTGAATTATTAACTTGGTTAACCTTTTAGTAGCAATTATCTTGATGGACACAATTCATGACTTTAGTTTATTGACTTTTCATCCAAAGTCTCAACCCTCTGTGTCCGGGACTCTGAATCTTTAAGCCCAGAAGGCACTGATCCTTCGCTCTGATCCTGCGTGCTGATCTCTCTCTGGAGGGAAGCAGGTGAAAAGAGAATTTCTCCTCACGGATCAGTGACAAATCAAACATTATCAAATACTCAGCAGCCTCTGAGCTCACTTCACGTCTATATAAAAAAGAATCTGGCCTGCGATCTTTTGAGTTACTGTGAGGAAGATAAACATGTCAGATTTCCTCTTTGATTTTTAACCATTAACAAAGTAGTAATTCCAAGTGTCACTTAAGGTACTCGATCCTGATTCAGGGAGGTCTTCCACGGACCTGATCAAGAGACAAATCATCATCATCCTGTGTTGTGGTTCAACAAAGGATAAAGGGATAGCAGTGTGTGACCTCAACTGTTCCAGATGGAGCTCTTGGTCACGAGGAGGGAGCCATAACTGGCCGCAGGCTATTTAGAAAGGAGCTGCCTGCCCCCACACGATGAGGAGCACACAGTCGGTTCATGCCGAGAGAATGTACTAGTCTGGCCTCCAAGCTGTTTACGTTTAATGCTCCCCATTAACAATTGGCTCAACCAAAGAAGGAAATGTGCTGCCATTAACCCGTATGACATGACTTTGATTATGTGGCATAGACAAAAGAAAAAGAGGAGAAAGAACCCAGAGTAAGTCATTTGTGGTGTGGAGGTTTCTCGGGGACCACCAGAGGCTTCAGTGTTGGTGGCCTCATCATCTGTTTCTAAAGCATGATGTCTGTGTTGTGATGTAAATTAACTCTGTGGAACTTTACAGGGACGAGAGAAGCTGCTTGACTGTTGTTCTAATAGATGAACTCAACAAGTACATCGCTAGAACCTCATACTCTTATTACAGGAGAGGATCACCTGACAGCCGCAGCTAGAAAGATATTATTCTAGCTGGGCTGCAACTAATGATTATTTAATGATTATATATATTGATTAATCTGATTATTTTTTTTATTAATCTAGAAAAATGTTTTAAAAAAAATGCCTACTAATATCTCCTGTAGCCAATGATGATGTCTTCTCATGTCTTCTTTTGTCCAGTTTACAGTGATTAAAAACATAGAAGCAGATCTCCACATTGTCGGTGGTGAAACAAGGGGATGTTTGGTATGTTTGATCGTAGATCTGTTCTAACTCGAAGACAGCAGCGTAAAATAGTTTTTGTTGTTGTAGCATGGAGAGCAGATATGAGATGAGATTTGTTCGAGTACCGTAGTCTGTGCACACAGTGTAGATATCAACATCACTTTCACATTCACAGGAAAATCCTGCTTATTATCAGAGTGAATGCAATAGACTTGATAGCTGTAATTTGCATCTGAAATAATTCTCTTGCCATCCCTTTATTTTTTAGGTTAATTAGTTAATGTCACAGCGCTTAAGATTGATGTCCACAAGCACTAGACTTGCTTATTTACATAGAAATGTCCCCTCAAGCTCTAAAGAGATCTAACTGATTAAAGCTTGAAACTAATTGGTCAGCAAAATGTTTCACAAAAAAATGAACTGGAGCAACTAAAATTTGTCAGTAAGTTATACATATAAAAACATGGTTTATTTTCCTATTTGAATATGTATTTTAACACTGGGAACTTGAACATCCACAGTATCTCTTTGAACATCACTCCCAAGTTACGTTTTCTCTACTGTATGATCAATTTACTGACCTGAGCCCCAGAAGTGCAGTTTTGTGGACTGTTCTCACATGCAGCAGCAGTAACTGCTGATATTCTCACTGCATTGCAGTCTGGACTTAGAGTTTTTTTCATATTTTGTGCTGCAGCAAAGCCTTTGATTTTGTTTGAACTTGTACTCAAAAAGCTTGTTGCAAAACTCATGTGAACCTTTGACTGCCCCCCCCCCATGTGAGCACCGTAACAGTCCCGCTGAGGCTGAAAGCAAAGATTAGAAGTGTAACTGCAACGTAACCTGCCATGCAAACGTCCACCAGGCCGTCGGTTCAACTGTCTCTCGGTTAACATTCGTATTTTAATAAGGTCGGCTCGATCAAACTGCTTCCAGACATTTCAGGAAGTGCCGCTACATTGTGATGTAAAACACTTAATATCCTTGGTAATGCCATTTTATTATCAGTTTTAGCTTCACATGTGTTTGACATGATAGTGGTGGGGAAGGTCTAGTAGTCTGATATTATAAGTTCCAGCCAAAGGCTATCTGGATGTGTGGCAAAGGCCAAACCTGCGAAATGAAAGCAGGTTTGGCAGAAACGTCAGCTGGCCTGTTGTGTGGGGATGAGGTGTTAACAGTCTACTCTAATGCTGGGAGCATTGCTCACATCTCAATCTCGATACTGTGTTCTTTTTTTAGTCGCAGTGCTGACAGCAAGCCCTCTGAACGGTCTGATTTGATTTCTTTGAAGTGCAGACTGTGATTTCCTATTGCAGCTATCTGAGATGTCCTCAGCTCCCCACCCCCCACTGGAGTGCTCTCCGTGTTTGCTCAAAAGCCAGTTCTGCATCGCCATCATCCATCCTGAATCTGTTTTTCTGTCTTTTGTCGTCTTCTCTCATCAGCTCTCCTCCTCCTCCTCCTCGTCCTCCTCCTCGTCCTCCTCCTCCTCCTCCTCCTCCCTCTCTCTTAGTCCCTCCCCGCCTTTGTTTTAGGTTTTCTGGGGAAGTCACAGGGAGGTGTTGTCACATGGAAGCAGCTGTTGAAAAAGAGTAATCATGGCTTATGACACTAATCTGTTTCTGTGTCTCCTCTCTCTCGTTTCTCTGGCAGGTGAAGGAACGTGCAGACAGGCTGTCTCACACTAAGCTATGGAATGCTCCCTGCTCCCACCATCACTAGTCTCCAATCTTTGGACTGAGCTCCAAACGCTTAGTTAGCGGCTGTGCTTCTCCCCTCGAACTCTTTACAACCAGGGGACGAAGATAAGGAGCGGGCTTACCAAAGTCCTCCGCTAAAAACGCACAGAGCACTTCTTTTTCTTTTTTTACTAGAATATTTAAGCTAGTTTTTTTTGTTTGTTTTTCTCCTCTTGGATTTTTTCTGGTGAAATCATATCAAGATGGATATGGATCAGTATCTGTGGATGGTGATCATTGGCTTCATCATTGCCTTCGTCCTGGCCTTTTCGGTGGGCGCCAATGATGTGGCCAATTCATTCGGCACAGCGGTCGGGTCTGGCGTGGTCACACTGAAGCAGGCCTGTATCCTGGCGTCCATCTTTGAGACACTGGGCTCAATGCTGCTGGGGGCCAAAGTGGGCGAGACGATTCGGAAGGGCATCATAGATGTCAGCCTGTACAACGACACGGTGCCCGTGCTCATGGCCGGGGAGGTCAGCGCCATGGTCGGTGAGTTGGTCTAGTTTTTATTTCCACCGAGTTATGTCGGTGCTTCCAACGCCAGCAGCTCTTTTCAGACGTGCACCCGTTTACACTGCAATATAACATGTCCTTGACATGTCTGAATCACTTTTACATAAAAGTTACAAGGGCTATGTGTCCAGGTCAGACCTAGTGATGTCGCTTTTTCCATAAATGTCCTCTCATATCTGAAAGAAGCCGTAAGGAACATTAGAGTAAATGTCAACCTTGTCTAAATGGCAAATAGGCATCAGTGTAACAGATAAAGCCAGAAAACTTTCATGTTCCATGTCAGGAAAGACTTTACTTTTTGACAGCGTCACAGCTGAGGCACTGCTGCTTCCTGGCTCCATCATTTACAGAAACAGGCTGAAATTAGATCTGAAACAATTAATTGACCAGTAGATCAGTCAATTAGCAGAGACATAATGATCAGTATTTTTGGAAACAAATTCATAGGTTTAGTCTGTTTAGCTGTTTATCACTAGCCATTTACAGGTTCTTAAATGTGAGGATTTGCTGCTTTTCTCTGTTTTATAGTTTTGTAAACTACAAATCTTTGGGTTTTGGACTGTTGATCGGACAAAATGAGACATTTGATTGTGCCACCATCTCTATTTTTTGACATGTTATACACTAAGCAATCAATTAATTGAATAACTGACAGATGAATCTGCTAATAAAAGTAATTGTTAGTTTCAGCCTTGAAAACACAAAAAATAAACCTCTGTGATTACCACTGTACAGACAAATAAATATTGAAGTGCAGAGTGACATTTTCCTCCAGAGTAAAGTGCTGTTGATGCTGTTGATGCTGTTGATGCTGTTGGGGAAATTACATCCACGAGTTCATGTGTTGACGAGTGTCTCTCAATCGCTGACCCTTAACCTGTGATGCTGGAGCAGAGCCAGGATCTAGTTTCTTATCTAGCTTCAACCTCTTTTTAAATAAAGCATCTCCTGTACAAAAAAAAGTAAGAAAATAGTGAAAAAAGTACAATCACAATTCCCTGTAGCCAAAGTGACAACAGTCCAAAACCAAAACATATTAGATTTACAATTATATAAAGAAGCAGAAAGTCCTCAGATCTGAGAGGCTGGAACCGGCAAGTTAAAAATCTGTAATGCATATTACTGTATACATTTGAATGTATTTAATTTATGAGGCAGGCTCTACTGTTCCTTCTTCTGTACACATTTGAAAGTGAAAAAGTGTGTAAGTCCAAGCTCAGTGAGATGTTGTGTGCAGCTGTGATCAGAGTCCACTCTGCTGTCACACTGCCCTCGGTGTGTGTGTGTCCACAGGCCCTGTGGACAGAAGAGAGTCATCACTCACGTGATTATATTACTGTGCATGTTTGAACTTTGAACTTTTCCCAATCATCTGTAAAAAAGCTTCTGCATCCACCTGTTTTTCTTTTTGCTCACAAACAAGAACTAAACTGCTAAATAACATAACCCCGGCAGAATGTGTTTTTGTATTCCAGTCGGTAAAAGTTCATAATTGGTCATTTGAAGAACATCTGCTGTTGTTTTCCAAACCACTTTTTTTTATGAGCAATGTAATAAAAATTTGTTTTGCAAAGATTCAAAGCAGCTTCCTGAGAAACAGTGTGAAAAATATGGAAATCTATTTGCAGATATAAGCACAAGCAGCGATTGTTGAGCATCACCAGTGGCTTTACACATCAGCTTTCGATTACCTCAGTAAATGAATGGTGCGGAACAAAAAACAATGGGGCTCCTGTTGAGACAATGCGCTGGGAAACGCTGATGAATAAGGTGATATTATGCACGGGGGGATTCCCGTGTCGCAGAGCGGCACAAGTGAATGTTGGGGAAACACTGAGCAGTTTCTCTTTGTCGTCTCAGACAGGAAACTCTTTTTTTCCTCTGCCATATTGTTCAGAAAGAATTTGAAGAATTTTTAACTTCATGATTTTAATTTGATAACGACAGGAAAATAATTCTATTGTGTCTTGTAAGTTTTTAATGTTTCACAGCAGTTCACAGAAACAACACAATACACTACAGCATACAGTGTATATTTGTCAGTGTCTGATTTAGGGCTACTTCATTCCAGCCTAACAATGAGACATTGGGGACTTATTATTTAAATAATGGACTCTGTTTCCAAAGCAAAACAAAAATAAATTCCCAGTGGGATTTTTGTCTTGATAAATGAAGCCTTATTCTCTGTTGTTTGTCATTATTATAGTATCTCAAAATATATTTTGTTAGAAAGTCCCTCATGCTAAAAACTCTTCATGCTGATGTTTATATGATACTAGAGCTTTTTGAAAACTAGTCTGTGGTGTTGGAGCATCTTGTGTCTGCAGTTTTCAGACTTCACGGGTTCATTTGTGCCAACTTTTTACAAACAATGCAAACTTGAGGTAATAATTTTCAGTTTCAAACATTACTCAGACTGTCAATTAAAATGTCTTGCTGTCATAACCCGGTTTGATTTTCTTTATTTCTGTCTTCACTTTAATGAAGTAAACCACAAACAGCAACACGATGTCACGACTTTAAATAAATGAGCACCAAAATGACAGACTGATGCGTGTGGTATTGCTCTCTCTATTTTCCAGTTGAACTTGAACTTTGTTCCAGAAACAGTGGCCAATTAAATATGAAAAATGTCTGAGGTTTGTGTCTCTGTCTTGATCACAGGGTCAGCAGTCTGGCAGCTGATCGCCTCCTTCCTCAAGCTGCCCATCTCTGGGACCCACTGCATTGTTGGCGCCACCATCGGTTTCTCCATGGTGGCCATCGGCACCAAGGGCGTGCAGTGGATGCAGCTTGTCAAGATTGGTAAGTTTGAGTCCAGCGTTTGTGTCTTTACAATTCACATATTCTCTCTGCTAATGTACATCCACTGCAAACATATACAGTGAAATGCTTTTACATAATATTACTCATACTTGCAGAACTGCCACTTTCCCATTGAATATAATACAAAATAAAACCGCACTGGGATATATCCAGTGCAGCTCCAGTGGAGGTTTTTCGCTCTGTGAAACACAGACGGTAATCATCAGATTTTGTTGTCAGTGAGGATGACTCCCTTGGCCGTTTTACACAGAAACTAATTTATTTTAGAAGCGGCAGAGATACCAATTTCTCCCCCTTTAGGAGCCTCAGTAGACCAGCATGCAATGCAGCCACAAAACATCTTAAAGTACCTGTTAAGTGAAAGATTGAGCTATGACTTCTGCCATTGCAACTGCAACCTCAGCTGAATCTGAAACATTTTCCAGAGGATTTGAAAGTTTGAAAGTCAAAGTGGGAAATGTAGGAAAGGACTAATTGAGGTGATTGAAGTACAGAAGCTGTAAAAAAAAAAAAAAAAAAAAAATCATGAATTCTGATAATACTGTATCAGTGTGTGATTTCTTCTTTTTTTTTTCCTGTTTGTGATGAAATTTTCTCCTCCCTCTGCAGTGTCATCATGGTTCATCTCCCCCTTGCTGTCTGGACTCATGTCTGGACTCCTCTTCATTCTCATCAGACACTTCATCCTCAGCAAGGTGGGCTCACATCACCTCTCTGAGACAAGCTTCTTCTTTGTATTTTATGTATTTCTGGTTTAACCCCAGAAATCTGGGTACTGTAATACAAATTCTCCACATATTGACTGAGTTGTTTGTTAAAAAGGTCAAATACCAGAGCTAAGACTGTACACGTGTACACACAAACTTGTCCAAAGAACTTTAGCACAGATAAAATCTTTTGGATTTGGCAACACCCGCAGACCTGCTGTTACATAACAGGCGATCGCTGACAGACGAGCAGAAGTGTTGTGGCTCATCCTAAGGTCACAACAGCAGGATTATGTATGAATGACTCACAGGGATGATTTGTCATTTGGGCTGGAGTTACTGTAAAGCTGGGTCAGATTCAGGATGAGTTCATCTCTGTCTCTGGCCGTTTGCATCATCTTGATCTTTCTATTATATCTGTGCTGTGCTGAGGTTTAGTTTAGTTTTTAGATATGAGACTTTTTACCGTGGGAGGTTGGTCATATTGCATATCAAGCTCCTTGTAACAGTAAACCACACATTGTGTAAGAATGAATTGTCGCATATCTAGTTTTGTTTTCAACATGTCCGCACCTATGAATTGACCTGAGCCAAAACAATGACCTCAATAATAAATTCTGTTTTTATCACTCGTCAGCTTATGCAGCACATGTTGATCACAACATCTTATCAGTGATCAATGTGCAGAAATATTTCACCTTTTGTATCTAACTGGAGATCTGAAGTGAACATGTCACACTCGCACATGATTTTGGGGCTGCAGTGAGAGAGCTCTAACTTCAGATCATCTTGACCTATTCTGCATATTTCTAGTTTTAGAGCTCTGCACATAATGATGTGTGATCAGTGAGCCTTCATTGTCTTCTTCAGGGAGACTTTACGAGGCTGTAGAGCTGCCAGTGATGGCAGGTTGGTCATCACATAAGAACCTGAAGAGGAGAGCAAGAAGGTTTAATAAACAGGCACACAAGGAAATTTAAATCTCATGTGGCATTAGTAGGACTGGGAGATATTTGTTTTATTTTTATTTATAAGAATGTATAATTATTTAATTTAATTTATTTATTTACATCAGTATCACAATATTAATACAGTTTCCCAATATTGTATGAATTAAGAAAATGCCTTTTATAATTTCCTGGAGCCCAAGTTCCTATCTTCAAAGTGCTTGTTTTGTGTGACCATCGGTCTCAAACTCAAAGATATATATGAAATAAAGAGCAAATCGTCACGTTTGAGAAGCTTGAATTTAGAAAATGTTTGTTATGCATTACATCAGACCAAACTTTTTTTTAAAATTATTATTACAAATTTGCATGGACTAATCAATCAGCAGCACTTTGTAAAACAACAGAATACCAATAAAATCAGTAACAGAATATAATCACAAAACAGAGCAGAGGTTGTAGCTCTTTGGTCATCACATCAGAAACTGGACTAAAACTCCGTCTGTGTGTTTTCTCTTCAGGATGACTCCGTCCCTAATGGCCTGCGAGCGCTGCCTCTCTTCTATGCCACCACCATCGGGATCAACACATTTTCCATCATGTACACTGGAGCCCCGTGTAAGTGACAGGCGGCAGTTATTCCTAACGGACATTGTCGCTGTTTATTTAGTCTGACACCAACGTATGATCAAATTATCATCTCAGTCGCAGTGATTGCGCCAGTGTCGTTTGATTGCTCAAAATTCCTTCTGAAGGTGTGACAAGAGTATAAGTAGATTTTTTAACACTTCAAAACTACTTGCAAGATGTTATGTTCTTATACCCGTGTGTGTGTGTGTGTGTTCATTCATTTCAGTGCTTGGGCTAGAGTTGCTACCAGTGTGGGCCATCTTTCTCATTACTTTAGCCGGAGCACTGGTCTGTGCAGCGGTGGTCTGGTTCTTCGTGTGTCCTTGGATGAGGAGGAAAATAGCAAGTAGGTATCTGTGTGTGTGTGTGTGTGTGCGTGTGTGTGTGTGTGTGTGTGTGTGTGTGTGTGTGTATGTGTGTGTGTGTGTGTCCAGTCTTTCTCACGCCATTTGAAAGCTTGAAAGCCCAGCGCTCTGACCCGAACCTAACAACTGAGTCTCAGCCTCTGCTTGCACACTCTGTGCTCTGACACCAAACATTGGATGCCAGCGGATGTGTTTTCTCATTGGCCTCTGCCAAAGCCACTAAAGCCACCAAGAAACCCTGTGAACTCTGTGTAGAACTCCACTTGCTTTGCTCAAACACTTAAGATTTTTGGGCGTAATCATAGCCTGCAGTGAAGAAAGCTTTCAAATCAAGGTTAGGAATTGTTTTCCTAATGGGAAAATCAGCCTGCAGCAAAGCAGACAACGCCATAATGACACATTAAATGAAACAGTGGAAAGGGCAGTAAGAGGAACATCTGAGAGAACAGTGGACATAAGCAAGGCAACCAGTCTTCTAATTCAACTTGACAAGAACTTCTGTTTAGTGCAACAATCCAAAGACAAAGCTACAAACTCTTAAGCCCCAAGTCCTAGATGCCTGAGATGCTTTCCACTGACATGAAAATAAAAATCAAGGTTAAATTACAACAGTTTTGTTACTGGATTTATCTTAAACAACATAAAGAAGTGCTGTGACTGAAGCGATAACAATCCATGTTGAGGCTTAAAATAGAACGATTCTTTTCTCGAACTTTCGAGCGAGGCCGATTTGACCTGTTGCTTAAGGCGTCGTGACCGCTGAATGCCTGAGAGGATTATAGGTGATATTATCGGTCCTAATCTGGATATTACTGCATCCGTCAAAATGAAACGAGTGAGCTTTATGTATGTGTTTGTGCTGAGGGCTGTTTTGAGGAGTAGGGGGGCATCAAGTCTATCAGCACTGGAATTAGTTAGGATCAGCTGATGGCTATACTTGTTGTTGCTGCATAGTTTTCTCTTCTTTCTTTTTTTTTCTGACCTGAAATGATTGATGGTGGTGCAGAGTAACAACATAGTTTCAGCAAAAACATGCATAAAAAATTTATGTTGATAAAAATATTATCTGTGTGATTCACTCATTGAGCTCCTGTCCTGATTCCATCAGTGGAAATCATCCAGATAACTTCTGTAAAATATTTTTATTTCTACTGTTTCATCATCCTGCTGTAAATGATCACTCGGACATATTAGAATATGGGCCTGACATGCAAATATAGATGTTGTAATTTCCTCATAGTTTGTATACAAGGCCCTGTAAACACTGGTAACATTGTTAAGAGGATTAACGGGATTTACCTGGTGGTGATATTTTTTCCCTTCAGGAAGATCTCCTAACTGAACTTGTTTTCCCTCAGGTCGTCTAAAGAAGGAGCAGGCTCTGTCAAGGATCTCTGATGAGAGCCTGGACAAGATACCCGAGGAGGAGGAGGAGAGTCCCGTCTTTAAGGAACTCCCGGGGGCCAAGGGAACAGATGAGGCCGTGTTGCCGCTCACCGGGGGCAGCAGTGAACGGGGCACCCGAGACTCCAGCGGAGAGCTCACCAACCTGGCCAACGGAGGCACCGTCCTGCCAAACGGCCGGGTGTATGGTAAAACTGAAAATAAGAGCCACTGATTTGAGATGTTCCAGTAGATCACTACATCTGCTCACTAGGGACAAAAACAACGACTGTGAAGCTGTGGTCATTGCGTAATCTTTGTGGAGGAGGAGAGGAACTGCAGCTCTGTTGCTGCATTAATACACACGACTCTTCTGTTTACAGCCACCTTCAGCAGGGTGGTGTGTCGGGCTGTTTCTGGTTCCTTTTATATGTCGTCATCAATTAGTTTTGTGTCTTCACAAAAAAAAAAACAAACAATGAATGCAAAACCTACAAAACAAAATACTTTTTAATTTTTACACTGAGGACAAAAAGCGTTGTCACCCATCAGGTGGAAAAAAGATTTAATCTCAGTTTGTCATAAGTAAAGAAGATCCAGTCTCAAATTTGGAAATCTGACTTGCTTCCTTCGTAGGGAGTAACTTCTCTTTTATTAAAGATTCCTATTCAGTTTATGTTTATTTAGAGTAAGAGACTGTAAATGTAAATGTGCTGCTGTTGGATGCTGCCTGGCAACAGTTTTGCATCCACACCCTCTTCTCCATCTCGTCTCCTTCAGGTCGGACCCACTCAATGACCAACGGTTGCCTCAAGTCACCCATCTCTAATGGCAGCTTCAGCTTCGATGGCCACATGCGCAGCGATGGCCAGGTGTACCACACAGTACACAAGGACTCAGGTCTCTATAAAGACCTGCTTCACAAAATCCACCTGGGCCGCATGGATGACAACGAGCGCTCGGGCTCCAACGCCGGCCCGGCTGACAACAATTACCGCCTGCTGCGCCGCAACAACAGCTACACCTGCTACACAGCGGCGATATGCGGCATGCCCGTCCAGCCGCTCATACGCACAGAGTCTCGCGAGGACAGTGAAAAGCTGGTGGGCGAGGGAGGCGGCAGGAGCAACAGCGTGTCCTACTCCAAGAAGAGGGTACGCTACGATAGCTACTCGTCGTACTGTAACGCCGTGGCCGAGGCTGAAATTGAGGCGGAGGAGGGCGGGGTGGAGATGAAGCTGGCCACAGAGCTGGAGGGGGTGGAGGAAGAAGGGGCTCCAGCACCTGTGCCTCTGGACGACTTGGCCGAGGAGGATCATGAGGAGAAGGACAAGCCTGAGGTGTTCCAGCTTTTCCACTTCCTGCAGATCCTCACGGCCTGTTTCGGGTCCTTTGCCCACGGAGGCAACGATGTCAGGTGCTGCCTCCTGCTAATACCTGCTAATATATTCTTTTATTCCAGAAGTTTCTCTCCCTGTTAAATTACATGCAAGTAATTTTTCAGCAACAACAAATAGAGAAATCGAATTTACTTTGTTGCTTTGACATCATGTAGTCTCGGTCTAGCACAGGTACCAGAGGAGCTGGTACTAGCTGAGGTACTAGCTGAGGTACTAATTTGTTTTCCCACCTCTGCAGTAATGCTATCGGGCCTCTGGTGGCGCTGTGGATGATCTACGACCAGGGCGGTGTGATGCAGGATGCTGCCACTCCCATCTGGCTGCTGTTCTACGGCGGCATAGGCATCTGCGCCGGCCTGTGGGTGTGGGGCCGCCGCGTCATCCAGACCATGGGGAAGGACCTGACTCCCATCACCCCCTCAAGGTGAGAAAGCCACCACGTGGGAGAGTGAGTGAGAGGGGTGTGTGTGTGTGTGTGTGGGTGTGGGTGAGGGTGAGGGTGTGTGTGAAAGAGAGAACGGGGGAGTATTTGTGGCAAAGGCGAACTCTCCCAACATATGCTGGGTTTCACTTGCTTCAAAGACTCTCAACATGCTGACACACACAAGTGCATCCAGGACCACAGCTTCCTGGGTAAGTACTGACGTGCGTGCACATAGCTGTATTAGAATGCGCACACACACACACACACACACACACACGCACACACACACCTTGTTTTTAATAAGGCTGTTAAATGTTATTGAACAAGTAATTGCCATTCAACTCACACAGAGAATTTCCCACTAAGCTGAAAGTGAAGTGCAAAAACCTGAGGCAACACAATCACTTTCAGAGTGCGTGCTCTGTTGCCTCAATTGCTCTGTGTTCACAGGTACAGTAACTGACTATTCAAGGACATTTGTCTCCAGCATGCTCTGGTTAACCACTCTCTACTTCCTAAACAGAGCTGCTGCTGCTGCTGCAGGCAACATACACTTTACTCCACAAACAACCTGCAAGTACAATGTTTCTGCATCCTCGTCTGCGTTGGCTGCAATATATGGTCAAATCATATTGATATTTTCTCATCCAGACAGCACACTGAATTAGTATGATTCCATTAATTTAAAGCACAGATTTGTATATTTGAATGAGTTTTATTTGAGTTTAAGGACGTTAATGTGAAAGAATATTTTCTGTCCCTTTTTTAAAACAAACAAATGCAATCAAACATGTTTTTCTTCTCCCAGAGATAAAGGCTATAAACAAGTTGATGAGAAATAATCTGAACAAAGTCATTATCATTTTTGGCAGTCCTCACACACTCCTACAGGAACTTTAACTTTGCTGGAGATAATTCTCTGCAACTTTGGAACACATTCAGAGATCTACTATAATAATTGTGTCTCTAGTGCCTCTTTGCATAGGCAATGAAATAGGAATGGTGCGCTCTCGCTATTTTCCCTCTGCACTTTGACTTATTACATAATAATTATGAATAAATAAGTAGTCCTTTGGACCACAACACATGAAGCCCTAGGGCTCACTTCGTCCTACAACCTAAGCAACGGACATCACGCATCCTTAACCACTTACTGCTGCTGCTCTGTCCTTGAAATCAATATCTCTCTCTCTCTCTCTGTCTTTCTTTTGCTGTCCTCTCGTCTTTCCACACAGTAGCAGAACAGTGTGTGCGTGCGTGCGTGCGTGCGTGCGTGCGTGCGTGCATACCTCAATGATTTTTGTGTGTATTGTGTCAGCTTAAGGAAGCCAGGCTCTGTGTCTGCAGGTCGTTGTGCGTTGAATCTACTGTATGAATGTGAGCATGCATGCACATAAAGGTCTAATTGCTCCATATTTTCTTTTTTTTTTCCATGTGTGTGTACGTGTGTGTGTGTGGGTGTGTGCGCGTGTGTGTGTGTGTGTGTGCGCGCACGCTCTGTTTCCTGAGAGGAACATCACACAGGGTTACAGAAAGTTGTTTGGCATTCTGGATGAAGAGAAGTAGAGCAGGAGGGGTGAGGGAGGGGTGAGGGAGGGGTAAAGCCACAGTGGGAACCCTTGGCCTCTCTCCTCCAACCACAGGGAGGAACACCAGCCTGACTCCTCTTGCACTTTTCTTTCCCTCCGTCTGTCCTCCTCCTGTAAATCTCTATTTTTGCGGTTAACTCTCTTCTTCCCTCACTTCTTCCTTTTCTTCATTCCTTCCCATTTCCCTCTCCTCACTGCATCTTCTTGTCCTGTTTTTAATAGGCATGTCACCTCTAAATCTTTCTCTCTCTCCCACCCCCCAAAGTCCTGCAGTCATTCTCATGCTCACTCCATCTAATTATTTTTTTCCTCTTCATTCCTCCTCTCTTTTTTTTTTTTAGCCCCTTTTCTCCCTGTGTGCCTTCTTTCTTTCTTAATCTCTTCCTTTCCAACACCAGCTTAGTTTTTTTTCTTTGCCAGGACTCAAAGACAAATTTGCTCTGCTTCACTCCTCTAAAGACTCTCTTTCCTCCACTGTCTGTTTCCATGCATCAGTCTGACAAAGAAGTTTGTTTGGGGCAAGGACAGGAAAGTGTGTATATGTGTGTAAGTGTAGTTGTGTGTGTTTATAGCCTAGTCTGCCAGGCACAGTGAACACTTAAAACAGCACAGCAGTGGAAAAGAAAAAAGGATCTTAAACTTAGATAGAGATATGGATTTCCATCATTCTGGACAGCTCTCCTGTTTAACCGCCACAGGGATGGATTGCTGCAGATCTAAAACACAAACAGTCTTGTCCTTGTGATGAACATCTGTTCTTTTCCTGCAAAGACAAATCAAAATATCCGCTGTGGAAAAAAAAAAAAAACCTATTGGAAAATCAAGAGCTGGTTTCTGATCACACAGAACAGGTGTCACCGCTCTATGGAGATTAGACATTATTGTAGTAATGAAGACGTTTTTTTTTTTTTTACCTTTGCTTGACAGCGTTCAGTGGAGAGATGGCAGGAAATGAGTAGAGAGAGAGAGAGAGAGAGAGAGAGAGAGAATGAGAATATAATGTAATCACATGGTCAGCTTAAGCTCATTTGGCCACCAGGACATCCCACACCTATGCAGTCTGAAATGTTTCTACACACACACACACACACTGAAGGCGAGCTCCCGTTTACACATGGGCTCAAGTTATGTTCACGATTGGCTCAAGTCAAATGATTAGCAGACTGCTGTGAAGGAGATTGGCCCCCTGCTGTTCACGAGCGCCACAGCAGTGACCGGATTGACATGTTGCTGATTGTGTCACTTTGGCCAATCACATTTCCACAGCGTTTGTTCGCAGGACCTTACCCAAGTGTTGCTGGCTTCTTCTTCTTTCTTTCTTTCTTTGTTTTTTTTTGCTTTCTCACTCGTCCAGTTTCTCACTCGTCCGGGGGGGGGGGGGGGGGGGTTCTTTTCCAGCTCTGGAAACAGGACAGGGCCTCAGACAAAGTGTCTCCTAGTCAGCAGCACAAGGCAACACACTCACACAACAACTGCCTGTCTGTGTACCACATGCAACCATACTCTTTATTCTGTCTATGAATTACCTACCAACATTTTGGACCTGTGCGGGTGTGTGTGTGTGTGTGTGTGTGTGTGTGTGTGTGTGTGTGTTAAGCATACTTAAAAGAATGTCGCTGTTCAATGTCCTACTGTGGTTTAATGTGGGTGCTGGAATATGGTGAGACCGTGCCATCAACAGCACGTCCCAGGCATTACAATGAAGAATGTCTCTTTGCCCCCCCCACATGCAACCATACTCTTTATTCTGTCTATGAATTACCTACCAACATTTTGGACCTGTGCGGGTGTGTGTGTGTGTGTGTGTGTGTGTGTGTGTGTGTGCGTGTTAAGCATACTTAAAAGAATGTCGCTGTTCAATGTCCTACTGTGGTTTAATGTGGGTGCTGGAATATGGTGAGACCGTGCCATCAACAGCACGTCCGCAGGCAATTTAACAATGAAGAAATGTCTCTTTGCCCCCCCCCCCCCCTCCCCCCCCAAACCCCTCTCCCCTCCCTCCTCCACAGTGGATTCACTATTGAACTGGCTTCTGCACTCACAGTCGTGTTGGCTTCCAATATCGGAATCCCTGTCAGTACCACACACTGCAAGGTATGACTGAGTGGACCTCCAGCTGCTCTCTCAACCCCCCTCCAGGCATCTCCAGGGGACAGGGAGCTCACACTGCCTCCCAGGGCATCGGGCTGGAGTCACACACACACGGCACTTCAGTCAGATAATATCTGTGGATTCTGTGTCTGTTATCCACATCATTATGGCCACTTTTGTCAGGCAGTCTCTGTCCATCTCCTTTTCCTCGTCGTATTTGCAAGGATGCCTTTTATTAAATATATTTCTGCACAGACAGCAAAGTTCAGACTCTTGTTGCAGAAAAGGATAATTTCTGGTTTATTACAACTTGTCGGCCATCATTTCCTGCAGCTGTAAGATTGCACTCACCAAAGTAGTCGAAGTCGAAGTTAAGCCAGTAAAGGACAGTGTCCTTTTTAATTAAGATGCAACATAATCTAACAAAGGATCATAATCTTTTAATATGTATCAAGCATTATCATAAAGTATCAGGTCTCTATCAAGGAAAGAAACTAAACATGATTTTAAGTTGCTTCAGTGCATCAGTGGTGGAGAAATGTATTTGGTTGAAGAACTTGTCACCTCAATGTGCAAAGTCGCTGTTTTTCCAGATCGTAGAAATGAACTTGGTGAGAATAATAATAATGATTACCAAAACTGTGAAAACTAAACCAGAATTATCCTTTAATCCTCTGATCGTGGGGATTGTCAGATGCAGTCTTTTCACCGCATTAAAAGACAAACAAAGCCGTGTCCAGCCCGCCACAGACATCCCCAGGCAGCAGTGTGCAGCCCCTCTCCCCTGTTCTTTTCAGGAACATCGGATCCAGGCTGGAAGACGTATCGGACCCCTCCAGCACCAACCCTGTCCCTCCCCCCCTTTCCCCCCTCACCCTCCCCATCAACACGGTGTCTCATCCTCTGTTTCATTTCCACCAACTCTCTTCCATTTTGCCCTCTCAGCACTGGCATGGTTTGGTATGTGGGTCCTCCACCCTCCTGTGCTTGGCTGCAGGCAGACTCTTCCCCCTCCCCCACCACCACCAGCCTCCTGCCCTGACCCCCACCTGTCTCACTTGTTTTCCACTTTTTTTACCTCTCCCTCTCCATCTTTCTCTGTGTCTCTCCACTCATCTGTCTTCACAGCGGATTTTGCATTGAAGTAATGAGTGCGCTAACAGTGCTTGTTGCATCAAATGTGGGCATCCCAATAAGCTCCACCCACTGCAAGGTATTGGAGTCATTGGTAGTGAAGCTGTGCTAGAGAGCCCTCCCACTAGAGAGCTCCACTTCATCGCTTCACCTGTAGCTGTCAATCATCAAAGACAATCACAACTCCCGCAGTTGAAGTTTTGACCTCTCGTGCAGTTTTCCTCCAGCAACTAAATCTCCCATAACAGTCCATAAAGGGAGCGTTGCAACATTAAAGGAAAATATGAGCAAATTCGATGCAAGCTTATTAGATAAAGAGCAGTAAATCACAAGTGTATAGCAATTGAACTACACCCTCTTAAAAAGCAGAGAACCTCATGAGAATTTATCTTTTTTTTTTTATTTCCATTTTTTCTCGTTGCCAGATTTTGATCTACTTGTTCACATTCTTTTTAGTTAATTATATGAATTAATCACATTTTTCTGTAGTGCTAATTTTTTCCCTTAAATGGAACAGAGAAGTTTGATTATACAAAGGTCAAATTTGAATTAGTGTTCCTGCAACATTAGCAAAGATATTTAAAGGAAAATATTGAACTATTCCTTTAATCGTGCAGCTAGTCTGTATAAGGGTTAGGTCTAAACATGGGATAAGTTAAGTGGATAATAGCTATATAATAGATAATAGCTATATCAGTGAAAACATAGAAGTAACACAATTTTTTGATTTAGATAAATACTTAAAAAATGTCAGATCTGCTGAAGGGAAACTGCACAAGACTCAAAACTGGTATTTAATTACTGATGATCAATTTGTCTAAACATCAACATCGCCATCCATACCTTAGTTTATTTCTCACCTGCAAACACCCTTGTCTCTTCCCTAAAACCTTGGATAATCAACTGCTATGCCAAAATGCTAAATCTACTGATGGTTAGAGGTATACAATCATGGTGGTGATTTGATTGATTTTAGTGAGTGTGTGTGTGTGTGTATGTGTGTGTGTGTGTGTGTGTGTGTGTGTCTGTCTGTGTCTGGGGGATTCACACATGTTGTTGGACCAAAACCAGTATTTTTAAGTTATTAATACACTTGCAGTAAAGCTTTTTATTTTGAAGGCATTTTTTTCTGATTGTTAAAAGTGACACAGAAGTAGCCAACAACATCTGTCAATATTTCCCAGATGGCTGTGAGAGAGAGAGTGTGTGTGTGTGTGTGTGTGTGTGTGTGTGTGTGTGTGTGTGTGTGTGTGTGTGTGTGTTTGTGTGTTTGTGTGTGAGTGAGAGAGAGAATGAGAAGCAATGGGCATCTATTTAGTTTTGTCTCAGCTCAGGCTCTTTTTATTTATTTGTTTATTTATTTATTTTATCTTCCGTGGAGGTTAAACTGAATTGATGCCCAGCCCTGACGTGTGATGTGTGGGGCGCTGTGGTGTGATTATGTACAGTGACTTGTTGTCTCAGAAGCTCTGCAGGCGGTCAGCAGCCTAAACCGAGGTCAGGCTGAGATCAGGCTTTGTTGCTGCATGCCTGAAATACTACAGATGGCTTTAAACAAACAACGATGGCCACAAAATGCAGCCTAAACTCTCCTCACCAGAAGATGTTTTTTGTGTAGTCCAGCACTAGTGTAACCTTTTAGTAAGACTACAAAACATGACTGTCAACTCAACCTTTCACATTTAGCTGTGAGTGTGACAGAGGGTGTATCATGTGTCTGGTTGTATAAGAGCAGGCGAACACAGTTTAATTCCCGCCCGCCTGCAGTGTCAAGATGAAACCAGTCGCTGCGCATGCCACTCCAACACACTGAAGTGTCTGCAATGTGTATGTGTGCGTCTTCTCCAAAAGTAATTCTCATTCAGTGGTGTTATAATTTGATTTCTTTCATAAAGGTGAGTGAAGAATGCATCAGTGGAAGTCTGACAGTTGGAGATATATTTTCCATTAGCTAGCAAAACTTTTTTTTTAAAAAACCCTCAAAAATTAGGTCTTTCTTTTTTCTTTTTTTCTTTTTTTGACTTGATGTCTAATGAAGAGGAAAATAGTAGGATTTTTACAGTAGACCTGCCAATTTCAGACTTCCACAACCACAAATTGAATTAAGTAGTGATACCTAATTTATCGGCTTGCTCTAACTAACACAGACATTTTGGACTGAACTGGTCCTGAAGAGCTGAAGGTTGTGTACAGGCTTTTCTGTCCAGATGCTAATATTGTATGAACATATATATATATATATAAAATCTTCTTTTGTTTCCATACCTGTGTTTCTTTCAGCTCAACTATTATCTGTAGTGGAATTTAACTAAGCACTGCATTTAAGAACAACATTGAGGTACTTATATATATTATATTATATTTTTTGGGGGCATTTTTGCCTTTATCGTGATAGAGACAGTGACACATTTAACTGACAGCTAAATGTGTGATCATCTTTTGGACAGCCAAAAAACTGCTTACCCATAAATACATCATTTATTGCCATCCAGTAATACAACATATATAATACTTTTGATACTTGAAGAACATCTGTTGACAGTGCTAGTAGTAGACATCTCTACTTTTACTTTAGTAGTAGTATGTTTATACTTTATACTACTTTTCTCTGAGTACTTGTTCCACCACCTTCAGTATTAAAACCAGAGGCTACAAACTGGCAGTTTAATTCATCAGCTGTTCTTAGCGTTAGAGCTACACGGACAAATAATGGCTCAACATCCAAACTGGGCGTGGAAACTGATGCCTGATAAAACAAGCAGGCTTTATCTGAACACTAAATGATCAGTTGCTCATGAAAACCCTCCATCATGAGGAAAGCCTGGACAGCCCGCAAGCTCTTCAGTGTCTTTGGCTTTACCATTTTAGACATTTCTGCTGCTGATTGTGTTGTTTTTCTTCTCCTCTGGCTGTGGCCTCCAGGTGGGCTCTGTTGTGGCCGTGGGTTGGATCCGCTCCAAGAAAGCAGTGGACTGGCGCCTCTTCAGGAACATCTTCCTGGCGTGGTTCGTCACGGTGCCCGTGGCCGGCCTGTTCAGCGCGGCCGTCATGGCCCTGTTCGTCTACGGCATCCTGCCCTTCGTCTGAGGGCATGTGGCTGGGAGGGAGAACAGAGGAGGAAAGAGAGAGTCAGAGAGAGAGAGAGAGAGAGGGGAAAACTTGGGTTAAAATCATAGCTCGAGTGTCGGGGTTCAGATAAAAGAGAAGGAAATGAAGAAGAGAGGAAAAGGGCAAGGGTGGCGGCGAAGAGAAGGAGAAGAGAGGGAGGGAGCTGCAGAGGTTTCACAGATGGACTTGGTTGTACTGTGGATGTGAGGAGGGTTGGTTCACATGCTGCCTGGCTCCATAGTCCAGAGATCTTTTTTGACTCATTTGAGTTTCTGATCGGTTTTTATTTATTCTCTTTTTGGGTGCATAAGAAAGCGTGTAACCAACGTGTTCACCGTACCATTCAATCTGCTGTACATATGACAATAATAGTGAGATTTCCAGTAACTTTTAACAAGAATTATGGTTGATGGAGAAACAGTGGCAGCCATTTTCTGTCTCTTCATTTAAAAAAAAAGTCACGACTAAAAAATGATCAAAAAACAGTTAATTCTGCACACCTAAACTGGCAAACATGCTTGCAGTAAAACTATATCCTTCTGCCTGCAACCCCAGGTAGCATAGTTGGTCAAATTCTTCTTCTTCTTCTTCTTCTTATTATTATTATTATTATTATTATTATAATTATTATTATTATTATTCCAAGATGCCAGAAAAAACCTGTACATATTGTTGTATTGGATTGAGTGTGATTTGTTGTATTGCAGCTTGCTTTAAAGTTAAAAAAAAGAAGAAGAAAAGATGTACGTGTGGTCAACCAACCCATCCATCATCTCACTCCTATAACATGCTAGCCAGGTACAACTGGGGCCAAATGGAAAGGACGCCTCAGAGAGCGGTGGTGGGACTGTCACTCTGCTTTTTTTATTTTCCACATGATACCATAGAAACCTGATTTGCTAAAGAGTTGATTTTTGTCAAAAGCTCCTGTATGTTTTTAGAGATGGATCTCATATTTTTTAATGATGTATTATACTGTAATTTGTACTGTAAATATTGTCCTTAAAGAGTTCGGGGGAGGGGTGGGGGATCATGGTTTGTATTTAATGTTGTAGGGGAGGCCTCTTCACCTCTTCATGATGTCATATTATATAGTGTATTTCATCCCAGAGGCTCACACACACACACACACACACACACACACACACACACACACACACACACACACACATGAACACACACTTGAAAGGCTGCTGTTCTTTTGGCGGTTGGCAGAAGTATACTGATTGGAAAATGGTATTTGAATTTAAAGTAACGGATCAAACCTGTTTTCAATAGAGAAAACTGGAGCTACTTCATTCATTTTGATTTTCAGAAATCATCAGAAAATTCAGCAGTATTGACAGAAAGTCCTTTAGTGAAAAGAGGAGAAGTTTTCAGATGGCGATGTTTGAGGGAGGTCGCTCTTTTTGAGAGCAGCACCATGCCAAAGCGAGCTGTGTTGTCGCCATGTCAGCATGCCAAGTTAAAGTAGAATAATGAGGTTTAGGTGCAGCAGAAGCCAAAATACTAAAACTGAACAGATACAAATACACACTGAGAAGGGCCCGCAAGACATTCACATATTTGCATCTGTATGCCTTTATTTCCACACATAGAGCTCAGCTACTGGAGTCATTTCCTCATATTGAAGGCTCCCTGCCAATGATGGACCTCTACACTGTCCATTTTCGAGTCATTTCAGATCTCCCGCCCTGTTCGTCGGCCAGATTACATATCTTATCTGTCTCAGTAGCCCTAAACCTCAGTCTCATAACCCTCGTGAGTTGTCTCTCGGGATGCCTCCGAAAGTTAAAGCCTTGTCTTGTCAGACAGCAACTATGTGTCATATCAAACACTAAAAAGTCAAACTGTTGTATTATACGTCAGCCGGTTATACAGAAGTGGAAGGAAAGAGGGGGATTCAACCCCAGCCACACTTGTAGCTCCTCAAAATGGGCTGGTGTTGTTTGAAGTGTAGAAGCATTTAGTCTATTGATCACCTATGTTTTCAATCTAAGTGCTAAAGGTTAGCTATCATATCATAGGGTCAAGTCGAGGGCTGAATCGAAGCCTGGTCGGGGTCTTTAAGACTGCTCATGTCATAAAATATCACAAGACTTTTGTCTTAGGATCATTATGTTTGAATGAGATGGTATCAGGGGGATAGTACTGATCATCACCAGCTTTTTAACAGGGTCATCTGACCTGTAGATGAACAAAGTCTAAAGCTTTTTTTATTTGAACAAACTCGATGCCAGGTGTTGCAAGTTCTTTTTGTTCTTGTGGTGTGTTTCCTAATTTCATTTTTTTTTCTCATGAACAAATCTATGCTTAAGTAGCCACTTGCCTTGTAACATTGTGTTTTACTTTGTGCAGATACAGTAAAATAATTAAGTACTGTGGTGTTTACATCGTAACCATATTGTAGAGTATCTGAAAAAAAAAAACTGTTGCCTAATGATGCCAATGAAAGACAAACTATTAACCATGACTTTTTAAGTGCAAGTAAAAAAATATAACCAGAAGTGTCTAGAGAGAGAGAGAGAGAGCAAGAGCAAGTGTGCGCGCGATGACCTGTTTTTTCGTTTTTGTTGTAGTAGTAGTGCTAATCATGATCCCGTCACTTTACACTACTACTACAAAGCGTTAACACTACATGTATGGGTGCAATTCAGTAATGAAGAGAATAACTAGAGAAATTTCATCAAGACTATATATTTTTCTACCATATCTGAGTTTTAACCTGGGTGAGCTTCCAGACACTGTGGAGGACACACTGTGGGGTTGATGGGGAAATTGGTAAACAGGGACTAGTCCACAGTGATAATGAGAAATGGTCTTGTTACAGGGGTGTCCCGCCTTTGCTACTCCCTCTATTCCCGGTGTGTTCTTCTAACATGTAGATTGACGTGTCGGTTGCCAGTAGATCAGATTTTTAAATTACCATTTTTATTTTTGAATTTTAAATGAAAACACTTTGTAATTTTGTTTCCCTGCTGCTTTGATCATGAGCTGTGAGAGCAGGACAGCATCTTGCTAAAACCAGGACAACTGCTCATCGAGGGCGAAAAACCTAGAAGCAAAATCTGTGTAGTTGAGAAACGTAAATCTTAAACTTAGCAGAAAATTGGACTGTGAGGACAAGTGTTTCCTTGTTTTGGCGGGTGACCACTCTTGAAGCTCATACCCTTTTACTCTTCCAGGTTGTGTGTTACACAGCGGGGTTGCACGGAGCGGGTGTGTTCAAATTCTATTTATCTTGTACAGTAAGGGTGCCTGGAGGTCGTTTAAACAAAAGTTCATGATGCACGAAAGGGCAAGCCTTGTTTCCTAAAATATCAAATAAATACAGCTTGTGGAAGATCAGATTTTTCCCCACTGTCTTTAAAGCGAGCCAATTTAACAACTGACAACTACGAGATAATACTAAATGTGCTAAAGCATTCTGTAACAGAAGCACAAGAACAAAAAACTAAAAGCTAAAACTAGCCACCACATGCTACTGGTCATACTAGACCAAGTAAAACTGTATCAGCACAAACACTGAGTGAAGTGAACTGAGCAGGAGTGTGTTTTACTGCGTAAGAATTATCTGTTAGAGGACGATTTTTGTTATTTCTTCTTTCAGAAATGACATAGTCCTGCTTTCATTGGCGAATTATCTTTGCTTGAACACAAACCCAGTCCGTGTTTCTTAATCACCTGTCACTGTAAACTTGAAATGGTGCAAAATCTACCCCTGACTTCATGGACAGTCATCCAGCACAGAAAGCATATTTTCTCAAAAAGCTATGGTTAGCTTCTGTTACGCTAGCTTACTGTTTTTGGTCGTATTCTTAAATAAATAGGCATGTACTACTGTACTAGACACTAACATTTGAGCATCTTATCTTACAGCATTTACAGCAACCTAATAAAACAGTTACTTTGTTAACGTTAAACAACTACAGCTCCTATGAGTCTTAGCAATATGAGTGCAGTTAAAAGCTCGTGGTAGCAGCTGTTGAATGCTAACAAAATAACCTTTATTTAGTGCTCATCTGTTGATGTCTAAAACAGAAGTAAAACCCAATTCTTAGAACATGGACAAAAAGCCACCAGTATGTTTCAGCTGTTTAGAAAACTGATGAAAGAAACTTTCTGTGGCAGGATTCATTGTGTGACTGAGGCTGGAAGTTTGTTGCTCTTGTGTGAGTTTAAATAAACGATGAAATGAGACTCCACTTTCCTCCTGTTGAATGATGAGCTTTATTTGCAAATGGACTGAGGTCAGCCAGCACGCTCCAGGTATCTGGTTTGTGCATCATCACTGTGCTCTGTGGGCCCCCTGTGTAACTCACACTCATTTTTTTTTTGTTTTTCCATGCATTATCAGTCCTGATAGGCCAAAAGGGATGCACTGCTCAAGATGCGGAGGGAAAGTGAAAATTGCCCTCTGGTGGCAGTGTTGCGTGTCTGTGGCAGAAATGTCTCAAACTCAACTGGGGCTACAGGGGAGATATTAAAGGCACCAATGATATTTAGATGTTATTGCCCCTGGAAACAGATAATTGAATATACATGGACACAATGTTTTCAGGGCCTTTAAATGATTCAGACCTTATTGAATCTAATCATCTCATCAATTATAGACTTAACTGAACTCAACTAAAATTTCTCTCAATACATTTTTAATTTGTGTCCCCAAAGCCACTAGTCATTATAACTGCAGGTTTGAATTTGCAATCTTCTTTTTTTTTTTTTAAACTTGCTTAGGTATGAACGCAGCCACCAGATGGAGTAGTCGGACACTTTCCCTCCCCATAGAGAGGGACAGCATTTTAGACCAGTCCGTTTCAACAGATCAGTATAAATCAATCAGTGGTGTGGTGTGATTGCCATTGAGGGAGTTACTGTGCTTCTTCTGCATTATAACTGTTTTGTAACATTTTTTTGTAGGGAAAAAACTAGAGAAACAGAATGTGCCATTTCTTTCTCCCTGAATGTGCAATACAAGCTGTTTCTTGTGAAGGTGCAACTACATTGCTGTCACTCTGTGGTCGTGTAGCTCCACCTGCTCCGGTGTTATAATGCCCTCTCCTGTGTGTGTGGAACTAGCACCACCTCACAGAGGTAGAGGGGCATCAGTTCAGACCTTCATCTGGATGTGGCGTGCTGTCTCTAGTTTTCTGGTCTGTTTTGTAATAGAATGTGCTCCTTGGCTGGCCTGCAGGCTTTACAGCTCTGTGTTGTCTTTTTACTGTTTACTGCTATTTAACTGTCCAGTCCTTCAAAAAGTAAAAGAAAAATAATAATAAATGAATAAAAAAATCAAAAGAAACTGTAGCCTGCTTCTACAAAATCTTAAAGCTCTTCTGATTTGCATATATCGTACTGTAATGTTTTATTTAAGAGTTTAGTGAAAAAAATGTCTGCATTTAAACTAAATTATGGGAATTAAAATTACAAAGAATACCTAACCTCCACTGAGTTGTGTCATGCTTTTGGAAAGATGTGTATGAGTTGAAGATGAGATGTTTATGGCCAGCTCGGAACTCTCAAAACAGTTTTCTCTCTTTTTGTGTGAGTTAGTTTTTATTGTTTTTTGACACACTTTAAACACATACACTGTACAGGTGCAGCAAGATGATATAGTATACGGTACGCACATATCAACATATGTATTAGTATATGTCCACATGGTTGAAAAAGTGATTAATACAAGAGCTGGTCCACAATTTATACTCTTATGAAAATCTATTTGTAGGCCTCTTTCTATCCACTAGATTTGCAGAAATGATTACAGTTAAGTCAACAAAGAATTTGTCCAGCAAACTGTTGAAAACAACTTAAAACAATACTTTACATCCTTACATTTACTCATTTAGCAGAGGCTTTTATCCAAAGTTACTTCCAAGTGAGGGACAACACTAAAGTTTCAGTGCAGTAGGAGACCTTGGTGTAAGTACTGACTACTGCATTTGTTCAATAAGTGCAAGGAGATCAGGTAAAGAAGTACACTTGAAATATAGAAGGACGCCCCGCTCTACTTCTAAAAATTATTTATTGAATTTATTGAACTTTGAGTTTTCTTACAGAATTTCTGCTTTTTCCACATCCATACAGGGAGTGTCCAGGTCTACAGTTTAGGGGACAGGTATCATATAGGTATAGGTACAGTATATACAAGTACAGTATATAGGATATAGAAATACAGTCCAGGCTGTATGTATTTGGACAGTTACAGTTTTATTGTTCTTCGGACTCTGTGCTTCAGCACATTCATTTTTAATTAAATAATAGATACCAGGGGCAGAGCCAGACATTGTAAACATTCAGGGCTTAGCCCCAACTTAAGTCTGTACTCATGGGACATGCTACATTTACTGGTTCAAGCCATCTATACATCATTCGGGGAAAACATGATAGTTGCCAAGGAGAAAAAAATCATCCAGAGCCTGCATCATATTTTCAATCTAGTTGTTCTCTGACTCCACCACTCCTGAACCACAACACAACAAATTTTTGACAATGACTAATTTTCACTATGGCTGTATAAAAAGAAGCAAAAATTGTCTGATGTTTCTATTTTGAATTAACATGACATAGGTGGGGAATTAATTTGGCATAAACAGCATCACTAATCTTGAAACCTATTTTTGTTTTACTATGCCGGAGCACAGTTCACAGGTTTAATGTTTCCATGACAAATTTACATTTAAATTGTACAGTATTTCATTGGATCTACTCCTGATCACTCTCTTCTAATTTCCTCATCTTTTCTTCTTTCACTCTCTCAGCTCCACTATGGAGGTAGATTTATCTTAATGTTATTTGTTTGAACAGATTGACAATCAGTAAGTCAATGTTGGGAATAATGCATGCTTTTCACCCCTTTCTCACTGCCCTCATTATCTCTTCACCTATTCCTGCTTCCTCTCTTGGTCCACAGGTTGTCCTGTCCTTTCCCCTTGCTCTCTTACTCATTTTCCCTCAAGGCTCACCCAGCGTTCCGAAAATGAATCCATCAAATGTTTTGTGGAAAGCCCGACGCTATGGCTGTTTCCCAATACTAATGGAGCTCCATTTATTCATTCAGAGAAACTGGGAGGAAATGACACATACTTCAAGTTACAGTATACGGTAATATTTGTTATACTGTGACATTTTTATACCTCACTATACTATGACGTTTTTTCACATTTTTATGCCTTTCTATATTATGATGTTTTTTTGGTATGTTTATGCCTTATTATACTATGACGTTTTGTAACATTTTTAAACCTCCCTATACTATGAGTTTCTTGACATTTTTAAGCCTTACCGTAGTATTGACGTTTTGTAACATTTTTAAACCTTACTATGCAATGACATTTTTTGATATTATTAAGTCTTACTATCCTATGACGTTTTCATGCCTTACTATAATATGATGTTTTTGACAGTTTTATGCCTTACTGTGCTATGACGTTTTTAAGCCGTTTTTGTGCCTTACTATACTATGACTTTTTGTGACATTTTTTAACATTATTATACTACAACGTTTTTTGAAAATTTTATGCCTTACTATACTATGACATTTTCATGCCTTACTGTACTATGACATTTCTTGAAATTTTCAAGCCTTACTGTAGTATGACATTTTTATGCCTTACTTTACTATGACGTTTTCTGACATTTTTATGCCGTGGTATACTACGCCGTTTTATGCCTTACTATACTTTGACATTTTTTGACATCATTAAGTCTTACTATCCTATGACAATTTCATGCCTTGCTATACTATGACGATTTTTTTATATTTTTGTGACTTACTATAAAATGACATTTTTAGATATTATCAAGTCTTGTTATACTATGATGTCTCTTGACATTTTTGAGCCTTACTGTTGTATGACATTTTTATACCTTGGTATATTATGACGTTTTTGGACATTTTGTGCCTTACTATACTATGACATTTTTATGATTTCTTTATGCCTCAATATAATATGACGTTTTTAACATTTTTAAACATTACTATACAATGACGTTGTTTTTTTACATTTTTATGCCTTACTATACTATAAAGTTTTTATGCCGTTTTCATGCCTTACTATAATATGAATTTTTGTGAAATTTATTTGCCTTACTAAACTATGACGTTTTCATGCCTTACTATACTTTGACATTTTTGGATATTTTTGTGCCTTACTGTAATTTGACATTTTGTGACAGATTTATTCCCTACGACATTTTTCACATTTTTTGCCTAAATATACAATGTCATTTTTTGTCAATATATGCTTTACATTACTATGATGTTTTTATGTTTTTTGAAATGTTATGTCTTAATAAACTGTGACGTTTTTATGCCGTTTTTATGCCTTATAATACTCTGACGTTTTTGACATTTTTTTGCCTAAATAAACTATGACTTTTTATGCATTTCTATACTATGATGTTTTTATGACATTTTATGCCTTATTATACTATGACATTTTTTAATGACTTTTTATTCCTGACAATAGTATGACATTTTTTATGCCTTACTATACTAAGACGTTTTTTTATGATGTATCATACAATGGTGTTTTCATGACATTTTTTACGCCTTACTATGCTATGACATTTTTTAGGACTTTTCTGCTTTACTATACTATGACATTTTTTAGGACTTCTCTGCCTTACTATACTATGTCATTTTTTTAAGACTTTTATGCCTTAGTATACTATGACATTTTTTTTGCCTTACTATATTATGACTTTTTTATGACTTACCATACAATGGCATTTTCATGACATTTTTTATTCCGTACTATATTATGACATTTTTTATGACTTTTTTGCCCTACCATACTATGACATTTTTTAGGACTTTTATGCCTTAGTATACTATGACTTGTTTTATGCCTTACTATACTATGACTTTTTTTATTTTTTATTCCTGACTGTAGTATGACATTTTATGCCTTACTATACTATACCGTTTTTATGACTTTTTTTGCCTTAAAATATTATGACCTTTTTTTATGACTAACCATACTATGGCATTTTCATGGCTTTTTGTGCCTTACTATATTATAATGTTTTTATGACTGTTGATGCCTACTATACTATGACATTTTTTATGACTTTTTATGCCTTACTATACAAGACATTTTTAATGCCATTTTATACCTTACTATACTATGATATTTTTTATTACATTTTATGCCTTACTATACTATGACAGTTTTTTATGACTTTTTATTCCTGACTATACTTTGACATTTTTTTATGACTCTTTATGCCTTACTATACTATGAAGTTTTTTATGACTTACCATACAATGGCGTTTTCATGACATTTTTTATGCCATAATATACTATGACATTTTTTATGACCTTTTTGCCCTACCATACTATGACATTTTTTGTAACTTTTATGACTTACTATACTATGACATTTTTTTAATAATTTTTATGCCTCACTATAATATGACATTTTTTATGCCTTACTATACTAGGATGTTTTTTTATGACTTTCTTTGCCTAACTATATTATGACGTTTTTTTATGACTTTTTATTCCTGACTATAGTATGATATTTTATGCCTTATTATACTATACCGTTTTTATGACTTTTTTTGCCTTACTATATTTTGACATTTTTTGGCATTTTTCTGCCATACTAGACTAAAATCTTATTTGGCATTTTTATACCTTACTATACTATCGTGTTTGATGCCTGACCATACTATGAGGTTTTTATGACTTTTTATGCTTTAATATACTATGACGTTTTTTTGAATTTTTCTGCCATACTATACTTTGACATTTTTTGGCATTTTTATGCCTTATTATATAATTTTGTCTAATGCCTTGCCATACTATGAGGTTTTTATGACTTTTTATGCCTTAATATACTATGATGTTTTTTTAAATTTTTCTGCCATACTATACTATGACGTTTTTTGGCATTTTTCTGCCATACTATACTATGACGTTTTTTGGGCATTTTTCTGCCATACTATACTTTGATGTTTTTTGGCATTTTTATGCCTAATTATATTATTTCGTCTAATGCCTTGCCATACTATGAGGTTTTTATGACTTTTTATGCCTTAATATACTATGATGTTTTTTTGAATTTTTCTGCCATACTATACTATGACATTTTTTTTAAAATTTTTCTGCCATACTATACTATGATGTTTTTTTAAATTTTTCTGCCATACTATACTGTGAAGTTTTTTTGGCATTTTTCTGCCATACTGTACTTTGATGTTTTTTGGCGTTTTTATGCCTAATTATATTGTTTCATCTAATGCCTTGCCATACTATGACGTTTGTATGACATTTTATGCCTTAATATAGTATGATGTTTTTTTGACGTTTTATGCCATACTATACTATGATGTTTGTTGGCATTTTTCTGCCATGCTAGACTAAAATCTTATTTGGCATTTTTATGCCTTACTATACTATCGTGTTTGATGCCTGACCATACTATGAGGTTTTTATGACTTTTTATGCCTTAATATACTATGACGTTTTTTTGAATTTTTCTGCCATACTATACTTTGACGTTTTTTGGCATTTTTATGCCTTATTATATAATTTTGTCTAATGCCTTGCCATACTATGAGGTTTTTATGACTTTTTATGCCTTAATATACTATGATGTTTTTTTGAATTTTTCTGCCATACTATACTATGACGTTTTTTTGCATTTTTCTGCCATACTATACTTTGACGTTTTTTGGCATTTTTATGCCTAATTATATTATTTCGTCTAATGCCTTGCCATACTATGAGGTTTTTATGACTTTTTATGCCTTAATATACTATGATGTTTTTTTGAATTTTTCTGCCATACTATACTATGACATTTTTTTTTGGCATTTTTCTGCCATACTATACTTTGATGTTTTTTGGCATTTTTATGCCTTATTATATAATTTCGTCTAATGCCTTGCCATAATTTGATGTTTGTATGACATTTTATACCTTAATATAGTATGATGTATTTTTGACATTTTTCTGCCATACTAGACTAAAATCTTATTTGGCATTTTTATACCTTACTATACTATCGTGTTTGATGCCTGACCATACTATGAGGTTTTTATGACTTTTTATGCCTTAATATACTATGACGTTTTTTTTAATTTTTCTGCCATACTATACTATGACGTTTTTTGATTATTTTTCTGCCATACTATACTTTGACATTTTTGGGCATTTTTATGCCTTATTATATAATTTTGTCTAATGCCTTGCCATACTATGAGGTTTTTATGACTTTTTATGCCTTAATATACTATGATGTTTTTTTGAATTTTTCTGCCATACTATACTATGACGTTTTTTGGCATTTTTCTGCCATACTATACTTTGATGTTTTTTGGCATTTTTATGCCTAATTATATTATTTTGTCTAATGCCTTGCCATACTATGACCTTTGTATGACATTTTATGCCTTAATATAGTATGATGTATTTTTGACGTTTTATGCCATACTATACTATGACGTTTTTTGGCATTTTTCTGCCATACTAGACTAAAATCTTATTTGGCCTTTTTCTACTTTGCTATACTATCTTGTTTGATGCCTGACCATACTATGAGGTTTTTATGACTTTTTATGCCTTAATATACTATGACGTTTTTTTGAATTTTTCTGCCATACTATACTTTGACATTTTTTGGCATTTTTATGCCTTATTATATAATTTTGTCTAATGCCTTGCCATACTATGAGGTTTTTATGACTTTTTATGCCTTAATATACTATGACGTTTTTTTGAATTTTTCTGCCATACTATACTATGACATTTTTTTTAATTTTTCTGCCATACTATACTTTGACATTTTTTGGCATTTTTATGCCTTATTATATAATTTTGTCTAATGCCTTGCCATACTATGAGGTTTTTATGACTTTTTATGCCTTAATATACTATGACGTTTTTTTGAATTTTTCTGCCATACTATACTATGACATTTTTTTTAATTTTTCTGCCATACTATACTTTGACATTTTTTGGCATTTTTATGCCTTATTATATAATTTTGTCTAATGCCTTGCCATACTATGAGGTTTTTATGACTTTTTATGCCTTAATATACTATGACGTTTTTTTGAATTTTTCTGCCATACTATACTATGACATTTTTTTGAATTTTTCTGCCATACTATACTTTGACATTTTTTGGCATTTTTATGCCTTATTATATAATTTTGTCTAATGCCTTGCCATACTATGAGGTTTTTATGACTTTTTATGCCTTAATATACTATGACGTTTTTTTGAATTTTTCTGCCATACTATACTATGACATTTTTTTGAATTTTTCTGCCATACTATACTTTGACATTTTTTGGCATTTTTATGCCTTATTATATAATTTTGTCTAATGCCTTGCCATACTATGAGGTTTTTATGACTTTTTATGCCTTAATATACTATGACGTTTTTTTGAATTTTTCTGCCATACTATACTATGACATTTTTTTGCATTTTTATGCCTTATTATATAATTTTGTCTAATGCCTTGCCATACTATGAGGTTTTTATGACTTTTTATGCCTTAATATACTATGACGTTTTTTTGAATTTTTCTGCCATACTATACTATGACATTTTTTTGCATTTTTATGCCTTATTATATAATTTTGTCTAATGCCTTGCCATACTATGAGGTTTTTATGACTTTTTATGCCTTAATATACTATGACGTTTTTTTGAATTTTTCTGCCATACTATACTATGACATTTTTTTGCATTTTTCTGCCATACTATACTTTGATGTTTTTTGGCATTTTTATGCCTAATTATATTATTTCGTCTAATGCCTTGCCATAATTTGATGTTTGTATGACATTTTATGCCTTAATATAGTATGATGTATTTTTGACATTTTATGCCATACTATACTATGACGTTTTTTGGCATTTTTCTGCCATGCTAGACTAAAATCTTATTTGGCATTTTTATACCTTACTATACTATCGTGTTTGATGCCTGACCATACTATGAGGTTTTTATGACTTTTTATGCTTTAATATACTATGACGTTTTTTTGAATTTTTCTGCCATACTATACTATGACGTTTTTTTGAATTTTTCTGCCATACTATACTTTGACATTTTTTGGCATTTTTATGCCTTATTATATAATTTTGTCTAATGCCTTGCCATACTATGAGGTTTTTATGACTTTTTATGCCTTAATATACTATGACGTTTTTTTGAATTTTTCTGCCATACTATACTATGACATTTTTTTTTATTTTTCTGCCATACTATACTTTGACATTTTTGGGCATTTTTATGCCTTATTATATAATTTTGTCTAATGCCTTGCCATACTATGAGGTTTTTATGACTTTTTATGCCTTAATATACTATGATGTTTTTTTGAATTTTTCTGCCATACTATACTATGACGTTTTTTTGCATTTTTCTGCCATACTATACTTTGATGTTTTTTGGCATTTTTATGCCTAATTATATTATTTTGTCTAATGCCTTGCCATACTATGACCTTTGTATGACATTTTATGCCTTAATATAGTATGATGTATTTTTGACGTTTTATGCCATACTATACTATGACGTTTTTTGGCATTTTTCTGCCATACTAGACTAAAATCTTATTTGGCCTTTTTCTACTTTACTATACTATCTTGTTTGATGCCTGACCATACTATGAGGTTTTTATGACTTTTTATGCCTTAATATACTATGACATTTTTTTTTATTTTTCTGCCATACTATACTTTGACATTTTTTGGCATTTTTATGCCTTATTATATAATTTTGTCTAATGCCTTGCCATACTATGAGGTTTTTATGACTTTTTATGCCTTAATATACTATGACGTTTTTTTGGCATTTTTCTGCCATACTATACTTTGATGTTTTTTGGCATTTTTATGCCTAATTATATTATTTCGTCTAATGCCTTGCCATAATTTGATGTTTGTATGACATTTTATGCCTTAATATAGTATGATGTATTTTTGACATTTTATGCCATACTATACTATGACGTTTTTTGGCATTTTTCTGCCATGCTAGACTAAAATCTTATTTGGCATTTTTATACCTTACTATACTATCGTGTTTGATGCCTGACCATACTATGAGGTTTTTATGACTTTTTATGCTTTAATATACTATGACGTTTTTTTGAATTTTTCTGCCATACTATACTATGACGTTTTTTTGAATTTTTCTGCCATACTATACTTTGACATTTTTTGGCATTTTTATGCCTTATTATATAATTTTGTCTAATGCCTTGCCATACTATGATGTTTTGTGATATATTTATACCTCAGTATACTATGACTTTTTTTCAAATTTTTTGCCTAAGTATACAATTAAATTTTTTGGCAATATATGCTTTAATATACTATGATGTTTTTATGCCTTTTTTCATGCCTTACTATACTTAGATGTTTTTTGAAATTTTTTGCCTTACTATACTATGACTTTTTTATACCGTTTTTATGTCTTACTATACGAAGATGTTTTTTGAAATGTTATGTCTAAATATACTACTGCCTTACTATACTATGACATATGCCTTTCTATACTATTTATATGACATTCTATGTCTTACTATACTGCCACATTTTCATCCCTTCTTATACTCTGACGTTTTGTGACATTTTTATACCTTACTATACTATGACATTTTTTGACATATATATGTCTTACTATACTATTACCTTTTTTTTTCTTTTTTTTGCATTTTTATACCTTACTATACTATGATGTTTTTATGACATTTTATGCATTAGTATAATATGACGTTTTTAGTCCTTAGTATAGCAGTGAGGCAACAAGAACACAGGAAATGTTGTTGAAAAAACAGGGGTTTTATTTACCCGAATGTTACAAAACAAGAGTATAATAATTAGACTTATAAAAGACATCAACATAATATCACTTTACTCAAGATAACAACAAAGCAACATTTTAACTGAACAAACTGACCCAACACAACATCACAAAGTCAGAATCTGGTTTATTGCCAAGTAGGTTTTACAACATATAAGGAATTTGCCTTGGTGTTTTGGTGCTCAATAATAACAATAAACATATTAGGAAGAAAAGAAATATAAACAAAGATAAAAAATAGCAGTTTTACTGCAAATAGTTTTACTGCAAATGAAAAGAACCTGTGCTGATAACTAATGAGGTGAATAAGGATTGAAATTATATTACCCCGTGTGGTTATTCTCCTTTGTGGCTGTGGCAGTCACATTATAATTTGATGTTTTTATGCCTTACTATATACTATGACTTACTTATTGGGCGGCACGGTGCCGCAGTGGTATGAACCCTCTTGGTCTAGGTACTCTGGCTTCCTCCCGCAGTCCAAAGACATGCACATTAGGTTCCTTGGCAACTCTAACTTACTTTTTTGTACCTTACTATACTATGACATTTTTTGACATTTTATGCCTTACTATGGTAAGAAGTTTTTTATGCCGTTTTTATGCCTGACTATACTATGACTGTTTTTGACGTTTTTATAAATTAATATACTATGACATTTTATCACAATTTTATGCTTTACTACACTATGACGGTTTTGGGTAATCTCATGCCATACTATACAATGACATTTTTTGGCATTTTATACTTTACGTTTTTATGCCTTATTATGCTAAGACGTTCTTTGAAATTCTATGCCTTACTATACGCTGACGTTTTTATGACATTTTTATGAATTAACATACTATGATGTTTTGTGACATTTATATAGACATGAAAAACATATATAGTGTGTTGGCCAAACCAAATAACACACAAAGGGGTAAACAATATGTACACCAACTAAAAGGAAATACTAAGCAAAACTAAGTAAACCCAAAATCCCTCCCCTCCCTCCACCCATGATGCATTAACAGTTGGTTTGGCCCAGTCAGCTGGCTCCCAGATTTCAGATTCCTCAGCCTTCAGCCATGACTTTTGCTCCACCAGGAAGGGACCTCCCAACAACCACTGTAACTCAACACAAAGAAACAAATGATTAATATAACAGAAATTGCCTATGTAACCCTGCAGTGTTAAAATGTGTGCAGTCCATATAAAATAATGTAAGGTTAAAACAAATAAATAGATTCTCAAGCAATCAAAGTGTGTGGTATTAAATGTTAAGGTGTACTCGACTACAAATTATATTGTTTGGGTGTGTTTTACTGCAAATGAAAAGAACCTGTGCTGATAACTAATGAGGTGAATTAATATATCATTACTAAATTTTTCAATCCGTTAAATATCAATATTTTTATCTACCTCAAATATCCTGTATCAGTTGGGCTGTGATATTTCTTTTAATACCAGTCTCATTTATTTAAATATATAAATATTCTTTTGTTGTGCTTGGGAACATACAGTTTTTTATGACATCTTGATATTAACTTTATTTTTTGGTTTTGCAGCTGTATATCGGCAGCATGTTGTGCCCTGAAACATTTCATGTTGTGGTTGTGTCTCTGCTCATTTCCTCCCACTTTGCATGCCTTTGGTTTCCTACAGCTACCAACCTCTTTAAAGACTGAAAGAATCTGCCAGATCTTTTCAGGCTGCTGTTATTTAGGGTTTTGAGCTGAGATAATAATTCAGTGACTTGGCACAGATTGCACTTAGAGTTCCCAGATAATGTGGCTGTGTGTGCTGGGTTTAATTTAAGAAGTCTCTACAGTAACGCTGAGAAATGTTGGCTTGAGTGACTGACACATTCAATGGGATAAATGGTTTCCATTTGATGTTGGTTAAACCAGTAACCAACAAGAACTGGAAACTATTACCTCCCTGTATTTGCAGGGGGTGGGGGGGTGGGGGGGTTACATCTGTTAATCTCCATTTTTCTAATTTGTGGTTCTTGAGTTGCAAATTAATTGACAACAGAAAGTTGTGATAAAGTGTGTAAACTATTAAAAGTCTCAGGAATCAGACTGGATGTCCACTTAACCCCAGCTCCAGGTTTATAGTGACTTTTAAAAAAATTGCCTTACTTTTTACATATAAATGGGAAAAAACTTAAATGGGGAGAAACTTGTGATGTTCCAGTTTTGGCTCAATCGGTAAAGTCTAAAAGAATGAAAATCAAATGTGTTAAATTTATGTCCATCGGCACAAGTATCTGCTTTGTTAGTCACAAGTTCTGTTGTCTCCTTGGAGGAAAGAATATTAGTTTGATTTCATCTTTTTGAGTGTGGTCTCTCCACTGTGGTCCATTTACATAGTCTGTATCATTTGCATCACCCATCGACAAATATTTTTAAATACTTTTTTCCCCTGAGGTTTGAATAAATCTAAATGTGATAGTTTATGCCACTGTTTTCTTGGCATACCACAAAGAATTAGCTCAGTGTTGTGCTAAGCCTGTGCTTAATGTTGTTATATGTGGGCTTCCTAAAAACACTTCACTTCTCACAGAGCCACCTATGCAACCGTGTGTGTGATATTGAGACACTTATAAAAGTCCCATGATCCATGTTACAGAGGATTTGTGCCAGGGACCAGGGAAGAAAATCCTTCAGAAGAGTTCCACTGAGGCTTTAAGCTCCAAAAAGCAAGTAAGTTTTCTCCAATTGCTTTCTTACACATACTGTTCCCCAAGGTGAAGAATGTACTTACATGCCCCAAAAGCTAGAAGCAGTGTTTTAATTTCAGGCACATTGTGGACTTTTTCTTCCAATATCTGAGATTCTTTGGCCCTACATGGTCTGTCTCCATGACCCAGCTATGGCAGAGTTTTTGGATGGCAAAGATATAGCTATTTTTACACCGTTTGTCATTTTTCATGCAAAATGTCAAATATTGAATTATTCCGTCTTCTCGAATGATTTTGTTTTTCTTTTATTGATGATGAAGTTGAGGCAAAAGGCATTTCTCACTATTTTCTGATTTATAACAAACTAGACAATCAGTCTGTTAGAAATAGTAATAATAAATAAAAATAAAACAAATAAAAAATAATAGAAATAATCATTGGTTGCAGCCTTAATAGCTTAGCAGCTACAATAGTAAAATCCTGCTTTTACATTAATGAATCAGTAAAAGTCATCTAATGATAGAAGCAAGTCAAAGGGCCATTTACATTTGACTTTACGTACATTTTCCAGATTATATTTCAATACTTTTTCTTATGTTAATATACTAAATGAAAGACATTTGCTTGTGACTAAGTATTTTTACAGAATGGTATTAGTATGTTTACTAAGATAAAGTGAATACTTCCACCACTACTCTCTATACATGCTAAATGGGTGGAGCACTCTTATGAAGCCAAAGTGAGATACTGCATGTTTGTTCTGGAGTCTTCTGTCCTCCGTTACTTTAGTCTACTTAAATATCACCTGCACTTATTTGAGCAGGTTAATCTCACCTTGCGCTGCAGCGGTGTGTGCGTACATGCATCAGGAGATGACAAGACTAACTGATTGAACTTGACCTGTAAGATAGGTGTTTATTTTTACCATATGCTGTACATGCTCGCCAGGAAGTTAGCAACTGAGAAAAAAAATAAAAGAAGTTAAAACACAAACCAGAGAGCAGAATTGGGTTAGTTCATTTCCATCCAAAACATTTTTATTGTCCTCCAAACTGAAAGGTTTACCCTGTGATTTGGCTTGTTTGCTGAGCCAAAAACATACATTGCATTTCTTCAGGTAGCAGTGGAGGCATACAAAGATCTTTTTGACTGAGAGAAATTAATGGAAAGAGCAATACAGGATTCTCTCCTTCAAGTCACATGATGAGTAATCTTTGCATTCAAGAGTAATGGAGAGAAGATTAATTTCAATCACGGGAAGCTTGAGAAAGTAGCATCTGGTCTTCCATAAGAGAGAGAGAGAGAGAGAGAGAGAGAGAGAGAGAGCGGGGAGAGAGGGGAGAGAGGGGAGAGAGGGGAGAGAGGGGAGAGAGGGGAGAGAGGGGAGAGAGGGGAGAGAGGGGAGAGAGGGGAGAGAGGGGAGAGAGAGAGAGACAGAGAGACAGACAGAGAGAGAAAGAGAGGGGAAAAAAAAACCAAAAAAAAAAACAACCAACCGTATGAAGACCAGGGTTGTTGTGTTTCTTCCATGTTAGAAAAGGCCTGAAAATGGTCACACAAGAGACTGTTTCATCTCTGTTTGCCTCCGAGTTGTGTATCGCCTTTATGTAGAGCATCTGTAGTGTACACAAATGGACACTGGATATGCAATTCAAAACCAAAGTGCCCACAGTCGATATAAAGCAAGGTCACATGACCCAAAACAGGTGATGTCACATAAGGGGGAGGGAACTGAGACTGGACATGAATGTAACCAAATGCAGTCCTCAGTCTGTTTGTGTGTATGTATGTATGTATGTGTATGTGTATGTATGTGTGTGTGTGTGTGTGTGTGTGTGTGTGTTTGTGTGTATGTATGTGTGTGTGTATGTGTGTGTGTATGTGTGTGTGTGTGTGTGTGTGGTGCAGAAATGCCAGTGATGTGGCACTCAGCACCGTTAATTTACAGTTACTCAGGTGTCTGAACAAAAAGAGAAAGACCTCCCCGTCTGGTGACTGTGCAGTTAAAAATGGGCACATGGTGATTTAAGCTCATGCTTAAGTTGTGGTAAACCATCCAAGCACTTCTTTAATTAATAACTATAAATACACAGCAGCGTTTTTACTGGAGAGGTTTCTGTCTGCCTCCTCTCCCTGGGTGAGTGTGTGACGTGTTTGTCTCTTAAACGGCTAACTACGCTTTGCTCATCTGCTAGAGGAAACACGGGTTATGTGGAATTGATTATCAACTTTCATATAGATTTTTCTATAATATATTTATATAGTTATTTTTCTTTCTCTCACGCACCCACCACGCTTGCTTGCTTTCACATTCTCTCGTCTCACTACTTTTATTCAATGTACACAACTTAATAAACATGGGGTTGAGTGGGGAGCGACAGAGCTGAAATGACAATCACTGAGAAAAATAAAATAAAACAAAGCCAAAAAAAACTGCAGTCTCTTTTTTGTCATCCATTGGCAGTTGGACTGACTCAGCAGTCAGCCAGTTACAATGGTGGTTTTAGGGGAGGGAGTGGCCATTTCATCAAAGGGGCGGCGCAGGAGGCTCTTTCTTCGTTGGTGCTGTTTTAGGCGTCGTTTTCGTTGGCCTGGTAGCCGGGGTCGTCTCCTTGAGGTTGAGGTTCTCCAGTGCCACGTCCAAGGTCATGACCTCAACACAGCCCATGGCCTCGAAGTCAGCGAAATTCCGCAACGAGCCGTGACAGTCGTCCTCGTCCTCGGAGGAGGAGGCAGAGGCGTCCTCGTCGGGCAGCAATGTGGACAGCAGCAGCTCCGTCACAAACAGGCTCCTGTCGGCCCACTGGGCCTCGCACGCCTGCCGCTCGGCCTCAGACAGCCGTGGTTCGCTCAGCCTGCGGGAGAGAGATCAAACAGTAATGAAATACATGTCGAAGCTGAGAGGAAGAGAGGTACATGACAAATTGGGTGACGGTAGAGAATTAAAAAAAAGAACAATTTAAAGTTCCCCTCAAGACATAAAAATGATCTAAAAATTCTTAAATTTCATTTCATTAGTTTAATTGCTATACTGCTACTTCACTAAAACGTCCATTGGTACAATTGTAGATACATGCTTTAAACATTTAAAGGGGCCCTGTGGAGTTTTTGACCATGGGTGTCTGGAGTGATGTTTTTATGAGCAGATCCACACTTTATTTGTCATATGTAAGCACATGTGTTTGACACGATACACAACTACAACTGTTTTATTCCACTGAATGACAGGAGGCGGTGATGCACCAAGAAATGCAGCAATGTGTCAATAAAGACAGGTAAGAACAGGACTGCTAGCAAGTGAACATAGATGTGAACAATGTGGGTTTCAAAATGTTTCAACAACAGCTTTGCAAATGTTTTGAGGAAGGAAACGGATTTAACACATCTTTTAGACGACTACACACAACATGATTAACACTGAATGTAAAAGGAACGTTGTTTACAGAGGAACTCCACAGGTCACCGTTAAAGTGAGCACAGAGACACTTTCATCCTTCAACAGATGAATCTGAAAAGAGCTTTCATGTGTCAAACTGCACATACACAATTCTGCACAGCGAAGGTCAAACATCCAAATGAAATAACAAACCGCAAAACACGTTTGAGTGGATGGGGACTTTAAAGTAAAAGACATTTAAAGTAGATGCAAAAAATGAGAGTGACAGTCCCACCTGCTGAGTAGAAACTGGGAGCTGTGTGCAGTATGCTGTGTGTTAGACTCAGGTGGACCTGGGTTGGGACTGGGGTTGGTATTGTGATTGGCGCTGGGGTTGGGGTTTGTGGCGGCTGAATTGGTATTGAGGATTGCATTGGCTCGGCCCCCGCCCCGGGTGGCGTTTCGGGCCGTCTCCAGCTGCTGACGCGCAGCCTGGGCCTGCTGACGCTCCAACTGGAGTTGCATCTGAAGCTGTTGGAGCTGAGAGGCCGAGGGACCCGAGCTGAGCTGGCCGCCTGCTGAACGCCGCACCCCCGACAACTGGGACAGAAGCTCTGGAGGAACAAGACGGAGAAGAGACAGACATCATGAGATCATGAGATGATCAGAAGAACCAGTTCTCAGAAAGGTGTGAGGCCGTACGCCAGTTTACCAGACAGCAGGCTCTGATAAAATAATACTGATGCTAGTTCAAATAATGCAACTGTTTTCATAGATTATTTTTATTTACTTAAGATGAGTAAATATTTAAAATTGGCTACATTGTTTTTTTCCCTAAAAACTAGCATTAATGAGCTATAGCTGTCACAGAACTAAAACCTGAGCAACAGTCTAGAAGGACTGCTGTACAGCCTCTGATCCACAAATAAAAAGCACAGTACTGTAGCACAACACCCACATGTACAGTATGAGAAGACCCTCGGCAGTGAGGTTTTAAAGCTAAAACTGGACCGGTCAGATCGACGGTCCAGCAGGTATCACAGGTCATTCAAAAGGAGGCTGGTGCCCTGTTTGTGAAGCAGACTGAACAGGGACCCTCATTATGGCACAGCTGGAGCTGACATGGCGAATGCCAAGCACTGAACCGGATTAAAATTGGGAACAGGATAAACAAGAAATTGCCACAGCAACAACTCTGTCCACACATTACTGTATTAACCAGACTACCCTTAAGTTCACAAACGAAATACAAACTAGCCTTGTATAATATCTATACTGCTGCAGGTAATTTATCTGTGTGCCTGAGAAACTATTACATTAAGACAACTTAATAAATGAGGCTATTTATGACAGCCACACGTCTGTTGTATTAATGAGCACTAGTGTTGTGTGCGTCAGGCCTCCTGCAGCTGCAGCTGGGTGATACTGAATTTAACAATAACAAGAAATAATTGTCTTATTCCTGGCTGTACTAACAATAATATAGTCTTTATCTAACCTACATCAGGCTCCACAGTTTCTTGTTCTACAACTACGTGCCTCAGAGGGAGTCTGTACTGCCTGTATCAAAATGGTAAATGGACTTGCTCTTATACAGTGCTTTTTTAGTCTTACTGACTCAAAGCACTTTACAATACTTACCACATTCACCCATTCATTCACACATTCATACGAACACTCATAGACTGATGGGACAGCCATAAGGGGCATTTGGGGGGTTAAGTATCTTGCCCAAGGACACCTCGACATGCGGCGTGGAGGAGCCGGGGATCGAACCGCCAACCTTCTAATTAGTGGACGAACTGCTCTACCTCCTCCATCACACTTCAGCATGGGTTCACCATGACACCATGACTTTTCCTCTGTGTGTGTGCGTTGTGTGACTGACCTGCTATGGGGTCCATGGCCTCTCTGCTGTAGTTGGAGCTCTGTGAGGAGCTCTGACTGGTGGAGAGCCCCCCTGTGGTGCTGCTGGTGAAGTGCATGTTAGACCTGCGGGCTCGCGGACCTCCCAGCCCGCGCCCAGGGTGAAACATCCTCCTCACATGCCGCACCCCACTGGACTCATCGTGAAGCTCGCCGTTAAGGAATATATTAAGAGCAGGATAGTGCTATAACTCTTTAATTAATGCTATAATTAGTGATATTATCTTCTTTGGTTACACATTAGAATAATAAAATGTCAAAGAACTGTGAAAAATGGATCAACATTACCAAGATGAGTATCGTCAAAACCCAAAGATATCTCTATGAGGATGTTGAAAACAGCCTCACATTTGAGAAGCTGGAATCAGCAAATGCTTGAATTTTTGCTTGTAAAATTACATAAATCATGAAGTGATCAAAACTGTTAACAATTAACTCTCTGATGCTCGACACATTCATTAATCAACTTGTAGTTTCAAAGTTGCACTTAAACCGTCACTGCCACTCCTCTAAATACTCACTGCACTCAGGCCTTCTGAACCAGCTAACATGTTTGCATGGTGCTCTCAGAATATCATAAAATCATACACAAGGCAGCACAAACAAAAGCTATGGCCCTATTTTGTGGGGCTTAAGATGCACCCATTCTGTCCGTGTTTCATTTAACTACATGTTTGCATCTTTTGTTTTCTCCACAGCGCATATTCAAATACTCTATAAATAGACTGCTGTCATCAGACCTGAGTCTATCCCAGAGTGCAACTCTCAGTTTGTTTGTTTTTTTAAACTGTCCTCTGCTTAAATTGCTCTCTTTCCAACTATCTTGATTCATACTCAATCACATGTGAACAGAACATGTGGTCTCAATAATACATTTAAGCCTTCATTATTTACATAGTTTGCAGTCTTCACTTTTACTGGCACATTACTAATTTTTGTTGCCCTCAACTGTTACCGCCTTGTGCATTTGGGAAAAATGTGCGTCATATCACTGCAGTGCTTGTGGCATGCCAGTTGGCAGGTGATAAAAACAATGCAAACTGTTAGGGATGCTCTGATTCAGCTTGTCCTCCCCAGATAATGATTCCGATACTTTAACTCAGGGTATCTGTCAATACCGAGCACCCATCCAACACCAGTGCTCTCTCTCTGTATACCTCACTCAGGTAAACATATGGAAACATTTTAATGGAAGGTAACATGAAGTCAGGGATTGTTGTAGCACTAAAAACTGAGTTGGTGGCCCGGTGAGACTGAACAAATGTAACTAATAGTGGGGAAGAAATTTATAATGACAAAGAAGCTGCACTAAGTTTGTAATGTGGATTGGTCACATTACAGCCAATGCCCAATTCACTTAACCTGGCCAGTATCAACATCAATATCCATCCAGACTGGATCGGTACATTTCTACAAACGCTCTAAACTACAATGCCACTTGGGGTCAAAACATCCAATAAGCCTTATAACAATAACTCCTTGGGAGTAGCCCAAAAACACAAAAAGCAGCATTGAACTGAATTTGATCTACTGTGTAGAAACACTCACCATCACATTTCACGGTGCACTTTATTTACCACTACATATCATGACTTTCTTTTTTCATAGAGCCACTCTCACAGGAGGAGAGTAAGGACAAGGCCACACAAGTAAGTTTGAAGGAAAAAGTGAAGTTGCCTTTCCTCCTCTATGCAACAAACCTGCAGCAAACAGCATGTAACCAAGCGATCAATCTGAGTGAAGCCCCCTTACTTGATGTCACAATGGTATGAGACACCTAATTTAGTTTAAAATGGAACAACAAGCATGAAATCGTTACAGCACATATTCTGATATTGTACCTCATTGTTGGTCAGCCACCACAGCAATTTGGAAAAATACCACAGGAAGCTTTAATGTTATTAGCAAAATGTCAACAAATGTCAGTTTCAGTGAACAGATGCAACCGTGGTGTGCTAATCTTTAAAATGACAAAGTAATCTTTGTGACAGAAGCTGCATCGCTTCTTTCCTGTAACATAAGCATCAATATCTGAATAGTTTCCACACAGATAACACAAAGATATCTGCTTCTCTTTACACAACTGACTGAAACACAAATTCAGGCAGGTTATAGTTATGTATGTGGAGGTGGGACTACTACTTGAAAAGGATATCAAGTCTCTGGGTGCTCTGTGTTCAAGTGTGAGATGAGCAGCAAAGTCATCTGTCACATGATTCGGGTCGCCACCTGGCAGTGCTGCACAAATGGGGCAGATCTAGAATGGACAGGAAGAGAGAGCGTACATGCCATTATCAACACACTTCACTGCACATTCAACATTTGCAGGTTGGTGCCGGGTCCTCCTGAACAAACACTGAGATTGGTAAATATCCACTGTACAAATGTTGTGTGTAAACATGAAGAAGCTGATTTGTTGGTGGAAGCTCCACCATCAAAAATGTGATAGTCAGCTGCCACACAGAATGACATATGAGCTGTACTGTTGTAGCACGGACACTGTGAAAAGCATGTGATTTTCTTGTTTTTAAAAGGCTGAAAGTCAAAATTAGCTGAGTTCATCTCCAGTGTTGACTTAGTCAAAATAAGGTGGTGAAGTATTTGCCAAACATCCCTGTTTTCATTCAAAGGACAATTTACTATCATATCCTAAAGACTGACATAACATGACAAACCAAAACAATATCTGTGGTCGTGATCTACGTTAGGATTTTCACAAGGTGTTTGTTGCCTGTCTGCTGCACTGGGACACAGTCCTTAACTGAGTCATTCACTCTTGAACATTAATTGGCTACCCTGACAGTCTTTACCCATGAATAGTCACTTACTGACTGAAAACACCTTTCCCACACAGCTTCAGGTCAGCTAATGAGAGTTATGACAATGGCTCAGAACCACAGAGGTAGGCATGAAAACATTTCACTGACAGTAGTGTGTTTGGGCAACTGAAGATCAACATTTTGTTATTTTGTACTATCAAAGTAACGTAACTGATTCAACCAAATAACTAAAGATTTAGTAAAACTGTTTTTCACACTATGGTAGAATTAATACGCCCATAACCAGAAATAATTTCAAAATGAACACTAATTTCAGAGTAGGGACATTCTTTGTCCAACAGCATTTACATGTGCCACTCTAACACATATAATTTGAATGGTTTGAACAAGTTAACAACATATGGTCCTAAAATGTATGAAAATCAGACGTCATCTAGAAAGAGGAATCACACCAAAAAAACCTATAATAAATGTCATGCACTAGGAAAAAAGTCGGCTGTCACATAAAGTGTACCAGACACGTACTAAGGTTCTGTAAAGTATTTACTCAGCAGTTCAACCCAATGTTTTCTTGCCATCAGAAGAAAAACAGTGATTATCTATAAATAGAGCTGCACAGTCTACCCGACATCACTTGCAGTTTGATTTCTTTGCAGTCAGAGGCTGACATCAGAACTAGGCTTTGACAGTGACATTGTGAACAAGACAATCAATACGATGTAAACATACAACACCATATGGTCACAACCTACACGCTCCTGTGAGGAACATTCTCAGACACCGGTTCAATTTACTCAAATGAGAAAAAAATTTGAGGCATGCCAGGTAAGTCAGCACACATGTAAATGTTTTCAGGTGTTGAGATCTGTGCAAACATCTAGTCAAGATTTCATAGGTGGCTGTGAATGAGGCGTCCGCATCAACTTACCACTTCTGTGGAGGTCTCTGTGTGCTCTGCAGCCACGTGCTCCTGCAGGGAGATCTCTGTGTAGCCCATCCTGCCACAGTAGGGACATGTGAAGGCCTGAGGCTGCTCCACCGAGAATGCTTCTCCACCGTAGTACAGGTCTGTGGGAGAACCGAGAGGCATTCACTCTCAATAAAATATCTGCAAGTCCAGTTCAGGTGCTGAGATTGAAGCGTTTCTTTTACACAGATCCAAAGTTTCATCAAAGCTGCCACAGAATCATACATGATAAACACCCATGTGAAGAATCTTGAAAATAGCTCAGGAGCTTGACAATAGTGAGTTAAAAGGTTCAAAAGACAGATTGTACCAGGATATAACTACAAATAAAACCATATTAAAGCCCATATGAAGAAGATTAATTATAAAAACCTGTTCAGTCCAAGCAAGTTTAGTCGATGAGAGACATCTCCCAGTTGATTATAGCATTTTTGCCATATTACAGGATATATTTTACCACATTCTGTTCAACCACTAAACTGAGATGTGTGTAAATACTTGAATCCACCAACCAACAGTTAGTTCAGTTATTGGAACAAGCAAACTGAAAATACACAAAACCACAACCACAAAAAGGAGGAATTCTTTGCGAGCTTGCACCTTCTGCTGTGTTTTTGGCAGCAGTTTGTATTTTTCTAACAGACTGTAAAACAGCATTTCCAATATGCGAAAGGATGAACACCAACATATTTCACAGTAACAGCAAATAAAAAAAATCTAGAAGCATCATCCAAAAACAAGAAAAATGGTCAACTCAGTATCATAATCTCACAATTATTCTATATCTGAGATAATACCACACCCTCTGGCAAGCTGATTAAATATTAATAGTAACTAAATTTACAGAAAGTATGGTCTAAATAGGATTTTAGTATTTTTATCATCACTGCCAATACATTTTTTACATTTATCTAGAGATAAAAAAAAAAAAAAGCCCAGAGCCCAATAACAGACTCCCAAACACTCCTCAGACTGTCTGGGTCAAATCAATCACTGCTAAGCCAGTTGGGAGCAGCCTTCCCGTCAGAAAGCAAAAGCCAGTGCCAACAGAAGATAACCTACACTGTAACAGTTTTACTTGTGCAGGCTTATTAAAGCCACTGAAGGAAGGTTACCAAAGACCACAAGGATTAGGCGCTTATCTTAATTATGACATGACAAAAATGACCATGAATTGCATGTGTGCAGTGCATGTTGACATTTTAAAAATAAAAAATCACTGTGCCAAGTTTGAAAACCTAGTCAAAAAATTTGAAATCATCTCTTTTCTTTATTTGTTCTTTGTTTTTGTCATTCTGCAACGACAGCATTGCAACTGGTCTACTGCCCATCGCACAACTTGCACATGCCCCCCTCCCCTCCTTAGATGAAAAAAACTTAATTTTTCCATAGTTCAATGTTGAATGTTGACTGACACCCAACTAACTTTCAGGTGCTGAAGACAATCAGTTTATAGATACTGTGTTTGGTTTGTGGTTAATCGTAGAGCTGTACTGTAGAGATGCAGCAAATGTTCATACATTGTGCTCAACAGTTGTATTTTCTTGCCAGGTTGTCAGCTAGTTATCAAAATCTGCCTATCCATATAAAATGTAGCCAAATATTATTAGATCACAACAACAAATATCATAACAAAGAATGTCAAACAACATATGGCTCAAATCCACACTTTTCATATTTTTACAATTTGGAATAGGCACTCTGCTTCTAATCAGCTTTATATGAATATCAACTGTACTTACCAAAGTCAACCCGGGTTAATATACACTGCATGGGATGCTCTGTGGTGTGTCTGGTTGTAGTTGCACCGCTCTCATAGCACGATGCGCACAGATCGTAGTCGTAGCAAATTAAACATTTGTATCGTCGGCCTCTGAAGTTGCCTTTTAAACATGCATCACAGCTCACGCCTAAGGGAAGACAGATGAAGCATGACAAGAGAAAGGAGAAAAGAGAGGTTAGATGTTGAATATTATTATTGTTATTATTATCATTATTACACATTATGTGAACTTAATTTAAGTTGATCAACACAGCCTATTGAAAAGGTTATACACAGTTCATTTTAAAACACAGTGTTTCAGAATTTCAGATTTTGAGGAATATTTTATCCAAAACATGAAGATCGTATAAACAAATCCCTGGCAACAAGTTATTATGTCTTCTATGTTCTCATTAAGCATTGCATTCAAAGTTCCTACTGGGGTTTCCTTAACCAATTCAGACCAACATTGACTCAGAAATGTATTCTTATATTCAATCAATGAATTACATTGAAAAATAAGACCCATGTTTTTAGTTGTTACAAAAAGAGTTCAACTTCAAAACATACTTAATTAAGAATTATGCAGAATAGTAACTACATGATTGCAAAAATAAAGATATCAATAAAGATAAATTGTGGTGAAAAGCAGGATTTTCATTTTAAGAATAGTCTGGTTGGACTGCTTGCTACAGACCAAACAAATGATGCTTAAGACTTGTATTTTTCTATTTTGAGCTGATTGCTCCTCATTTTTGTATAGTAACATTCAAGATCACTACTGGATCAAGGTTCCTCAAAGGTATGATAGGCACGTGGTGCACATAACAACATGAACACCTGTAAATGAAATATAATGCAATCTAAGAAGATGCAATAAATATGACATCTGTATGTAGTAATGTTAAGTTTTAATTGAGGTTGTGATGGAAGATGATTTAATGTTTTTTGCGGTGCTGTGGTGGTGTACTGGATGGCAATGTATACTCAAGAGATTGACTTTGCTGTATTGTATTTTGTTGGTCTGGTTGTACTTTGGCTTTTGTTTTTGTTGTGTTAAGACATGGGTGACGTGGATTGGATGTTTTCTTTTTTTCTGTTTGGTTGTAATACAATAAGAGGGCTATGTTTAAAAATGTTTTAAAATAAAATGCCTTCACAATCAGCAGCTCATAAAAACTAAACACCGATATTTATTACATGGATATTGCACTCATCATATATTGCAGATGTGTTACACTGTGTCAACTCCCTGTAGCAATCCTCTAACTCTAAAGTGACATACAGACTTATAAACTAGTGCCTGCTTCATTCACCTTTTCATAAAACTACACTCACAATACCTAGCTCATTCATAAAGCCATCCTCATCAGTAAGTTCATTCCAACATTATGTACTAAAGGTTTTCACCTTGTGTAACACATGGGATCCTCTGTTTAAAAGTCCAGACATTTCTTGATTGACTAAGACAGTCGTGCAGCCTCGGTGTATTGTATGACACCAGGCTGTCTAAACTCCCTCATATCTCCATTCATAGCTAGCAAGCAGTAAAAGCTCAGTGCCACCGGATCCTGCTGTGCGGCGGCTGACGACTAGCTGTTGCAGAAACGTTGATGACAATAACGACGATGACCACTTCGTGTTTCATCTCAGACATAAATAACTCGATCACTACTGACAGCAAAGTTGACAACAACACAGGCATGGAAAATAAAGGCCGCCCCGGCCTGACTAACCTTCGCTGTTGGCTAACCAATTAACAAATAAAACAGCTACCGTTAGCTTAACTGTTAGCTGACAAGCTAGTCAGCTGTGGTAGACTTAACTAACTCAACTTTCTACCAGTTGGTGAGCTGAAACATCACACTGACAGTGATAACTGGCGTCTACTTGACACTAACAGTGAACTTCAAGCCCAACAAGGTTGGCCACAAGGACGAGGTGAATGTTGGTTTGCTAAATGTTAGCTCGCGAAACTGGAATCCACGGGCCAACTTTTACCAGGAAGGAAGCTAAAACAAGCTAACGTTAACATTAACTATATGACAAGCTCGACCCCTCAACGCCATCAGGGATCCGCTGCTCTCCTATGTTCCTTATTCTCGGCACTCCCCCTTGCTCCCCAGCTCGTTAACGTTAACCTACATAACCTATCACCAGTTAGCTTGCAGGCTAGCTAGCACACTTAGCCAACGTTAACTAGCTTCTTCCGCTCATCTGTCAGCGTTGTTTTGGTAAACTAACGCTGAGCGTCGTGCATTTTCTGAAACATTCGCGTCAACTGCAGGGTCCGTTTTATCAGATTCATATATATATCAGATCATTTTGTGGCCGTCGTAATGCGTACCCACGAAATTAACTTGCACTGCAACCTTGCTGCTAACAGTAGCCAACGCTAGCTAGGATGAGCTGCAAAACAAGAAATTCTCAGCTAGCTGACGTTAGCTGGCGGTGCTCTGTCAACGTTTTTACCACAAATCCTGACATGCTCACACCTCTGTGTACAGGTGTATTCTTACCTTCATGACGGGACATCCTACGAACACTAACGCAGCCCCCTGCTCGGGCTCCGGGGCTTGCAATACAGAATAATATCAGTGAAGAGAAGAGAAGCCGGGGCTGGCTGGCTGTCCCTGGCCTCTTCCCTCATGAAGGATCCGGTCTGGCTCACTGCCCCCCCTCCGCCTCCTGCTGTGTCACTGTCCGATGCGCTGCTCCTCTGCCCACACGGTGGCGCTGCTGTCTTATTTTTAGTTTGAAGGAGACGTTTGGCTGGTGGTTGGCTGAATGAACACCCCCTCATCCCATCCCACCCTCATTGACTTTGAAAGGTGTTGAAAGGTTCGATCTGTCACCCACTGTCACCTGCTCCATACTGTAAATACACACTCACTTGTCAGTTTATTAGGAACACCTGGCTAAAACTAATGCAGTCTTATACAACAGTCCTGAAACAAACCCTTCCATCACAAAGGTTAGAATGTTTTTGTTGAAACAGTGTTACCGAGGTGTTGATTCAACTGTGTGATGATTTTGGAGGCTGCAGTGTGTGGTGCTGTTGAACCACATTACATTACTAAAACCCCTTATTCTAAAATAGGTTAAAACAGGCTTTATTGTTTGTTTTTAACAGTGGTGGATACTCTAGTGCTGCACTATAAGCTCAATTTTGAGGTAGGCCTACTTGAGTTTTTCCTACTATTTCCTTACTTGAGCTAAATATTGTTCTTTATCCTCCTCTATGTATGTTACAGATATTGTTACTACTTAGTTTTAATCATGATTGAGACTTATGTTGATAAACCTTTAAAATATAATATATTGATAAAGATTTAACCAGTGTTTCCTAACATTTTTTCTTGTGACCCCCTACAAAAAAGCCATGCCTATTTGGGGCCACTTGTTATGTTTTAGATGTCAGATGATAAGACTGGAGAAAAAGCATTTTATTTTTGAGACTTTAAGTACATTTTGCTGCTAATACTTCTGTACTTACACCCAAGTAAATTTTTTCATGTAGGAATTTCACTTATAATTGAGTCATTTTACAATTTTGTATTGCTTCTTTTACTTAAATAAGTAATTTGAATTCTTTTTCCAACTCTGGTTTTAATACACGTAGCCAGGACTGAATGGAGAACAGTATTATTTGAAATAAAATATACTGAATTGACCTAAGACAGGCTTTAAAAATGACTCATAGATCTTTAAAACACAAATATACCTGAATGTCAGTCATACTCTGAGTGGGCTGTGTAAATAATATCAGGCACCTAATTTGACAACATAAGTTCAGTGAATGCCCATCACTGTCACTTTTTCAGTGTTTTTGCTGACATTGAAAATAACAATGAACAATAATTCTAATGTATTTATGATATGTCAGGATTATAACAGCAATGTTTTAGACATAACTAAGTGCATCTCTGAAAGCTTTATTTACACAGAACTTATGCCAAATGTTATTATACCTTCAAAAATGATTGGATTTTACAAGATTTTACATTAAGCGCAAGCTAAGAACTGCAGGGCATTCAAAATCTCAGTAGTAGCACACTGAAGAGTGCAGCACTTCCCGCCAACACATATGAAATGTGATTTGCAGACACTTCACGGTTCATACCTGTAATTTAGAATAACTTCAAGAATGAGTCAGAACAACGTTACAATAGATAAAAATGTTGAAGTTACGCTCCTTCTGCTCTCCCCACAGGTCAACTTGATTGTTTTAATGTTTCACAGTAGCTCATTGTTGGGTCTTGCCAGGTAAACCTTGTAGGGCAAAATAAGGACAGGTCAGCACAGTGCAGAATCAAACTGGCTGTCAGACTGGGCAGCTGGCTGGGGATTGTGGATGGAAAGAATAACAATCCCCTGCACAAGAAGTGACTTTTACTTTGAATTAAATATAACATCCAATGTCTGACATCAGGTCAGTCAAACAGACTGATTCTGAGAAGTCCTTGAGGTTCTTTGAAAAAGCTAGAGACTTTGTGTTATTGATGTTTAGATAAAGAACATAAATAAAAGGAGGGAGTGACGTAAATTTAAACTGCAGTAAGACGTCTACCGAGCTAAAAAATAAGTTGGTTTCAAAACGGAACCTGGGTTTATTAAAGGCAATTGCCTCTACAAAGTGATTATTATTCATGTTCACCCCAAACTAGAAGGGTGTAATCATTTTTACTTCATGATTAACATCTATCTGACTGGACCCATTTTTATAATTTACAAGTATTTTGTAAGAAACTCTGCAATCATGACTGTTACATTGCAGCAATGTCTGGGGTATTCTGTCTTATGATCGCTTTTGTACTTTGTCTGTCCTTTGCCCTATTTTCTGCCGATAGTTCAACAACATGCAAGTCTCCAGACTGGCACAGATAACAGACATTTGTGATGAAACAACCTGTGACTTTTCCTCTCTTTACCCCAGTGATACTGCCTGCATGGAGAAGCTCCGCTCCCCCCGCATGACCCTGTGAGCCTGCAAAGGAAACGGATAACCAGATGAATTACAACTGACTGTGCGCTCATGGACCGGTACAGTACGATGTCATCATCTCCTCAACTATCTTCCAGTGTTTCATAATTTTGACACAACACATCCTGAAATGCAACAATGGCAGCTGCCCTCCAGAGATTACTGACATCCATGAAGAAATAATTTCTATAGGATTGAGTGAGCAGGGTGGATTTTTACACTGCACTGCATCATCTCGTCGTATGAACTCTAGTGCCCTCCCGAGATGCAGTATCATGCACCTTCTGCCATGTTCTCACAAGCATATGGTTATTTATACATGGGTGCTCAACCCTGTGCTAAATATAGGACAAGTTATTTTTAACGCTCCTCTATCACGCACAACCTCTCTCTCCTCCTTTGAAAAAGACCATTTTTAACATAAATGCCGGTTTTAAAAAAAGATTAATAAAAAGATGTTTATTTATAGTCATATCAAAGTCATAGTGAAACTGGCAATAAGGAAGAGGCTGGATTTCTACTGGCCAGTATCTGTAAGACAATAAAGTGAGATAGTACATGTACCATGATTGGCAGCCTGTCTAAACACAATGGAAGGGGTGTGACATTGTTGTACCCTCATGTTGCTGCTTATGCTTGCATTCAGCGGTGGGTGGGTGGGGGGGGGGTAAGTTGTTTAACTTTCTTTCCTATATTAAACAACAGAAAATATCAATGGCATCATTTTAGATATTATAGATAACATAGGGTACCATCACTGAATAGTTAAATGTCTTTATGGCTTTTAGAGCTTGAAACCTGTTAAACCCAGTGACCTAGTACACATTGTAACCCCCAGCATGACTTTGTTCTCATATATGCTATAAGCTGTTTAGACTCAAGGTACCAGGGGCCGCTGGGCTGGCAGGTTGGCACGTCCTCTACTGGTGGGCGCTGATGTATGTACACAAAACAGTGGTGTTATTGTGGCAGAGACCCTTGCGTGAGTGCGCCCATTCTTTGCTCATCAATTGAAACTGGTCGGTGCGCCAAACTGATGGTTTGGCAGCGCGCCAGGCAGAGGAGACGATGCTTTCATGGGGGAGGGAGCCTCGCCAACCCCCCCCCCCCCCAACCCGGCTCGGAGCCTTTAAAGTATTTCCATAGACGCGCGAAGGGGTGTTGTGGGTTTCCCACGTATGATAATAAGCAGAGGGAGAATTGTTTATATCTCTGTAAGGTTAAAAAAAAAAAAAAAACTCGTGGGCGTGGACACCGGGTCTTATTCCCCGGAAACATCCACTCTCGTAGGCTCATTGACTGTTTATTTACGGTTTTTGATACAGTTTGAATCCGGTTAGGCAACAAACGCATGACCTTCATACCTATACTAAGCTACTGGTTACATTTTTAAGCATACTTGCGTCAGTCTTGGGCTACACACCCCCCAAGGGTTAAAATACGCGCAACGTGAGAAGCCTACTACGACTTCATTCATTTCGCCACGCCCTCAACGTAAACAAATGGGGGCTTGACCAATAAGATCCACGATAGATCAGCCGATGATCAGATGACTGAAAAGGAGAAACTATTTAAAACTCTAATGTCACACGTATTCAAGTTTAAACATCTCTTGAGCGGTGATTTCATAGGCGCGCACCAAAAACGCACCACCGGCTCTGTTGCTCTTTTGTCACCACTGGATCTAAACTCACTCACCTACCCACCGCGCTACCAGCAGCAATAGGCGACACAAAGACATTTCATATTCCCAGGGAGCTTTTAATTCCTCCACACTCGCTGGTGACTGAGAGATGAATCATAAAGCTCTTTTAATGTGGATTCTCCTACAGTGTGCCGCTGCGCTCTTCTCCTCAGCACTTGCGGAAAACGCTGTTCTTACAGGTAAGAAACGGCTTTGTGCCTTTTGTCCATTCATTTCTATCATATATTTCTTTCCCTGCCTCAAAGGGAAGTGTCAAAATGTAACATCGGATAGGTAAAGTCGGTCAAACATGCACTGAATGAAAGAAATCTAATGAATGAAAAAGAATTAAAAGTATCTTAAAGCTCAAATTTCTTCACACCCCTGTTTAATTAATCTACATTTTGGGCTTATGAGTCTAAATTACAAATAAGAACAAGTGTGGCGGGCAGAGTGAACCAGAAAAACGGGGATGGATTTAAGAGGCACGACTGCGACGTGTCCTTTTTGGGAGAGCAGCAGGAATCTTGAGCTCCATGAGGAGGACACACATCGCCACGTCTGTGTGAAAGATGTTCCGCTGAATCCGCGTTTTACCACGGACCGCTCTCCAGTGTTTTTTTTTTTTTTTTTTTTTTTACTACCCAGTTTAAGTCATTTTGGTCTGTGTGGCTCAGCACCAAAGGGTGTTGAGTTCATTGAAATCCAGATCTGACGTTTCTGCTGCGCGCCGCGGGTTTTAATCCACTCATCAGACCAAGAATCAAAAATCAAACACAAAGAGAGCAAATGTTTTTTTTGGTTTTTTTTTTTTTTAATGAAAAATTGATCTGGGTTTAAAATAACCCTTCATTACCAGCGGTTCTACATTTTCTTTCATAAAATCTGTGGATAAACTGTCCCAGCATCCTCTGATCGCTTCCAATTAAAGGGGTCTTGCATCAGCATAATTCTTTAATTGTACCACTTTAGCCTCACGCCCTGGAGCACAGTGTGTTAAAGTCAGATATAATTATATGAGCTCTGGCTGCAGCTGTGTGAATGGGGATCAAATAAAAGAAGAGAGGGGTGGCGGTGACATTCTGGCTCTGCGCCTGCGTTTCGGCTGCAAGTTGCACCCAGCCGGGATGATTGTAGCAGATGTTGGCTGCAAAAGCGAGTTGATTGGCTGTCTCAGTGGCTCCCTACAAGTGTGACGGCTGATTGGCTGACTGGTTTTCTGAATAGCGTTGAAATAGATCATTCTGACAGACCAGTGTTTCTTTTTTTGTTTTTGTTTTTAATATATTTGTAATCATCACAAAGGCAGGAGAAATTGAAGGAAATCAATGGAACTTTGTGCATTTACTCAATTTTTTTATTTATTTATTTTTTAAATCTAACACCCTTGGCAATATTTTCCCTCAGGTGAAGACAGTGGGTTGGATGAATTGTCAACAGACAGCAACATTCTCAATGGCATCAAGTACAACATGAGAAAGAATTTCGACCTGGAGCACGAGGGCTGCTACCTGCAAGCTGGCAAGAAGGAGTGTCTACAGGAGTGTGGCTTCAATGCTACAGCCAAGACCATCTTCATCATTCACGGCTGGACGGTACATATGAGTTAAAATTATTATTATTATTTATAATCCCTATCTTGTTGTAGTCCATGCTCTTCTCTATCTGGGTCAACCAGTGAAGGAAGCTTGAGTTCTGAATTAATGGAAGTGTTTCTCCAACCAGTGCTTTGATTGTTGGAATTTATCATGCGAGTGTGAAATAATTGAGTGCAGTGTGTCAGAGAGGACAACAGGTTAAAGCAGTTTGAATGAATGAATGAATGACTCATGTTGTCCTTTTTTTCTCTCTCTCTCTCTCTCTCTCTCTCTCTCTCTCTCTCTCTCTCTCTCAGATGAGCGGGATGTTCGAGAGCTGGATGCACAAGCTGGTCTCTGCAGTGATGCAGCGTGAACAAGATGCCAATGTTGTGGTTGTTGATTGGCTCTTGATGGCTCAGCAACTGTACCCCGATGCAGTCAACCACACCCATGATGTCGGCCTCCATATTGCTGACATGCTAAACTGGCTTCAGGTGTGTAGTTATTTATATATGTACTGTGAAAATAACTTGTTTTCCTCATATGAGTCATGTGTTCTGCTGAAGCTAATTGTGCAAATACATCATTGAATTCCTAGTTAGGTTCTTGAGAAAAAGGAAATAGAATCAGTTAATACTCCACTGACCACCACAGTACCTTCATTCACTCAGTACTCCCTCCCTAACCCATGACGTAGCTTGGTCTAAAGCATGTAGGGTCATATGTATAAATGTATCTCCTACATTCTCATGCATTTTGGCATGTTGTAAAAAATGATTTATAGTGTAGCGTGTGATCTGAGCAGGCAGTAATTCTGAGTGATAGAAGAGCAGCGGAGTACCTGCAAATCCCTAAAATCTGCCCCACTTCTGTCTTTCCGTTGGCGTGATTTTAAAAGATCAGTCTTTTGTGAGCAAGACAGAACTGTCAAAACGTGTTAGAAGATGTGATGTATGCTAAATATTCATTTATTTGGAATTCCCATATTTACCCCAAGGCAGTAGCTCCATTTCTTTGTGGTATGCTGTCTTAGCATACTTTAAGTACCATTAGATCAATGGTCACCAGAGAATCTAATCACGGTCTATTTAGCAGAGCTGAGGCAAAGGCAACAATTCCCATTCAGCTGGACTGTCACAAAATTGGACCAGTGCACAAATGGCAAGTGAGGAAGGTTTCAGGCATCCTGCCATGTAGTTGTAAACATAGACAAAGAGTATTTCATGGAGACAAACTGAGACAGATGGTGGAGGCGCTGTTGCATGGAAGGGACTGTCAGTAGATTCGGTCCGGGTTAACTGAGCTTGGCTCAGCTGCAGGCACGACTGATCATCACTGGCTGAAATCCAGGATTTGTTCAGTGTGGAGTAGTGTTCATGGTGGCAGCTGGTGATGTGAGTGTTGTAACTTTTCTCTCCAACAGGATGAGCAGCAGCTGCCTCTGCAGAATGTGCACCTGATTGGCTACAGTTTAGGCGCTCATGTAGCCGGTTACGCAGGAACATATGTGCGAGGGACCATCGGTAGAATTACTGGTGAGTGAAGTGCAACAAGAATCTGCAGTAAATGCACATCAAGGATGGTGCTGCCTCATTTTCCTGACCTTCTGTCTCCTTTATTCCCAATAGGTCTAGACCCAGCAGGACCAATGTTTGAAGGCGTAGAGGAACAGAAGCGTCTGTCCCCAGATGATGCCGACTTTGTGGACGTTCTGCACACATACACCAGAGAGGCTTTGGGTGTAAGCATTGGGATCCAGCAACCTATTGGGGACATTGACATCTACCCCAACGGTGGTGAAGTGCAGCCTGGCTGTGCGCTGGGTGACGTGCTGGCAGTAGCAGGAAGTAAGTGCTTAAGAAATGGCTGCATGTTGATTCTTTGTTTGTTGACCCTACTGTCAACAACATAAGTTACATCAGTTAAATCACATCTGCATACAGCATGAATGCCACTGTATCTTTTTGCAGCTGTAGCCCAGCTAACCCCCCTTCCTCTTTATCTGCAGATTTCATGGAGGTGATGAAGTGCGAGCATGAGCGCGCCGTGCACTTGTTTGTGGACTCCTTGATGAACAAGGATCATATGAGCTTTGCCTACCAGTGCACAGGCCCCGATCGCTTCAAGAAGGGCATCTGCCTCAGCTGCCGCAAAAATCGATGCAACAACATCGGCTACAACGCCAGGAAGATGCGCAAGAGACGCAATAGTAAAATGTACCTGAAGACGCGTGCTGACACTCCATTTGGAGGTGAGTTACAGTACGGACATGACTTGCAAATGCATTGCAGGTAGTTTTATGTCTTTACTTCCAGGAATAAAACTGATAAGCAACTGGACTGAGATATGGTAGACACGTTTTATGACTTGACAGTCCCCAGTGTAAACTATTACTCTGCACAACTGCATTGTGGGTTTAAACATTAACCGTTTCATATTTTCTTTTAAGGCTACCACTACCAGATGAAGATGCACGTGTTCAACAGAAAGCAGTCAGACAATGCAGATCCCACCTTCCATGTCAAGTTGTACGGCGCCCATAACGATACAGGAAACATATTTGTCGATGTGTAAGTATTTAGTAATTCCAGTCTTTTCTCACAACACCTTACCATGACAATGCATGAAACCACTGCGCACTGGTTTTGGGAACTGTCCTCCAATGTGTTCAGCCTGGTAGCTGTGATATAAATTTTGAATTTGAACTTGATCCTTGTTTGTTCTGACCTTTCAAAGTGCCAGTCACATAGAATTGTGACATACAACAAGCTCACACTGGAGGAACTTGAGTAACTTCTAGTTCAAGTTTCCATACACGCTAATGCTAATTTAAGCGCTTTGTTACAACTGTAAAAGCATGACATACATCAGCAATCAGGCAGGCATCAGGCATCAGGCATCTCACTAGCTCAGAGCATCACTCACTACTTTCTTAGTGCAGAATTAAAATGTTTCACTTCAACACACACCTGCTAGATCCTCTGTGTTGAGTTTTCTGGGCACCGGACTTAACCTGATTTCCCCCACCTCTGTCCAGCCATGACAACACTGTCGGTCTGAACCTGACCAACACCTTCTTGGTGTTTACTGAGGCGGATATTGGTGACCTGCTGAAGATCCGTCTGAACTGGGAAGGAGATTCTGAATCCTGGACCTCCGTCTGGAAAAACATCAAGAAGAATTTCTGGGCCTGGAACGCCAAGCCTCCCAAACCTGTGCTGGAAATCCGGCGGATTCGTGTGAAAGCTGGAGAAACCCAGAAGAAGTAAGTTTGAAAGGAGAACCTGAGTAATTGCCACATATCTGCCACTGTGCAGAATTAGGTTTTATTACACTGGTTGAACATTTACTAAAGCTGCTTTTTTTTCTTTTTGTTAATTGTCACAGGTTTACTTTCTGTGCCCAAGACACCTCAAAAACTGAAATTTCACCCGGAGACTCCATAACTTTTGTGAAATGTCGTGATGGCTGGGAAGTGAAACCAAGAAAGCGGTACGAAACATAATAAAATTTTGTCAAAATAATTATGCATGAAATATCTGATTCCTTTTTAGAATCTGTAGTGTGATGTGTGAATTTATTCGATTGTTTTTTGATCGACAGGCTGCCTATGTAACAACTCAGCACTTCCAACAACCAATGCACCGTCACCTTGGGGGACCCAACACGGATCAGTGAGAAGCACTACCTTCTCTTTAATTGAGCACTTTTCGTGAGAGGATGATTGATCAGCACACAGTGGGGAGGAGCTCCAGGTTGCAGACTCTGGAAGGTTTCCTGTGGTTTCTGGAAACGAGGAGTCCGGGGTCTGTCCAGCGTATGAGACAGTTGGAAAAACAGCTCGCGGGCTGGAATCAGAGGCGGTCCTAAATGTGTTGAGATTTGCGTGAGGAGCTGCAGAACGTTCCTTTTTGTGGACTAGTGAAGTAGAATACAGATCTGTGCCAGTGGACATAAACCAGCAATTGTAGTCGCTGTACTGTACATGTTTAAATTTTTCTTTTTTTTTTTTTTTTTATTTATGAAAAAGTGGAAGCACTGCAAGACCAACATTATTTATCAGAGCACATCCCTTAATGAAGCGTATGTTGAATGCATTTCTCCGTGTGTGTGTGTGTGTGTGTGTGTGTGTGTGTGTTTCTGTGAATGTGAGAATGTGTGGGTTTCTGTTGTCCCCAAGAAATGTGCCTTTCTGCTGAGAGAGATTACTGATACACTGTATAACTGAAGGAGAGACCTGATCTCATTGCACGCGATCTTTCCGAGGCTTTGTGCGTGGTGTGACTGTTACTGTGTGTGGCTTATTTTGGGAGTGTGTTTATGTATATAATGTAAATAACTTTTTGGAAAAATAAATTCACGTTATTTGTAGAAACTGTTGCCTTTGCCCTTTTTTTTTAAAAACCATCACATTTCTTGTGGAAGACTTTAGTGTCTCTATTGTTATCGTCTTCAGTAAGAGTGAGATTATGCTCCTCATACACGCAAACTGTTTATTGGTAATCTTGGGTTTCACAGAATTAGCAATGGACAAGCTACAATTTGCCACATGTGACCATTTCATGTTATTTAGATGTTTTCAGGAATCAAAACAAGTGGCATTCTTTATACCCATGCATGAGCGTGCAAGGGCCTCATGGAACTCAAATTTATCTGCAGTTTGCAAGTGATTATCAGTTTGTGGAACATGCCACAAATACCGTCTGTGCAAGTTAAGTGATGCTTGCAAATCATCCCTGTGAAACTGTTGCCTGAGCATCACACAGGCTTACTAGTTGATCCATTACTTTGTAAAGGGCAGTACAAAACATGCAAATGTTTTACTCAAAATCTGTGTAGTTGTAAAAGAAATGTAGCCCTGAGAAACATGTTCAAGCCTTAAACAATCACATCTCGGTAAACAAGCATGTTAAATACATTTTACCAGAATAAGCAGTTAGAAATGGCTTTTTTTCCCATACATACCTTATTAGGACGGTAACCTTTAAATGCCCAACATCAATTGGCTTCGTTTTCCATCCCGCTTGAATCATGTGCCAACTTTTGGTCTTGTCAGGTCTCATTTAACAGACGCTCCTTTACCAAGCTGCACCATTTTTTCCCTCTAAAGAGACAGATTATGACTAAATACATCAAGTTACAACACTTCTGGGCTTAAATCTACAGTAAGTATAGATTAGTATACATTAGATTTAGTGTTATAGTATAACACCTCTGAATTTAGTTTTTGTATCTTTTGATTTGTGCAGTATTAGTCAACACATGCACTTATACATGTTCACTAGTAATCTTTCAACATTTAAGTAACACCTCCCTGTAATAACACAGTTTGGATTGTGACCAGTAATAAACCAGGAATGCCACCAACATTCTTGAGCTGTAATGACACATCAGCATGTGTTGGTGCATGAAGCAGTGAAGTGGCAACATCCTGCTGAGCATTTTTTTTCCCCACTCATGCTCCTACTAAACGTCATGCCAGAAAAAATGGATCACAGAAACTCAAATATTTCATTTCACACCACTGTCATGTTTAACTGAAATGAAAAACAAATGATTTTTAGGATGCTTCACTTGACACCAGATACGGGTCTGAGTGTCACTTCTCGTGTAGTTGAGTAATTCTCGGACAGCCATGATGATTCATGCCTGTTACAACTCCTTTTGTGGCAAGATAGAAAGGAGACGAAACGAAAACCAAAATCTGAATCAAGTAGCCATGTCATGAGTAAAGAAAAATGGTTTATTAAAACAGAAATCTATTAACAAAATACAATTGTGGAGGAGGATGGGACGAGGTGGTTGTACCAAACAAACTGAAAAGTACAATAAAACTGGGCCTAGCTAGACTCAAAATAAAACTTAACTTTTGTATAAAGGGTACCCCGACTTACCTATATCCACCACCTCACTCCACAAACCTTGTTTTAAGTTACTTAAATTAGCTCAAAGTCACGAATCGAACACACACAACAACCAGCAGCTCCAGCAAGCAGAGGGAGAAAAGAAATGAACACAGCACTGCACGCACGGTCCTTTTGTATGGGGAGGTGATTAGGTGGTCCAGGTGCACCCACACTCCACAGGTGCAGGCCAATCAGGCTGATTGCACCTGAGGACAGAGAGAAGGGGAGAGAGAGAGAGAGAGAGAGAGCGAGAGAGAGAGAGAGAGAGAGCGAGAGAGAGAGAAACACAAATGCACTTTTCTCAGCCAGGCATGTAATAATGCCCTTTTCTTTCTATCTCTATAAACTTTTTTTTTTTTTACCTCTTATATTTTTATCATTATATTGACTACATATTTATCATCACTCTGTTTGGCTCTGGTCTGATGTCCTCATGCTAACTAACATACCACCCAGTGTTTATTTGGCAACTCACTTCAGCTTGATTGATACTATCTGCCTCCCATATATAACAAACCACAACCTCTTTAGTCACTGTCTGGTCATCCAGTAAAGCTTCTTTTAAGTCTTACAGCTGGAACATCTGTGTCTTGCATCAGCCAGACATACTGCAAAAAGCACATGTCACTGGTTTAACCCACCAGAATGCCAAATTTGGTAGCAGTCCAATGTTGGTGTTAGTGAGTGTTTTTAAAGCTGCAGATGGTTGTTTGACAAGAAAATCTTACCTAAAGGTTAGTTTACTATTTTTATTTTTATTTTTTACAGACCTTCAACTGCATCTCAGATTCTATATCACCTGATGATGTCTGGCAATTATGGTCTTTGGTGTTGATCTTTCAACGGCTATCCACTCATTCCTGGTGGATGTGGATGTCGTCGCTGCTGTGAGTTATTTTAGTCAGGTGCCTATTGTCATGTCACTGATGTACTGTTCCTTTAGATAGCTGTTAATTGTAGGGCTGTTTTATTGGTAGATTCAATACACAGTGTGCAACAGTTATAAATCATCCCATATATACCATTGTTGCTACATGGTCTTCTCAAACGAGTCAAAATTCAGGGGAACTCCAACTTACAAAGACTGAAACCTGGCTGAAACCAGAAACAGTTATATTCATGTTTCTGTTTCAAAGGGAACAAAGATTCCACAGAACATGTTGTTTTTTGATAGTTTTCTGAGCCCTGATGCAGCACTGCTGAGAAGAGGTTCTGGATCCAGGCTGTTACCGCAAAGCGTCTGAAGCAGAATCACATGATGGAGATTTAAAGGAAACTTGTCCTTTATTTGCAACCCAGCTGTAAATTCCTCTGTGCATGCCCTGCGAGGGAGGAAAGTAAACCAAGTTTGCAACTCTGTTTTGATTTCAGGGTCCCTATTATTGCTTCCAGATCATTTGTCACAGCATGCCATGTGCAGGTCTGTGTTGCTGGTTACCCCCGTGCCACGTGCCTTGCAGATTAAAGGATGGTGGTGCACACATTGCCACATGGTGAGATGTTGGCTCAAGCAACACGCCAGCCGCTGCCCTGCAGATCAAGAGCAGGCGGGGGAGGTCACCTCACATGATCGTGGCGGTCCATCTACACATTGATGTAAATCAGAGTGAGGAACCACTTAAAAGATGTGCCTGAAATGTTTCATGACATCACAGTGGTCACAGTGGAAAAACTTTTAGCAGAGCTGGCTGTTGACCTCCCCGCACCCGCTGCACGTACTGTACTCGGTGTGATGAGTGCTTGTGACATGCCGGTCAGGATCTGGCAAAAGTTGAAAGCACTGAGGTCATATGGTCGCTCTGTGTTTCCAAGTAAGACATTCTCCATCGTTTCCAGGAATGTAAGTTGTGAGAAGGACGATGGTGGACCTGACTTTTGTTTTCAAGGAATATGTTCTTTCATATGATTATCTGAACAAATAATCCACTGGATATTTGATCTGAGAATAATGTTTTTGTGGTTAATGTTGTGATAAAGAAAGCCTGGAGCAATGGAGAGTTACATTGAATGAGTCAGTCAGAAACCATTCTTTGCTTTTACCATGAGCAGCTTGATTCCCTTTTAGTAGTAAAGAAGCCAAACCAAGTCATCTGTTTGGCTTTTTATTTGTCTGTCTTGGAAGTCAGTCACATGATTTTGTTTTGAGGGAAACTGGCAGACAGAAATGCCAATTAATAAGGAGATGAAAAGCAGATTCTCTTTTCTCGTGTGTCTGTTCCCACCACTGCAAACAGGAAAAACAGGACTAACGCCACGTTCAGATCAACAGTATCCCTGTGTGAACAAGTGCAGCCCTCTCATTAATTTCAATGGAGTCAGTCTGGTGGCACAGCAGAGATGCCAATGCATGGTAAAAAAGTTGAACCAATGCTCAAACACAATGCAATGTCATTTTGCAGGGCACTGTGTTTGCCAGTTAAATACATGCAAGTGCACATTCCTGGTGGACTGCATTGTATTTTTTATTTTTTCACAGTTGTCACGATGAAAGAAAATGTTGTGTTGTTGTTGTGATCACTTGCAAGAGATGTAAAATCCTGTCTGGACATCCCACATTGTATACACCAGTACCGTAATGCAGCACTTTGTGCATTGTTGTGATGCAGAGCTGTCTGTATCCTGGCTACAAATATGCTAGCAGCACCGTGAGGCTGTACTGGTGGTGGTGCTTGAGATAAATGCTAATGTTGATGCTAACATGCTCACAATTACAATGTTTACATGCTGATGTTAACCATTTATAATGTTGACTATAGTATCCATATTAGTTTCAAAACATGATATAGCTGAGGCTGGTGGGAATGTCATTAGTTTAGCATTTATTTAGTCCGTAACCAAAATATCGGTCAAAGTGGAATTTTGACCTGATGATGGTGGTAGATGAAAAATTAAAGGGGCTATTTGTAACCGAACATCGTCTCTTGCTAGGAGCAGGTGGTGATGATTGTCGCTTGACAAGATTGTTCCTATGTAGCAATAGCAAAATGTACAAATAGCACCTTTAAGAGATCACCAATTTTATTTTTTACAATTCATCCTGTGGGGCACATAAACATCTGTATCAAACTTCATGGCAATCCATCCAATAGGTGTTGAGATTTCTTTCAGAACCACAAATGTCAACCTCATGAGAGGAAAAGTCAGGGGTTTAGTAAAGACATTAGGATTCATCCTCTGGGGACCATGAATATCTGTCCCAAATGTTATGGCAATTGATCTTTATATATATATATATATATATATATATATATGTATTTCAGTCTGCACAAAGGCTATGAACAGACTGATATTTCTGCATCTGCATTTAAATGTGAAACTAGGCTACAACTACAGTAGATCAACACTCACATGCTACAGTAAGTTTTCAATGTGAAACTATCTGTTCTACATAGTTTCCAATATATCCCAGCGTTCTTTATTGTCATGCCCTTGTACACTGCCCTTTGTTACATATCTGGGGGATATCATGACGTCAAAATGAAAGTAGAGAACAGTGCTCACATGTAAGAGATTGCTGCTGTTTTTAGGTGGGTAGGTGAGCATCATTATTAACCTATCACAAAGTAGCCAGTAAAGATGAATATCCAATCAGAGATCGCATGCTTTGAGGTCTATGTTTATGTTTTGTCAGTACATGCTATGTTTGTTTACAGGTGGCTATAATTACACTGTCATCTGGTCGCTGTATATGCACAAGAGTGTTTGGGAGTGTGTGAGGGCAGGCAATTTTCCACAGGTCCCCTCAGCTTCTATTGGTGCACATTTCAAAACTTGACACCACTGTTATGGTGTCACATTTGTTTCCTTGTTACTTTAGCTGTCCAGAGTACGTGTGGGATCAGTACTGTGTTATACGATGTTGTGACTGGCTGAGAGGTGCATCTGGGTCTCAGCTGTTGTTTGATGCATCAAGTCATGTTTTATGACTTTCAAGTAGGAATTCCTGTGGTCAAGTTCATAAACAGAGGTCTAAGATGAAACATCCTTTACCTTTTGGTACAACAAAGGTCACAAAAGACTTCAAAAACAAACTGGATGATAATTTGAACCAACCTTGTTGAGGAGATGAGTCAAACATCGATGTTCTGAAGTGACCATCCTCTATTTTCGGGGTCACTGCACCTTCAGACCCAAAGCAGCGAGAGCAAAGAAAATTGCTCTGACAGCGAGGCTAAGGACACGGTTGAAATGTGTGGGCATTTTGACATAATGACGCAGATGATATAAACAGCTAGCAAGTTTGTTTGGAATGTTTGATCTTGCAAACAGTTTTCAAATGGCACGCATAGCAAACAGACATGTGAACGGACAACAATCTTTCAAATTAGTGACGTTAATGTTACCAACTGATTCCATTCAAGTTGTCAAGCAACAATGTTTTGCATGCTATGGCGCTAGTTACCATGTAGTTCCCTCCCTCCTGTTCTCTAGCACTTCTACATTTCAATTGGTTGCCGCCAAACCACACCATAGCTCATTACCATAAAGTTGCCTGGACTTCAACACCCACATCACTCAAGATGCGCCACCATCGTGCATGTTGCTGCTCGTTACCAAGAGACGCTAGCTCTGAATGACTTTCAGTTACTTTGATGTTCTTTTGGTCTGAATGTACAGTCAGGCTTGTGTTGTACTGTCATGACTGGATGAGCTCTGAATCACATTCTTATCTCTTAAAACTCCATCTGTTCGTGGTTATCAATATTTAGTGTATTTATTCGGAGTAACATAAGTTTCTTCTGGCATCATGAAAAGCCAAATGGACAAAAACCAGTTGAAAATGTTGATACGTGGGTTTTCAGATGGTAATGTAGTTAGGTCATATTCAACATTATTAATTTTTGTGTATATTTTGGCGATTTTTGGGCATAGGAATGAACAGTCTGGAAGTGCTCAAAAAATGGAAATGATAACATCTAAATTTCCATGACAGTAAACTCTATCTGCTGATAAAAAGCATGTGTTACGATTGAAAACTCCACAACAGCTTAAAAAGACCTTAAGGTGAGATTGCTTTGTCAGCAAAGATTGAGTTTTGGTTTATTTGCTGTATTGTTTGTATAACCAGTTAAAGAATTTCCTTCATATGTTGCTGACTCAGTTTTACCAGTACATGATCATTTGGTGTGATAACGCTGGGGATGGATTTCAGGAAATGAGGAAAGGTTTTCACTAGAAGGCTATGGTTCTCTTATCGTGTTTCCATAAACAAAAGCCTAATTTCCCAAACTCAGAATTAATTTGTCTAACAGAGAGGGGAGAGGTCTGGTAAGGCCAGGGGTCGTTGTCCTGTAGTACCCAGCTGGACCTCTGCCCTGGCTCTAAGCTGGCCACTCCCTGCTGTCCTCAGTCTCCATTCACCCCCTGCCAGGAAGTAGCCATATTCAGCCGTAACCACACCCCTACCACAGAGTGCCAACAAAAGCACAACTGGAGAGACTGGTGAGCCAATGGTGGAAGAGCTGGCCATAGTAAACCCAGATGACCCAGTCAGCTGTGAGTCCGATTCAGAATCAGTTCTCATCACTTTCGCTCATGGAATTCCCCTATTTAGAGGTGAATTACTGACTGTGTCTAAATGTCACATATTTGCCACGGCTTTTGCCTGGAAATGTCAAATGTCAATTACAGAGTTATCTTTCAAGCAGGAACTGAGACAATGCTAACAAGTGGGATATTGTAATATTTTGCAGGAAAACATGGCTATGTCACTGAAGCAGAAAATGTTTTATCAATCTCAGTTTCCGTTTTCTGGGAAAGTCCACATCCTGATGGCGTTTACATGCAAAGCTCTGTTGAAATTTCTGACCAACTTGTGGTTTTGATGAACTAGGCTGTGCTACTTTCACAGGCTCTGCTCTCTTCATCAATTTCTTCTGCAGATGCACATATCTCATCTAACTGCATGGGATCTCGCCTTTTTTGATGTACTACAAATATTCATGTGAGCAGTGGTTAACCTTTTAAAAGGAATAATTTGAATTTGTATTTTTGCAAATTATCTTATTCACTTTAGTTAGATGAGTTCAGTACCACTCTCTTGCTAGGCCAAGGAGATAATTAGCCGAGTTTAGGATAAAGAGTGTAAGGAAGGGGAAGCAGGTAGGTAGCCTGGCTATCTCCAAAGTTAAGAAATATGCCTTCTAGCATTTCTAAAGCTCACTAATCAACATGTTGTATCTTGCTTGTTTAATTTGCCCATGGTGAGTTACATGCTGTGGCTACAAACAAAAGTATTGGTTTGCACAGCACCCATCAACCCAGCTGTTTGCAAGCACCGAACTCTTGCTAAAAGCCAAAAATTGTCCTTGTTATTTGTGTACAGATGAAACAAATGAGGCACAAAGTGCTGAGCTTTAGATAAGTTTCGACATGTGTTTTTTGTTGGAGACAACCAGGCTAGCTTTTAACCCCTGCTTCCAAGCTTTATGCTAAGCTAATCTAGTTTTATCCCAGATCCATCTAAATGCACAAACATGAGATTGATATTGATTTTTCTGTATCTGCCCTTTCCTTGTTCAGTGTACCTAAAGTCAACTCCAACCTCGACGATTTCTTCATGACAATTTAAAAAAGTGTGTGTGACAATTCAGTTAGAGGTACAGAAATGGACATAAAATACTCATAGTTTGTTTTAAAGTCACCTGACAACACCAGGCAATGAGCTGACTCACTGTTGAGAGGCAACAGCAGACAATCAAAAAGGTAGGAATTTCGGGTCATTGTGAGTAAAAGGTCGATTTCCAGCCTTGAAACCTTTTGCAATCCTGCACCCTGCAGCCAGACTTCCCAAAGGACGTCAGAGTTCAAAGATGAGCAGGTGTAACAGAGTTACCTCTCTTATTCAGGTTACTCAGTAGTTCAGTAAACTGCTCTGCAAACAGAATGTCCTCATGGCATCAAATTGGGGTCATTCAGTCTCTGACACCAGTGTTTTCAGAAATGTTTTCCCTGTGTGTCTACACCTTCTACTGTGCTCACAAGTCGTTGAAGAAATGTCTGATTTCAACCTGAATTATGTTAAACATGCTTAATGACTGTTTTAGATCAAGCAATAACAACAATGGTGTGCATTTTAATCTTCTTTTATGAACTTTTGTACAATTTTGTTAATTAATCATTTAACTGCAAAATTCCTGTGATAATTGTTTAAATTGTTAAATTAAAGATGTTAATTATGATCAGGTTATTTTCACTGACTACACTTGTCATTTTGCTTCCTGTTCACACAGTTACTAGAGAGGTGTTTTTTGTTCTTCACACTACTTCCGTCACTTTTCGCGTACACAAGTGAGTGTAAACCATAAAATTGTGCATCGTTATACACATTTGTACGATTCATCACATTGAGATCTTGTTGTTGTTGTTGTCATCTTTAGGCAGCTCCCATGAGAGGCTGCCGCAGCAGATCACCGTCCATATATTTGATATAGTGACCTAGGTTCGCAGGAGCTGGGGATTGTGCTGCCAGCCTCAGTGTGTGCTCTACCACCTGAGCCATGGCCCTCCCCCGTCAATCATATTGAGACCTAATAAACCTAATTCTATAATCACCCAAAAACCAATTCCTAACCTTCAAACAGCCCTTCGAAGAACCGAGGAACGGCCAATATATTCTCACTTTCCTGAATTGTTTTCAATCAAATGTCTTTGCAAGAACACAAAAACTGAAGCTCTGCCAGAGTCACAGAGAACGTCAGCATTAGTGGGACATTATTCGATTGAACACTTTGATTCACTCTGCTCCAACACACACACCCACACACACACACAAACAGCCCCTGATGCCAGTCAGGGCATTGTCATTTCTTCTGTGGCCATTTCTTGGAGTCACAAGCGTAGGCTGAGACTTTCTCATGGGAACGAGCCAGACGAGAATGAGGAATGCAAAGAAATGCCTTTCTAGCTGAAAGAAAGTGAAAAAAAACTATAATCTGCAGAGAATAGGATTTATGTAATTCTCACATGTTACAAAGGGATACAGACGGGTCTCTGTCTACGTTGATTTGGCTTAATTTCTCAAATTGAAATCAGCTTATACATTTACAGTCACAAATACAGTCTGGGCACGAGAAGGCAGGTCAGCACTTAGGGATGCTGATTTATATTTGTGTGCTGCACAATTTATTTGATAAGATTTTAATTTGTTTTTTAGTAATTTAATTTTTTTTTGGTGATTTTAAGTGGGTTTTTTTTCCTGGATTTGCAATGTGCTCATCCATGGATATCCAGGTTTTAAGGAGAGTTTTAGGTCTAATTTTTCAGTGACAGTTCTCTGGACTGGACGAAACTCCATGTAGAACTGATATGGCTTTGAACTGGCTTTGACTAAAGTTGCTCCTGAGGGTGTGGGTGTATGTATCACCACAATCAGCCTTCTAACTGTTGGTTTTTGACACTCAAATCACAATACTACTGATATCATGAGTTTGCTGTGTACATACCATGGGTGATTTAAGGCCAGTCAGATCTTTAATTAGCTGGTTTGTACCTGAAACTGTTTACTGCTCGTATGATTACAACACCTATTTTGCCTGCATGCATAACACAATAATCAGCTTTATGACGAAGGCATAAACCAAAACACTCGCTGTTGTTTCTAATGCAGTCTAATCTGCATGTGGTTCTTGGCTGGTTTTGTCAACATGATGTTGACAAAACTTTAAATAACACACATTCTAGAGCGTAATGAGACTCTAAGCAACAGCCAACAAATGGTCATTGGTCTTTCATGGCATAGATTCAGGTCAGAGACGCATTGTGCTGCTGCCCAGACAAGTCCATGAAATGCATATGAAGGTATTTGTCTTTGAAGTCACACGGTTCGATTCATATGATCCGAAGATTTGATGTAAGTAACTTTTACAGTAGATCAAACACAGTGGAGTGTCTATGGCCCAACTCAGTGCAGCAGCAGACAGATCCCACCTCAAAGGGAACTTCACATTTCATCAGAGCTACACTGGTGTGGAATGAGGATTTACTTTTAATCTTTTAATACCAACAGCATGTTTCTAAGACATATTTTTTTCTTTGGGAAGACAGCGGGGAGGGGCAGTTACAAGTGCACAAAGGGCATACACTCATCACACGTTTAAATGTGGCAACTTAAATTAATAATTTCGGAACACTTTGTTCCAAGGGTCCACAATTTCCTAATAATTTCCAAGAAAAGTTTTGTGGAATGAAATCGGCGTATACATGACATAGTTTGGACAGTATGGACAGTCATTTATACCAATTATAGAAAAAGTAGAGACTGTGTTTACATTCAACTGTTGTTGTGTCATTGCGCACATAAAAGCTGATTTGGTTGATAAAAGCAAAATGGGGAAAAGAGCAATAAAAACAGACAAAAATCATGTTGTACATGAAGCATGAGACTTACACATTACTCAAGCTTCCACTAAAGACTTGAAAAACATCAGGTCAGTGTGAACCAATGAGAAGACTTTAACATTCCTTCAAATTAATACATTAGATCCACCTATCTATCCATTAGCTATACTACTTATCCTTTGAGGGCGGGGCAGGGGGCTGGAGCCAACCCCAGCTGACATTGGGTGGGAGGTGCGTACACCCTGATCAGGTCAGCAGTCTATCACACGGATTAGATAAACATAAATGCCAGGAATGCCACATTTCCATCAGGATGGTTTTCCATGGTTTGACTATTTATATCATCTCACACCTTCTTCCTCTTTCTTCTTCCACCTTCCTCATCCTCAATAGTTTAATGGTACCCAACTGGACAATTAGCTCCATCAACTGTTTAACCAACCCCATTTGCAAATCAGCAGTGGATGGAAATTCATTGTCATTTCATTTTGCCCATTCTTCAGAATTTAAGTTTAAATTGTACTACATTTCGTTGGAAACTTGACTCGTGTCCAGTTTGTCCACTTTCCTTTAGTTAATGCCAGTTAATTGCCAGTGGTGCTGGTGCTTTTACCCTCTAGACGCCGGTGGCATCAGCTGTTCTTAACTTAGCCTAGTGAGAGTGTGGCTTAGAGGAGATTTAGACATCACAACTAAAAACAGGTTGCACCTGCTGGATAGCAAACTGAATGAACTGACAAAACCAGCCGTAGCTTGATAATAACATTGGTTAAATTAATGGGATATTTTCCGTTTATTCTAAACAGCATGAATACTACTGACTCTTAAACATATTATTCTGTCTATGCAGATATAAAGCAAAGTCATAGCTACATATTGAAATGATTAACAGATAGATTGTATTGTTTTACATGCTACAGTCACTTCCTGTTTACATGGTTTCTTTTGATTGGATGGCGCTACAAGATGTTTTCTAGCAACAGCTTTACACTTTACTAAAATCTTTACTACCTGAGACATTCCTCAAGATTTTATGGTGCAACACAATTTAATAAATCACTACTGTGAAGCTAGCAGTTGCTAAGAACTTGGTACTTGACACACAAACTGGTGCAAACCAATTCTGGTGAGTTTGTTTGGGCAGATGTGAGCTGTGGAGCACTTCAATTACAGGGAGAATGCAATAAAAGCCAGATCAAACCTGAACCCCAATGTAACCATTAAACATCACATGACTCTGGCTCCGCAGCCGCCTCACTACTGATATCTGGTAATGCTGGTAAAACATGAGAATTTCCTCGTTCAAAATTCTGAACAAGAGAAAAGTTTAACAGTTACGTTTTCCAGCCCTGCCCATGTCTACAGGCACTCAGCTGTTTGTTTACCTTTTTTTGGTTTGCTAATGTCTGGGCAATGTAATTGCGCCAAATAAAAAAATGACTTAAAAGTATCATTTTCACCCTCATTTGGCCTGAGTAAACAGATTAAGTCTGAAAGTGCCCTTAGTCAATGAATATTTGTTTGGATCCGTTTAAACAGAGCTGCTCTGTCAAGGGCGTAAACAGTATCATTAAACCTAGAAATACCTATATAATATTTTCTGTTCGAAACTGGTATGACTGACCGAACAACTGTGTCCCATATGTTCCTAGCAGTAATAACAGCTGTTTGTTTAAAAGATTTTGTCTTTAGCTTGATCAATGGCAGATGAACACTCGCAGAACAGCCAAAGAAAAGAACTTCTAAGACAAAGCATAATTCAAAGGACACCAGAGAGACAAAAAGGACAATGGCTGTCTTTGCTCCAACAGTACATCTGTTCTAAATTTTCAAGATAAAAGCAACTTACAATGAAGAGACAATGAGGAGAGAAGCAGAATCTCTCTGGATGTTGTAAACTGGTTGCTCTGTTTGCTTTAATTAGATACAGAAGAAAAGGAGGAATTTCGCTGGGTTTGAGCCGCATTTGAGCTGCAGCTTCTTGGATCTATTGTAAACATGTGCTTATTGCAATGCAGCAATTCTAGAAATTCTGTATTCTGGTAGGCTACTGTGAGTTATTAAAACATGTTTGACAAGGCAGTTTAGTATAGACACTCCCTGATTCACTGATATTTTCACAACAAAAGCACCAATTTAAAACTTCTCATTGTAGTATTTATTCTCTGTCTGTCAGTGAGGATCATGAACCTACTGTTAATCTGCAGTCTATGCAAAGAAAGAAGTTCCACCCTATGTTGCCGCCTTATTTACTTACGTGACTAATGAATCATCATTGTAAGCCTGAGGCACGCCCTCCTGGAAGGGGAGACACACCAGGTGATTTTTTGGCAGACTAAGTGTGGGAACTCACTATATCAAAGCAAAATTCTTTGGAGCTGGTGATATCAGACTGAATTTCTGAAGCTGCAGTACTTGTTTGTTTTAACCTCCGCGAACTTTATTCCACTGCAGTGCTGAAAGATTAAACGCTGCACTAATCAATGTTTTTATATGTGTCAAATGCCTATAATGTGATAGTTGCCGTGTTATATGCCAGCGTTATGGAGAGTTTAGCATCTTTTAGCTAATTTTGGGGGTTTTTATGGCTCACAAATGCACTATTTCTCATCAACCTTGTTTGTGTTTTAATTGCCCAGCACCAAACAGTAGACACAGGATGTTAGCAGCTGGCTCATTAACATAGTGCAGCATTTACCAGCTATACATCACTCAGGAGTTAGTAGAGGCCAAAAAGAGCTAAAGGAGGACATTTAGTGGACATACATTTGCCAGGTGGCCAGAAACATGACTGCGAATGAACACTAATGTTACTCTTTGTCTGCTGGATGTGTAAATAAATAAATAGCTGGTTTGCTAACTGTTTTAGCGAATCAATTACCGTAATTGTTGACAATCCATTTACAGTGTCCACAGTGCCAGATGAAATATGTATGACATCACAGACTCTTTGTTTTACATTAGAGGGAAATCTATCGTAAGTTACTGGTGTCATCGGAAAATTTTGGAAATTGTGCAAATGCAAAAGGTGGAGTTTCATTTCATCAGGAGATCATATAAAACTTCACTGAATCAGACGGAAATTGTGGTAAAACTCTGATGTGTGAAATATTTTGCTGTTTTCTCACAGATGTAGTCAATTTGTTTCACTGTCACTGCAGTTTCACTGTCATCCTGTTCATTCAGCATAATTTTACTATGGTTATCTCCCGTCTACTTTGTACGTACACCATCTACTGCAGGCTCTTTGTGGCAAATTTGTGGTATGACTTCGACTTGACTTGTGTTGCTGTTATCTGCCATTTCTTTTTTAAATTGTTTTTCCCATCACTACTTTTTGCCCCCGTATCAAATTAAAACATACAGTATCCTCCAAAAGCAGGTTTGTATTACTTTCCACCAAAGATCCCTCCAAAGAAAACACTGACTTGTTATCAAGAAGAGATCACCTCTCAACCTTCCCATCCTCCTGATGTATGGGAACAGACCCCCTGAGCTTTACTGTATGTTATGGTATTCGGTGGGAATCTGTGTTGAGTAAGAAACAGCCATGTCTTGGCTTGATGTAGATTATGCAACCCCTGAAGGCAGATGACAGTGTTCCCATCTCAAGTTACACTCGCAACGGGACATCTGTGCACATACCTAAGTACACTCACGCTCACACACAGCTCCAAACCCGACCGCAACCTCTCCAAAGAGGAGAGGATTAAAGGTGACCGTGAACGGGAAACACTCCTGTTCAGTGCAAACACAGACATACTCGTGAACAGAATAGACTCAGAGGTTGAGGGATTTCCCCTGGGATTGTGTATTTTGTCAATGAATGAGTAGCACACAATGGCGTGGCAGACAAGCTCAAGAGATACAAGGACCAGAGCTTTAGGAGAGAAAAAAAAGTGACTGACTAGCATACACCAACACATGGTAACTTCTTCCTCTGGCAGTTGGTTGTTAGTCATAAAATAGTATTTCAGAAAGAATGAAAAGGAGTGAGGGAAACTGAGAGAGAGAGAGTGGGGGAGAAAAAAAGCACAACCGCGTTGATTGGCTCAGGGCAGGGTGCCTGATTCTAGGCCCATTGTGATTGGCTGAGAGGTATGGCCTCACCTTAAAAGAGGGTTACTCTAGTTCAATGACACTGAGATTTCCATACGTGTGTGCATGTGTTGGCGTGGCTGAAAAACGACATTCACCACAAAGCTATGCCATCCAGAGCAGCAGCAGCAGCATGTGCGGGCATCGATCTGAGCATTCCTGACCACTGTAAAGAAAAACAATCACAGTTTTGTTCCATTAATTATCAGAGAATTCCTGGAAGGTGTTGCTCCAACAGCCAAACAGCCAGGATTGTGTTTGTAGCAGAAAACCCTATTAATCCACAAAATATTTAAATAAATTGAAGCTCAAAGACCTGATTAACAAAAATTTAAAGCAGTTTGATGCATCACATTAGCAAGGTTTAACAAATAACTTCCTTCTCAGTCACACCATTCAGGCATTCAAATGTGACAGGCAGTGTGTCAGCATAATCAGCAATGGCAAGGAAAGTAATCGCTTGGAAAACATCACTAGGGACCGTAAAATCAGAATTCAAACTAAATTCATTTGTAGGCATGTACACATTCCTACTCTGTGTAGTGGAGCCAACCCCCCATGCCAATTCTAACCTTAACCCTGACCCTCACTTTCCTCCAACAAACCTTTAAACTGACCCTAATCCCTGGACCGTGACCCTGTGCTCTCTTTGAATGTTAGCCATTGAATGTGTGGCACTTGGCCAGACAAAGGGACTTTGTATCAAATCCAACTCCAGCACTCGGTGGGAAAGAGGCTATGATTAGTTATTTGCCCACCAAACCTACTTTTGCTCCCAAATTTACAAACATGCTCGGTATTTTTCAGAGGAAAACTCATAATGTGACTTTATTTTGTGAGAAATTACTTAAATTTATCTACTGTTATAATTATTCTACTTTGATATTTCAGTCCATTGAGTGTCACTATTTTTCAATTGTGATTATTTTTTAACTGTGTGCAAACATGTAGACACAGAGCAACAATAACATTCATGTGAGGTCATGTTTCTATATGAATGAAAATCCACCTAAAAATCCACCTAAATGTTGATTATTTGAAGTCACAGGGCGTCTGAGTCAAATCTTATTTCTTCAGTTGAATCATTGCACTTTTGTTTTTCTAGGTAAGCTATTGCTCACAGAGCAATGCAGGATAACAGCACAGCAGGCTATAAACTATTATAAACCAAGTCTCAAAATCTACAGAAGTAACTGTATTTGAACCAGAGAAGGCTGACGTAAAAGGTGAAGGGGGGGTGGGGGGGCGGCAGGGGACAGTGCAAACTAAAGCAGCACAACTAATTTCCCTCCTTTCCGAGTTCCCTGCTCTGATCCTCTAAGAAGCTGCGTGTCAACCAGGCACTGACATCACTTTATCTGCTGCCATTCGCTGTGACTTCAGGCTGACAGCACTATCAGCGGTAGCACAGGAGAGACGCTCCTCAACTATGAGCAGGAACCACACTGTGTTTTTGACTGTGTGATATTTGATGTCTCCACATCACAGGTGAACAAAGACATTAAAATGTTGGTAAAACCTGAGACTTGACATGCAGGCTGTACTCCCTGTACCCCAAGCAGTTTCTGCCCGTTTTTACCACTTATCACATTTTTACTCACTGTGTGCTCATTTTTCACTGCAATATAAAGTCCTGTACCTCAATGGAAACAGCACAACCATAGCTAGAAATAGAAAGAGCTCAAAATGCCTTTTGTGCAGCACAACACACTTATAATGCCATAAATCACTAAAAATAAATAAAACTTAATATGTTTTACTTCGATAATTTATATGATTTTTTTTTTTTTTAATCTCTGCTGTATGCAACATTTTTTCAAGTTCACTCAATACAATACAACACTACTACTACAAGCACGCAGGAGAACCACAGTCATGCCAGTCTGTATCAGTTCCTGTCTAATATCAGTTACAATGTCACACCACACTTTCTGTACTTATAATATGATTAGTAGGAGGATCCATTGTTCCAGGTGACATTGCAATGTAAATATCATAATATACATAGTCTATTATAATTCATGATATTGTGATATTAGTATCATATTACCTTACAGGCTATTATTATATTTTTAAATATATCCACATATTATAGAGATACAACATGACAATATGATGAAATATAGACTAGACCTATTTCATACTCGGGATTGCAACATCCGGGTCTTTTCCCTCCTGAAAATCTCCTCTGGCACTCTTGAATATTTATAAATATAACCCATACATATATTATAGAGATACACCATGCTAAAAATGATGAAAGAGGTCTGAAATAGGATGATATAGCCCTACTCACGTCCTCACACGGATCAAGACGGCTCTGAGTCCTCGTCTGAGTCGTTTGAAATCTGGTCGTTTTCTTCGTCCTTAGACCTCAAACTTTCTTCCAGTAACTTACTAACAGCTTCCTTCAGTCTATATCTATCTATATCCTTGAGTCATGATAAATGTATTTTAGAACCAGCACCTTTTATGTTTCTTGTGTCTCTCTCCCCCATTCATTCACGCTCTGCTCTTTGTAAACAAACGCTATGAATTTCCGTGTGTTAGTGTGATGTGACTACGTGTCGGTCTGCTGACTTTGACATCATCATGGCTGCGGGGAGAAGCTTAGATTTACCTGTTTTTTAAATTATTTAGCTAGAACAAACCGTTTATTTTGGGGATTTTTTTAACTAAGGCATGTAGACTGGAGCGATTTTGAGGAAAGATTGCAATTTCAAGCTTAAATTCTGCCACATTTTCTGAAGGAAGCGTAAGTGACACAGGGTTAGTTCATGGACCACAGGAAAGTTGAAAATCCAACGATTCTCTCAGTCTTTAGAGCCGTTGGCTATGATAAATGGTTTGTTTTTGGCGATTCTCTGAAAAAAAAGTTTTTCGATCCCGTGCACGGGCTCGGGGTTCAGGCAGCTTAAAGCTTTGCTTTACTTAAATTAGAAAAAACGTTTCAGTAGTGGTACTGAACCACGCAGGTAATGTTGGTTTCATGCAAGTTTTTCAGATAAAGCCTACTGTTTCTATGATTTATGACTACCCTCTTATACAATACAGGTATTGTCTTACAACTGCTTAATACAACTACTTTGATAATCCCTAGTGAACGGACACAGTTTCTTTAGGATATGTTGCAAAACTAAACAAAGCCCCGCCCCTCCATCAAAAGGAACTTTCAGTGAGATAAGTGTATGTTGATTTCAACACATGATCCGATGCAGCAGCAGCAACCGCCTATTTAAAAACCTGTGTAACACGTTAGCCGTGTAAACAACAGTTCATAACGGCTTGTAATTATGATGAAACCATGACACACAACAGAGACACAGCTCGTCCTCCACAGAAAAGCCCTTGAGGGAGCTCCCTAGTAGACAGTTCCACTCATGCTTTCCCCAGAAATGTTTGGTCTGAAAACATCTCATGTCTTTAAAACCCAGGAGGCCAGTTATTACAGATCTCATCCAAAATCCGCCATTTGTCTTCACTACAGGCAGACAGGATGTTTGTAAACTGAGTCTGAAATGACATGTTTGCCTTGGAGTTCTCAGCACAGGTAAGGTGATGCCAACACTAACAGAGAAAAGACAGATTTAACAATGATTTAATGACCAATGGTTTAATATCAAAACTGAAAGTGAGCATCTAGGGTGGGTGGGTGGTTGCAAATTTACCTGATAAGAGTGTTTATCCTGTTTCCTCTCATTCCTAACTTCACCAGAAGAGGCTTAATCCACACTTTTGGTTATTTACCTTGAGTGAGGCCTTGGTAAAGCAGTTGATGTGTCCCCCTCGTGTTTGTAGCAGGTGACTTAATTTTTGTTTAGTTTGTGCTACTAACATCCTCTTCACTTACCAAAATATTTGTTAGGTATTATTTTATACATCTGCAAATTGAGTCCTTTTTTGTCTAAAATAATTCTTGGGCTTTCTCAGGATATACACAAGGAGGCCAAGGCTGAACGATGACACGAACGAGACAGAATTCGCTCTTCTTCCTTTGCTCAGAGTGCAGGCAGGTTAACATGGTCCTGCTGAGTAACATGTATGCATAGTGAATCCCCCCACCAAACACTTTCATGTGAGAAGATGTGAAGATGAGAGGAGGATGAGGAACATTTGATGTCAGTTAGTGGGAGTACAGACTGAGCTGCAGGGCTGTGACACGACAGCTGGAGAACACATGAACCTGCAGCTGTCCACCTCTGTATACAGTATGAGGGAAGCCTGCGCCTCACACACGACACACACCTTATTCCATTGTGGACACATCTCAACAGATGCTAGAACAAATATAACAAGTATTAACTGTTTGTGTCTTGAAGCGCTCATCCCATGAGCCTTATGGACCATGACTGTGACCTGCAATAAACAGAATGTGGACCATCTAACAGTAAGGAAACCTTCACGGCCAAGACACCAGTCTCTCGGGTAAACCTCCAACCATAGGTCATTGGGTTATTAGAAATAATCAAATAATAGGTTTCTGTTACTTTAACTTATTGTATAATGTATATACTGTAACTCTCTCTCAAAATCACCTCCAAGTCAGTTTCTGGCAAATCAAACAAGTGAGAAAAACCTGATACCAAATCTTATCCATATCAAGGACAAAAAAGAAATTTTTCTGATTACCTTCACACCCAGCACGTTCTTGTAACCTTGAAGGAACCTTCAGGCCATTACTAGCTCTGTAAAAGCATATTTCTAGCTGCCTACATTCAGGCCTCATTTGTATCTGTTATTAACATGCGATCTGTATTTGGATATGTAATCTGGATAATAACATCCAATCCATTTACACATGGTTTTAAATTGCGTTCTCAATTGTGCCCACATAGTGAATGAATCTCGATATGCTGGAAGACTTGCCAACAAACATGGTACATGACTTGCTAGCCAACGTAACCGCTACTATTGGCTAACTTTTGTCGGGTTTGCTTGAGTTGGCAGGAGGAGGCAGAGTTGACTTTTCAACTGGCTTTTATCTTAAGAATATGGTCACACTGTATATATTACACGTACGGTAAAAAGCTGATGGTAATGTGAGCCCGACCAAATCCAAATGAGGTCTGCGGTCTGAATTAATTTACACCTGGCATTACTATGTGCTTTTCCTTATCAAGATAGGATATCCAGATACAGATGGTATGTTAATACCAGGTATAAATGGGGTCTCAGACACACTCACAAACACTGGACTGGATTGTTTAACTTTAATACCTCAACAGATTTTATCAGCTGTTTTTTTTTTTCTGTAATCATTGCTAGTTAAGTAGTTTCATTGTACGGTGAATAACAAACCAGTAAAGGGGAAAAAGAACTCAAAGTGTTAAAAACAAATTCTCTATATTACGCCTGACAAAGACTGGCACTCAACAGCCCACACTGGAGCAGATCTTGGTAGTGTGCACTGCAGGAGGCCGTCTCAGCATTGTTAAACAAAACAAGCTGTAAAAGCCCTGATCAGTAAAGGCCTTGTACTGCTGTTTGCCCCAAGATGGTGCACCATAGCTGTGTCGGGTGCCTTGACCCTGGTGCACCTGCAAGTCTAGTTTTCTATTGTCATTACTTATTTTCAGCGTAAAGCTTACATTGCATATTTCAGGAACATGACATATACTCTGTATATTGAATCCAGAGTGAGCTTATAAAGACAAAATACTCGTCAGCTGTCCTTTGTTTCACTGTAAATGATCAAAGGATGTTGTGCAGCCACTGGCATCCGTGAAATGTGATCCATCCACTGTGATGAGTGAAATCACCTGAGGGTTACTTGTAGTCAGTTACTGATGATGTAATGTTGAAGTTCCCACATGAAGTTTAATAACTTCAATGAGTCTTGAAAATTAAGTGACATATGGCTATAAATGAATTAGGCTGTAGCTATATGTCAGTGCATAAATGCCATACATAATGAAAGCAATACTACTCATCTGAGAAGAGAGTGTGAACACACTCTTCACCTTCACTTTTTCTAACATGCAAAGTAGACCACTGAAGCACATAAAGATTACGAGAAGGACCTGAGGCTTAACCACAACTAAAGGCATTTTGCAGGCAGGTGCAGAGTGAGTAGCGCTGGATTTACAAGTCTGGTCACTTTTTCTTCTCATTTTTTGAAATCTAAAATAATTTCCACTTAAGTTTCCTCAGACAAACAGCAAGTAAACTTTTCAACACGTTCAGACCTGCTCTCACCAAGACAGGACAAGTCAAAGAGTAATTTGAGTGCAGCTATATAAAGTTGTCTGAGTTAAATTAAACATAATTAGAAGGTATAGAGGTGCTACATCAGGTGTGGAACTCCTGCTTGTTGCTTCATGCATTATTGTGTGCAATTAGGCCAACAGCAGGCATTCAAAGAACAGACCCTCACAGTAATGCATTTGCAGCCACAGGGTTTTGTCTCAGTGCTATAATGAACAGGAGAGGCGTTTCACAACAATTACGTGGTAAACACAACTTATCTGTCTCTGCCTAAAGGAATGATTTGACATGTTAAATGCTGTTTGATTGGCCATAGGCGTTTCAGTCCATCTATCCATCCAGGATCTGGGTTGCTAAAGTACAGCAGAGTAGCTGAGCTCAGACATCCTTTTCCTCTGCAGCTTCCTCATCCCTTCCTGGGGAGACACAAAACAAACAATACATAAGAAGGAGACAAAAGTGATGGGAAAGCCAGGATAAGACTACCAGCTCAAGGTCCTGGAGGGAGTTGGAAGAGGATAATACAATATTTTGAGACTCCAAAACAAATGAAAGACATTTCGTTGAACATTTTACTGATACTTTGTTGTTGCAAATTCGATGTCTATGAATGTAATTTCTGGAAGATGGAAAATACATTTATGAATACCTCTTTAATTACTCTTGGCTGCAAACCAAAAGCCATCATGCAGAAATGGTTTTCAACAAAGGATAATTGGACTGCAATTTTCAAATTGATATTTACCTGCCATATATTCACTATGTAAAATCCTGGGAAAAAAATGGACTACATATCATTATATGAAGTCCATTTTTAAAATTTTTTATCAATTTTTTTTGTACCTGTAAGACACAACCTATTACTTCTTATTGCCGGGAAATGTTAATCAAAATGTGTTAATAAGAAGGCAGATTTTGTTACTTAGGCTACTGATCTAGTAGAAATAAGGTTAACTGAATGTCAGTTTTGAACCTTCTCAAGTCCCGGCTCTCTATCGAATGGATGCCTGTCTTAGGTTCACTCTCACTTTACCTCGGTTTCTTTCACTCTCTCTCTCTTTGCCTCCTCTCACAAAAGGGTTCTTTTTCTTTTCTACACTTCCCCTGGTTGTTTCCGGTGACTGTGGGAAGCTTCAGATAGCTACCGGGGTAAACAAAAGAGCTACCCTCTATCTGTTTTGGTTGCACAGTGGCACACGTGCTTACTTTGTGCCATAAATCAAGCCTTCATTTTCCCGGGAGATTTTGTACCCGATGGCAGAAAGGATTGCCTGGTGAAAGCAGAGCTTCTAGGCAATCGATCTAAATGCAGATAGTCTCATTATTCTATAGCCATTACATTGCGCAATCAACATTTAGTTCATAATGATAAGTTAAAGCAAAACACTTGTCTCTTGCCACTTTGAGTGTATGCCACAACGTCCCTGGTTTTTTGGATGGGGACGTTAGTTTGCATGTTGTTTCCAACCTTTCTCTGTCTTTGTTGTCGGTCATCTTTCTACAGTGGACTCAACAACAAGGTGTCTTATCGAGAACCACGGCGAAAACTGTGCTACACTACCAACAACCACAAGGCATCTGACCTCAATTGACAAATTGCTAAAAACACATGTTAAATGTTGTCCTTCGTTACATAATGAAGGCAATATTTGAGCGGAAAGGAATGTGCTCATCAGATCAGACTGTTCAGAGAAAATTTGGCGTGCTTAACACCTTTGTTCTCCATGACAAAAACTTTGGCTGCAGACGAGGGTTCCCAGCAGACTGAGGTTATCACAGCGAGTGTCTGTGTGAGTCTGTTCAGCCATCTGAAAGATAGACTTGATATCACACCACTCGGTCTGTCTGTCGTGTAATTTGCCACGCGAAGGCCCTCTGACACCACCCACTGACTCGCAACCCGACACACACTCACACACACCCACAGAGTCACCTCATACATATCACACCACTTCTCACCAATTGGGTGTAAGGGAGTCTCCAGTAACAGGTGTTTTGTGTGTGTGTGTGTAGAAACAGTCATTCTTTAGAGATGACCAGTATGTACTGTATGCACTTGTAGTTTATCCTTAAACATTTTTTAAAACAGAAAAGAAATCCAACATGTTTAGAATAATAATAAAAAAAATCACGAGTGAAACTGAAAGCAGTTTAGTCGGATTTTCTTGTGGTTTATTTTTTTTTCTCTATTCATTATATTTTCATTTCTGTTAATAAAACGTCTTTTTCTGTCTTTGCACATATTGTCTTCAGTTGTTGTATTGTTTGTCATCTGCTTTGAAGTTTATCCATTGCCAAATAACGTCTGCCACCTTTTTTCCCCGCAGTATGTATGTGTTGAACATGCCCTTTGGGAGTCTAGAATTACCACACCAGTATACTGTGTGTGTGTGTGTGTGTGTGTGTGTGTGTGTGTGTATATGTGTGTATATATGTGTGTGTATGTGTGTGTGTGTGTGTGTGTGTATTTTGGGGGAATTGCAGGTTCAGACGCCTTGGTCATTAGCACCCTTCGGCTCTCCGTTGTTGAGCTGTTACATATACTGGGGATTAAAGATTTTCTTAAGTTCTGTGTATGTAAAGATCTTAATGGACTTACAGAACGTCTCCCTGGACGGTTGATTTTTTTTTCTATATGCTTTGTGCAACTTCTCTTTATTTTGACTGTTTTTGTTATTTCAAATAGCGCCTCCTTTGTTTGAGGACAGACAAGTTTCACATTGACGTCGTTGTTAAACTGAAGCTGAAATTGCTACTGTGAAAACCTCATTGGTTTGTTGTTAGCATCTTCAGTCTTCAACACGCAGAATCTGCCTCTGTCCACATTCACAGACAACAATGGTCATTAAAGTGGCTGCAGACAATGCTGACAGTCTGGACGGACAGGAAAGATACAACAATTGAACACCATTCAAAACTCAATTCTGTGACTATCTAGTCATGTTTTGTTGTCTGGTGGTGGATCCTCCTTATTCCTGTCGAAAACCGGCAGCCTCAGGTTTGCAGCTTTTTAAACTATTAATAATGCAGTCGTGTCAGTTTTTTGTTTTGATTGAAGATACAACTGCGATCATGCGCATATTTAGTAGATTTCATTTAGCCATACTTTCTATTTCACCTGGAAACGATCAATCTTTCCCTGCAGGTTTTTGAAGGTAAATCTTTGAAAGGAAGTAACTGCAGTAGAAGGAAGTTGAGAGAAAGTGGATACACAAACAGTAAATGGTGCTTCTACACCATAAAACAACTGTTGTAATGCAATAAACATTACAGACAGACTGACAGTCTAAGGGAAGTCATTTTGCCAGTGCAGTCAACATGTAACAAACAAGTGTGGCCTGAGGAAACAATGAATAAAGGATCCACATATTGTTGTATTAAACTCTGTGATTTAACACACTGAAAGTCACATGGAAGTTATTAGTAACTGCCTCTTAATTCAGGTCTGATATTAAGTCACATTTCCTTTGTCTCCATCTTGACATGCATGCTGACATGCATGATAAATTCACAACTAGTGCACATTTTTTTTTCCTATGATGTGTCTCCAGAATTGTCACACTGCCTTCTACACAATGTGTGTTGCATTATGGGACAAGAACAAACATCTTCCAACCCCAAACATAAGAAATTAAGCAGTTTTTTGAGAGTATGTTCAGGTTTAGTGTACTTTATTTCGTTATTACTCAAGTGAAATAAGGGTCAGGTGGGAAGGGGCGGGCAGGATCAGGTGATGGACTGAGGTGAGAACACACTTCCAGGAAGCTGAAGTGTACTTTGATGTTTGTATTAACAAGAAATTATGCAATATGAATGTGCTAACGGCCATCAGTCAGAGTTTAACTTTGAACCAACACTGCCAAGAGAAAGCAAAGTGTTTTTCCAAAGGTTCAACATTTTGGTTTTGTTAATTTTTCCAAGATCCAAGAGCTGCCTCCTCCTCCTCCTTCTCACCACCACCACCACTACACATATTTGTGTTAATACCCCCGACACCTTAACTAACTGATTGTCCTGGCTGTTTAGCCCCCTGCAGGCATGTACAACGAAAAAGGTGTAATTTAAAAGATAAAGGGACAATAAAGCTAGGTGGACCGTGACAGTTGTCAGTCAAGCCCCGTCTGAACACACACTCTGAACACACCCACACTGCCTTGAGGTCTAATTAGACAGCATAATTAAAATCAACCATGCAGCTTTAGCATGGACATGCAGGGCCTTTACTTTTTTAGCTGAGCTCCCCCTACTGTGCATCTTATTGTGGGACAACAGTTAGATTTAGGACACAGCTATGGTCTGGAAAGTTCAGTGGAAATACAAGGCTACAGGTGGATGTGTACTTCTGCGTAAGCTCCAATGTTTTGCCACAGCTTGTCTCTATTTTCTCTCCACTGTTCTATTTACTGTCCCCTCAGAGTTTCTTCACTATTTCACACCATTTTATTCAATAAAAAGTTACTGAAGAGGGAAAATAATGAGCTTACTAACAGTCTGCTAGCAAACTTGTTAGCTTAATTTATTAGCTTAGCTCAGTCGCTAATAGTTCACACAGTTAATTCAAAAGTTAGACTTGTACCGTTGTTACTGTGTGTAAACCATTGCTCTTATATGGAACGGTTTATAGTCTGAAAACTGGATGTTGGCACACAGTTAATAAGCTTTAATGGCTTCCCCCATCTTCGACTCTCAGCTTCTTGGATCCCTCATAGGTCACCACTGTCAAGACAGCTTGCTATTGGTCAACTGTACATTTTTTCCATTTTTCAAAGTTCCTCTGATCGTGGCGGCATCCTGGTGTGTCCAGGCCTTTAGAGGGAGAGAGGTAGGGTTTGATGCTGAGGATGGAGCAAGTAACACAGCAGGTATCATCAAGAAAAGAACAAAACTTTTTCCCTATAATGTTTCATACTGTACATATACTGTAGCCATCTGGAGCAGTTTCCCGTCAAACCCTGCGCATAGCTGCTGCTTTGCACCACCTCTGCATGTCAGTTTCCTCCTGTCATATGTAAAACTGTGGTATTTTACTAAAGAGAAAGTAAATGACTTCTCTTTCTTGTAACCTTTTGAAAAGACAATGGAAACTTTACATGGTTTCAGTTATTTACTTTTCAGAGGCGTCAAAATAAGCAACCACTTCTCTTATCTGTTCGACACTTTGCCTCCCTATATGAGTACTTTCTTGGTATATGATATGCTTTTTTTTCTTGTCTGTACTGACATTTAACACCATGACACTCGAAGTAGGTCTGCTCTCAGTTCGCAGGTATTATCTTTGACAGCTTTTGGCTTAAAAATACGCATTCGCTGTGTTTGTAAGCGGATCAGTTCTCGTTCTGTGAAAATGGACAACGTACTCTATCACACATTAGTTTGGGAAGGCTTGAGTGATTTCAAGAAATGAACTGCAACCTATTTTTGTAGATTTATGTGAACAATTGGTCTGTGTTGAGAGAGTTAAGCTACGTTTTAGCAACATCAGAAAACATGAGGGCATCGCCTCAGTTTCACATCACAAGTAGATGCTCCTGGAAGAATCAAGATGCTATTAATGGAGTCTTACAGTACATCTCATTTTACACTAAGCTTCTTTTTAAGCCTTTAGCTGACACACGTCCAGAGTCTTAAAAGAGACTTAAAATGAGATGAGTGGGCAAATGAGGGGTCAGTCTGTTGCTCTCTTTAATCACTAGTATTCAAAACTAAAACAACAAAAATTAGCTGATTGACTGTGGATATTATTCCTGGTGATTTCATTGACGAGCTTTTATGTGATGTTTGTGTTTGATCATAACGTTTGGTTACATTTTTTTTTTCTGAAATTTTTTGCTTTTTTTCTTGTAAATTGCTGGATAATTTTCCAGGACTGAGTGATTCAAAAACAAAATTAATCTGGGGTTGAACTGGCAGATTTAAGTTTGGGACAAACCTGAAGCTGAAACCTACAAAGACTGGATAAATGACGTAAATACTGTTTCCATCGACTTGCACAGAAGTCAGGAAAGAGCATAAACACACCAGAATGATTGTTCAGTAACGATGCATCCTCAAATCTTGCAAGAATACCAATTGTTGTGCATTCTTTCTAACACGGACATATTCTGGCTTGTACTGTTTATATGCAGTGTTAAGTGTGCAAAAAGGGAAAAGAACGGGGGAAAAGTTTGGGTGAGATGCTTGATGTGGGCAATGTGAACTGTAATGCCTCCAGAGGGAATTGGAGGTGAGTGAACTTGATTAAAGATAACTTCAGATAGAGCTGTTTATTTATGGGTATGTCTCCACTGGCTGGCACACAAGTGATGTCATCGGCCGCAGATGTAAGTGACAAATATCACACATGTTCAAAACGAGAATGATGACAGATCTGCAGGCTTGAGATTATAGCCTTTCACAGATCACACAACACCAACCCAGACTGGAACAGACCCTGTCCAACGTGGTCCAAATCATATTTATAACTGGCTCAGCCGATGTATTGTGTGCATAATAAGAGGATAGTATACATATGCCAAAAAGTTTGAGAGCCATATGTCTGAGCAGTACTTTATCAGCCAGGTGCTTGAGAGAGGTGGGTTGAGGATTAAAGTGAGATAAGGCGAACATGTTTCCCCACCAACAGAAAGGCATTTATTTTTATAGCACATTTCATTACACTAAACTCAGTTTACTTTACATTAAAGTGCATAGTCCAGATACAAACTATGGCATTTGTAAGCCAGAGAAAAACAGAACAGTTTTGAATGTGGACACAGTGGTGACACAGAAGTGACAGGTTCCAGATAATAACACCAAAACAGACAATTCAAATTCTGTATAAGAGGCGAGCTGGAACACTTCCCTTGGTCTCTTGGTGACCTTCAACATGTGACGAGACACCACAGTGACCTCTGTATCTCTGGTTGATACAATAAGTGTACACAGAGTGTGGTGTTATTTTAACAGAGACAACGTGAAGCAGCTTGAAGGGTGGATGCTTCAGTGACTCTGACATGCTCATTTAAATAATGGGAAAATTCAGTTTTTGCTACTTTTGGTATCATTTCAGTCCAGTGTTGATACTTACACTGACTATCAGGAGGGAAGGAAGAAGGAGGTATCCAAAGATGAAATGACGAGAACACTGTCTGGAGGGTTCTGCCTGTATTTCATCCAGCACATTTCAGAACAGGCTCATTTGAGAACTTAATGAACTCTGTGCTCTCAGTTACTCACTGCTTTTACAATAAGTTTTTATAATTTGTTTTCATGCTATTTATCAGCACATGCTCACAGCATTCTCATAATTCCCTGAACAGGATGGTGAGTCAGCTGCACAGTTGCGCGTAACAGTTTTAGAGAATCACCAAGCAAAAGACGTGTGAAGTGGCCAAAGATTAGGGAAATGCACAATGATTCTCAATGTGTGGCCTTGTGTAAACGTGTTTCTTTCCCTGTAAGAAATTCCAAAGCCATGAGAAACCTCTTGAAAATGTGTCACAATGAGTTTACTTGCCAGATTAAAGAGTTACCTGAGTTTTAAGGTTTTGCAATATTCTTAAATAAGATTGAGGGTTAATCTCTATCCCCAACTGAAAAAACCCCCCAAGCATTTTCTTTTAAAAACATGTATATTTGCAAAACAGAGAGGCTTTGTGATTATAAAGATAATTCTGGGTAATTCTGGACACAGTCTCTATCCTGTCGGATGATGTTTGGGGGAATCAGCCTTGGCACAGTCGCTGCTCACATAATCTTGGACAGTTAAAATTTAATTAAGGGATGTAATCTGTTTATTATAAGATTGTCATCCGTTATCATATTAATTATATGTTATTATGGGAAACTTTGCAAAGTTTAATTTATCTCAGTATCTGGCTGAATAATGATTCAATAAATTCATGCATGTAGATCCGTGTAATGAGGGCACAATTTTTTCTCTCAATCTCTCCCATTCTCCATTCTGCCACACTCACTTACACACCTGCTGCTCATTCCCACATGAAGCCACACCTGTCTCTCATCCACCCCACTCAGTTTATATACCTGCCCACAAACACTAATCTATTGTTCATATTCTTGTTCTCCTCTGTTTGCCTGTTTTTGGCCTCCCTGACTGACCGTCTGTTGCTGACCTGTTTTCTGAACAATAACTATGGAGACCTTGTTTTAACCTTACCGGCAAAATAGACATGTTTCATGATATCATTAGCTAGTGGTATGACTCTAGTGATGGCATTGTCAGTCTATTGGTTGGGACACCACTTTGGTCCAGCCTTTCTATTCTAGAAGCTACTGGATGGATTGCCATGGTATTTTGTTTAGACATTCATGTTCCCCTCAGGACGACCTGTCACCCTACATTGTTCAAACTCGTAGATCTCAATACCACAAATATGAGGTATCAGATTTTCCATACATTATTTCCTGAGAAACTGGTGAAAGTGTCAAAAAATAAAAATAAATCTTACAATGTTAAAGAAAGTGATAAAAATAAAATTCCTGGATCTGCACCAAAATGTAATGGGTTCTTCCCTGGTCCGTGCCCCACTCCTCCACCAAGTTTGGTGCAATTCAGTTTGTTTGTTTTTTTTGTTTTTTTTACGCAATCCATCTTACAATCTCCTCTTTCACAGGAGGGCTGTGAGATCTGTGGTTGAAGGCTCCAGAAAAAGCGAGTAAGAGGAAGATGTTTAACTCTTTTCCTCAGCTTGGCTTTAGTGAAGTTGTGAGTTGGGGTGGGGGTAAATTGACTTTACTTTTAAAGGTTTTCTTTTGTAATATTGCTTTTTATTGTCTTAGTGTGAGTGACAGGACGTAATGTATAAAATAAAGACTTAGGTGGGGGAAAAAAGGGACTGGACCACACTGAATAATTTGCAGCCACGTGGCCGTATATACTTCAGTACTTAGGTAAGCTGGTAAGCTGAGAGCAGGTATTCAAATGTTTTCCCCAGTTGTAGTAGGCAAATGACCCACATGCACAACATGGGTTTGTAAACACTCTGCATAATTCAAAGCAACTTGCCAGTCATTTGGATGCAGTGATTTTACTGTTATTGGGAGATCGGTGTGACTCTTTGTTGAAGCAATTTTTTTTCATCAGTGTGACACATTTGCTACCTCTCTGTAGCGACAAAGAGAGGGTCCTCTCTCTGCACTAGAGGAATTCCATGCACCTAAATGTCAGCATGCCTGAGGCAGAGCTCAGTCTCTGAAGTGTCAGTGCTGTCTCTCATTGTTAGCCTTTATAGTGAGCACTCCATGGCGATGTAGATCAAAGAGTACAGTGTGAGTCATTAACTTCTCACTGAGGTCCCCCCCCCCCCATGGAGTTTTGTAAGGGAACCTCGTTGCCGGGCAAACTAAGAGCCACGTCCAGTTTGAAATAATTCTGTGCGAGGCGGTTTTAAGGCCAAGCCGGAATAGTTTGGTGAAAGTAACACCAGTATTTATGCTGGAATTATACACCAATGTTTTTGTGAAAAAAAAATCTATAAAATACATTAGCTTACTTCAATTTGAAAAAGACTGTTTCCGTATGCCAGCTCCAAAGCACTTGATACTAGTCCAGGCTGTGGAAAGAATGTGCCTAAATCTTAGCTATGGACACTGCACGCAAAGAACTGGAAAGCAAACAAAAGGTGCTGAATTAAAACATACCGGGCTATGGTTATCTCATATTGCTGTTAAGGCCAGTGTGTGCGAGTGTGCGTGTATGAAACGAGAAAGGGGAATCACCCTGGACAGGTAACAAATCTCTCAGAGGGCTAGAACATGCAGACAGACAAACACAGGCTCACTTGCATTCACACTGGAGAAAATTAGACTGCCCAGCGTCGAATAACATGGACTGTGGGAAGTAACCAGAGCAGCTGTAGAAAACCAACACACACGTGGGGGAAAACAGTAAAGCTCAACTGAGAAAGGCCTCGGAGATAGTTGTCAGACTCAAACCCAGGGCCGTCTTTCTGTGAGTATGACTGAATCCAGCTTGAGCCTCTCAGGATGTCAGTTGAATACTTGGCATTAGTGCTACATGTTCCCAAACAAAATATCAATTAAAAAAGCCATTTGACACTCAGTAAGTTTGGTGATTTTGGGGCCCACAGTTGCATGATTTGGCCATGAGGTGATTTATTATTTTACATATTTCACCTAAACAATGGACCTGCTTCAGTAAAGTTTGATATCAGGAAATGTGCAAACATCCTGTCTTGGTCTCAGTTCCTAAAGAGAGAAACTCCTCTGACAGAAACGTCAGTTTGTCCAAGCACAGAAGGCTCAAAAGAACACAATGTAATGCAGCTGCGAGACATGTTGTAGTTTGAGTAAGGAGCACAGCCGCGATCTTTAGACATGTAACACACAGCTGAACTGTCTGTCTATTTATGTGCTGTTTCTGCATTTTGATTTAAAGTACTTCAAACCCTTTCTATGACGGCCGAAGAGAATTCAGACTAAATGAAAGGTTCAAGGCAACTGGATCATGACGTCACACACTGATAATGGTGTTTTTTCCCCCTCAATCAAATAAGATACCATCCGTATCACAGAGATGTTGACACGTGCGCCGTGTATGCTCTGTGGCATTGCTGAACAGGGATGTTTTCATGTGATAACGACTTGCACACAGCTTTGTTTGGGGCATGGCTGTTAGGTAACACATCCCTGCATGCGTGTGTGTGTTTTATTTTTTTCTCTCTCATTGCTCAATGAGGTGATCAGTCAGGTCAGGTTCTACATATTCGTGAGTTTTTGAGAGCTCCTCAGTGGAGGGAAGCTCTTACCTTCTGTTGACTCAGTTAGTGCTGGAAACAGACATGACGCACGGAAACTTGACTCCTCGCTCTCTGCAAAGAGCTTGGACTATATAAAGACGAAACTGTTGCAGCGAGGTACCACTGAACCCCCTCAACCTGTGCACGCACGTACACATGTGCACACCTACTTATCATTTATTTGCTTAGTCAGTTTCCCCATCAACTGCCTTATCTTTCCAAACCTCTCTACTCTTTTTTTCCCCCCAAAAGAATGCACTCTGGAGCATCCTCACAGGCTTGTTAGCATTCATCCGGTGCATCTGACAAGAATGGCCGCACTGTTTCTCTCCAATCAATCAGAAGGCCCCATGAAAAACCGCATCACCCTCTGAACGCCAACACCTCTGTCCTCGCTACTCTTCTGGCGACTGCGGGACTCCGGGCGTGATTCCGGGCACTAGGATACCTAGAAACTGGGCCCTGTGGTCAGTGCCAGTTTCCATGGTTCCCCCCTGTCAAAGGGAGGTTCTTTCTGGGCCTGGTGTGTTTGTGAAGGCCCTGTGAAAAGATGGCTCTGTGTCCTGAGGTCCCGAGCCCACAGAGAGCAGGATTCCTCTGTGACTCTGGCTGAGTTGGGGTTGTGCGGCACAGCGGATAGAAGGGAAAGTAGGGGGGAAAAAACACAGAAGCAGCATGTTTGGGTCCTGGCTCAGTGCCATGCATCAGTTAGGAGCTCTGGGGACTGGGTCACAGTGGGGGTTCACAGGAGGGAAGTAAACAGGCCAGTCTATACACATTTACACCTGCAAAAACACGTGCAACTGCAAAGATGCAAACAGACACAAGTTGATATCTGTACCAAGCCCAATACTTGGAATAAGACATACACTCAATACTTTGTCCCTCCTGCTATTTACAGTTTCCAATTATAATCTATCAAAGATTAAGGACCAATTTTGTTTGAGTTGAACAAAAAAATCTTCAGTGTTTATGTACTGAAATGTCATTAATTGCACACTTCAAAGAGTTTCATATAAAGACATTTTCATATTTCAGGACCCAGATATTGAAAGAAAATGCTTTTTGCAGTGTATTTTACGTGTGACTCATCTCTTGGTAATCCTTCCGGCACTCCCTCTGCTTTCTTTTTTTTCTCCCTAAGGTGAACGACCCTGAAAACATGACGGAAGCTTCTGTTTTCTGTGAAACGCCCACAATGACTCACCGGAAGGGAAGCAGGATGAGCCATCTTGAAGGAGATATACCATCAAGACTAGATTTCCCAGTAAAATATGAAAGTGGTTCAAATGAAGCCACTGAGGTGTTTCTTATTTACTGAAAAACAGTGGTGTGAAGAATTTAATTCTTTCTTTCATTGAGAAAAGTATTTTGTAAGTCAGTTACAAAACATGATACCAGCAAATGGCTGTACATAAGAATTTCATTTTAGTAGTGTCTCTGATGCTGGGTGAACTAGATTTTTTTTATATTTAAATTCCAAGTTTTGAATAGCAGCAGACTACAAAAGCACAATTGTGTCAGGGCTGAATGTGCAAAAGAGAATGAGCGATCTCATTTCAAAGGGACAACCAGTAACACCAGCCTCTCCAGTTGACCAAGAGCAGGTTTGCCACCTGTCACCGTAATAAGTTGCTCACACCTTGTAATTTTACAGGCACAGTTATTTTTCTGATTCTCTTGAAATCTGGCTTTTTTCATCAACTTCCACTTGAGGCAAGTGATTAAACATTAGCTAAAAATCTACTTCAAATATTTGTACTTCAAGGTCTTCCTAAATACCAAACTCAATAATACTGCGTGTTGTGCAACCTGAAGTAGGACACTTAAAAACTGAACATCCTGACACCTGATGGCCGCACTGATAAGAGACAGACATAACAACTTATGTCTGACTATAAATATTGGAACAAAAACCTTGATTTTGTCCATAATAACAATTTTTCTGAAAAACCTGAACTAATCTTTGCATGTGACATGAATCCTGGTGGAGCAGAGTGTTGGTGCTGCTACAGAGTAGCAACAAAACAGCCAGTAGTGAGTTATTCTTGCTCCTGGACAGTTGTTTGCTACTACGGAAGTGTGAGGCTGGGCTTTCCTTGTTGAAAGACACGTAGTGTGATGGTTCATTGTGCTTCAAGGAATCACTGAGCTCTGATTAGATCTGAAAGGCTCAGAGAGCGAAGAAAAAAAAAAACAAAAAAAAAACGCATGGTTGAGCATGACCATGTCATCTTGACATCTGTGATTTGCACACTCTCCTTTAATAAAGGCCTGAAGGAACATGCTGAAAATAGGTGTTTTACAGTCTATTTATTCTTATTATTTCACACTTGACTACATTATAAAATCACTTTTGAAACTGTGAAGCACAAAGAGCACAGTGTTTCGTGATCAAATGGTCACTGAGGCTCCTCTACGCCTACACACAACACAGACTTTGTGTACGTCAATTGTTATTATCTTAATACCGCTATGCATACAATAATTCCCATAAGGATAATATCATTCTTAAACAGGCACTGTGAATTTTTACCACAGCGTCCAAAAACGGGCTGACTCTGCTCATACTACCAGCTGAATGCCTGAGTTTGCACTCACTGGACGGCTCCGTTTCCACTGTGGCTTCAGAAAAAGCACCTGGGGCTCCCCACATCGTGGCAGATGGAGGAGCAACCACACACCCACTCAGGGCTGGAGGCTCCGCTCTGTGGGGCCAACCATAACAATAACCCTTGGGCTGGTCAGCGCTCGTATGCTGCTCTGCTTTCCATGAATTTGCAATGTTGAATCCAAGGTTTTCCGTGGTCATGGCCAATGAACCCTCTGTTCACAACTGCACTACCCTCTATTAATTTACAGAGAATGATTTAGTGTGAGGTCAGCATTAATAAGGCACAGAGGTGTCATAATTGGATATCTATGTGGAGACAATATTTCTATTGAATAACATTGTTTATGGATAATACCATAAAGGAACATATGAGAGATTTTAGCCAATTTTCTACACATCACAAATGCTTAATAATTACTGCAAACCATTTTTTAAAGTATATCCTAAAACAGCTGCTGCTTTCGATTCAACTCAATACAGTATGATAATGACCTCACAAAGACCTGACTTATATAACAGCCCAGTAATACAACATAACTGTGATGTACAGTAGTTAATGGGCTCAAACTTGCAAAACCATTTAAAATATTTCCAACTTTGAGGATACACACACATTGAGCTGTAGGCCAGTGTGTGACTCAGTGTTAAGCAAACATTAACTGTTATACATCTTTTATTTTCAATCACTGTTTGTCTTGTGCTTAGTCTCCTTTGAGATGTTCACGTCTCAATCAAACTACAATTCAGAAGCAAGTGACAGAGTTCTTCCTCCCTCTAGTGGACATGTGCTGGCAGTGCCACTTTCTGTGCTGACATTAATCCTGAGCAGGAGCACATGAATAACTTACTGGTCACGATTACCTCTTTCAATCAAAGTAATCCACTGGCTTACTGAAACACGAAGGGGACTGATTTGTAGAGATTTTCAGATTACAAACTATTACCCCGCTCTCTACAGTCATCATTAATATTAACAAATACATTTTGTAGAAATATTTGTGTCCCATGACTGCTGGATGTTTCAGGCTTTTAAACACGATTCAGTAATCCGAATTTAAAATTCCATGTATCAAATGGATATTTAATCTGATAACTGTTCATTTTGTGAAAATAAATACACTTCCAGTAAAGGTTAAAGGCGGAAGCTGCTCTTAGTAGTAGCTCTATTTTTCAAGTTTTTACTGGAAGCAACTGTGAAATCTGTGAAAGCATCATTGCATAAAACAAAGATCATTCAGTGACAGAAATCAATAACACCAAATTTATTGTAAAATTAATTACTAAACTACAGTGACAGGAAAACTGAATTCACAGTCTATGTGTTTTAATAGGGGTGTACGTATAACATCTGTCTTTACTGCTATATGAGAATCATACAAAGAGTGATTCATTGGTCTGTAAAATAAAATACTTTTTGTAAGAAAGACAGATGAAAGACAAAAATGATATCCTAGTCTAACCTAATGCTGGATTTCTAAGAAAACAGATGCATTATTATCAAAAAAAATATCATAATAGCCGACATTGTAGCTGTTTGCTCCTATAGATAAATTGATATTAATTTATTAAATTCATTCAAATAGAAAACTATCAACATTTACGCTCACTCATATTGAAGCCAGTGTCATTATGAAAAGCTTTTCAGACTCTTTTGTGAAAATGTTTGTCAAATGTTGAACTGTATAACATGGGTCCTTGTGTCTGAATTGTGTGGAGGTGACGATGTGTAACTTGACCTGAAAATGTACGAATGATTTTATGACTCACTTTTAATAAGAGTGGAAGGATTAACAGTAGCCAAGTAAGAAACAGAATGAAAACATCTGTGGTTTCTGTGTTTTAAGCAGAACTGAAACCATCCGCAGTGATACAGTATCGCCATATTGAATTTTGAATTGTGAGTCTCATATGTCTGTGAACTATGGAGTGTCCACTAATAAACAGAAATTGACCTGAGAAGTGGACCTCAGAACTTGCCCAATGCTAAGTGGAAAATCACAAGATAATTTAGTATTACAGTCACTGGTAAGGCAAGAGGTTGGAGGATTACATAAGTGACCAGTTGTGTGTGGAAACAGCCAGGGATTAAACGTCAGTGTTGGATGAATGTTGACAAAATGCTATTGTATGATGAGGTTAAGTATTTGTGATGTTTATCAATCAATGCTTGATATTTTTAATTACTGTAAATTAGTGCACCTCGAAGAAGGTACCTGTGAGCTCCAAAGTCCCTCAGAATAACATAGTTTCACCTTTACCTTTATTCACTTTATATGGATTTCAACCACATTTCACAGTCCTGTGCTTTTGACAAATTTGACATAAATGTCACCTAAACTCAGAGCCTCAATAAACATCACAAAACAAATAAATCCTAAATCAAGGTCCTTTTGCAAGTTTCCAGGCTTGAAATATATATATATATATATATATATATATACATATAAACATGAGATCACCACCAATAAACCATACAAACAACCAGTGGTGGAATGTATCTAAGTACATACATAATTGTTAAGTACTTTTACTTTAATTGAGTATTTTCTATTCATGCTAATTCATACTTCTACTTGATTTCACTTCAGAGGAGAATACTACAATTTCTCCAACATATATTTGGCAGCAAGTTTTGTTATGAATTAAACTACTGAATTTAATCTAATGTATATATACTAATAGAGCTGAAAGGATTAGTCAATTAAGTGATTAATCCATTGTCAGAAAAATAATAATTGGCAACTATTTTAATAATGGTTTGAGTCATTTTCCAAGCAAAATACAAAACATTTCATGGTGACGGGTGGAGCTCCTCTGTATGTATGTATTTCCGGAGTATCAGAGCAGAGATGTTGATTGTTTCAAGATAGAAATCAGTTATCTGTCCGCCATGCCTATTACATCAAAACCTTTGCCTCATAGGATTAACAATAGCCCACCTCTAGTTGTCATTGCCAACACGGAAGTTGAGGAGGATTTCTCTCTCGTTGAACCTTCTTCATCTTTGGTGGGTCTGCCAGACATAATACCGGCTTTCTGAAGGACAGACAGAGGTTCATCCACGGCATCGCTACTTCTCTCCGACACAACGAATTTAATAACAAACCACATTAACCCGGGACATGGGCTTCGACATAAAGCGCTCTATATGATCACATTTTGGTATGTTTACATTGGTTTCCGGTATTCATGATATTCCTGTTGTTTTCCGAGACAAACAAGCTAAGCTACAAAACAGTCATCACTGTTTGGGAAACACTACAAAGCTGCTAAGCTAGTGTCAGTGTTCAGAAATTTAGAGAGTGGTCTTACTAACTTCATAAAGACATTGTAAAAAGCTGATACCACATTATGTTTGCTTTGATGTAAATGTAGCCTTCCTGTAGCTGTTTTAACCATCATTATTTTAGGATGTAACCAGTTTTGAAGTCTGAAACAACTGTAATGCGATTCCCTCAAAACAGGCCTTAGAATGTAGCCTATTATAAAGTCTTTCTGCCCATTTACAAATGGTTTGAATATTTATTATTACCTGCCATAGACAGTAACATAACTAGGAAGACAATTGACCTCTAATGAGCAAGTGTCAAATTTAATTAATTTTAATAAACAACAACATAACATTAATTTAACATTAATTTATTCAAAAGGAAAAACTGAAATATCACATTGACAGAAGTATTCAGACATTTGAAACTTAGCTCACGTGCCTCCCATTTTCATCATTTTTGAGATGTTTCTACACCGTATTTGGCACTGCACTGCTCATCACCTGCTCAATACCTTCCCACCAGTGAAGCATATCAGTGAAGCATGGTGGTGGCAGCCTCATGCTGTGGGGTGATTATTCAACAGCAGAGATCATGGTTGAGGGAAAAATTAACAGTGCAAAGTACAGAGATATCCTATATGAAAACCTGGTCCAGAGCGCTCAGGGCCTCAGACTGGGCTGAAGGTTCACCTTCCAACAGAACAATGACCCTATGTAGAAGTGGCTCTTAGGGACAAGCCAGAGCCCTGACTTGAACCCAATCGAACATCTCTTGAGACACCTGAAAATGTCTGTCCACTGGCGGTCCCCATTAAACCTGACAGAGCTTGAGAGGATCTGCAGAGAAGAATGGCAGAAATCCCTAAATCCAGGTGTGCAAACCTTGTCGCACCACCCAAGAAGAATTTAGGCTGTTAACGAAGCCAAATGTGTTTCAACTAAGTCCTGCGTAAAGGGTCAATGTGATATTTCAGTTTTTCATTTTTAATAAATTTGCAAAAATTTCTAAAATTCTATTGTTGCTTTGGCATTATGGGGTATTGAGGCGAGATTGATGAGGGAAAAAATGAATATAAACAATTTTAGCATGAAGCTGCAACATAAGAAATTGTGAAAAAAGTGAAAGGGTCTGAATACTTTCTGAATGCACTGTAGGAGCTTCATTGTTTGTAGTCGATTTGCCTCTCTTTGTGGTTGTTTTACTTCTTCCTGTGACTCGGTATTAACAGTCAATTCTTACAGAGGCTTGAGGCTGCGAGGTACTGACAAAAATGTGATATAATTGTCTATAGATAAATATAGTTAATAAATAATTGTAGGCCATATTGTCCCTAATGGTTTTCTCTTATTCTTCAACAATCATTCTGTGCAATACTCTGCAGAAACCCTGTGTAATGTAAGTAGCCCCTCAGCAAAGGATCATGTGATTTTTGTGTGATTCTTTAGCAGAATCAAAGCGGCACTGATGAAGCTCTCATTGTTATTGTGTAAAGGCTCACTAGAGGGCACCTTGGTACACATGTAAAGAAAACTGGGTACCAAGAGTTTATAAGTTGTAACTCATTTCTGTCTTAATGGTTTATATGATTTGCATCATATCAATAACCTCACCCAGGCCATAGCACTGCTATTCTTGTACACACTTTAGTTGCATCTCACATTGATTACTGTAACTCTATCCTCTCTGGTCTTCCTCACAAACTTCTCCATAAACTTCAACTGGTTCAGAATGCAGCAGCTGTATCGTTACCAGAACCCCTTCAATTGGACATATTACTCCTGTCCTCCAGCAGCTGCACTGGCTCCCTCTTAAACACCGTATTGATTTCAGGAGTCTTCCTCTCACTTTCAAGTCACTTCACATCCAACCACCTCCGTATCTCTCTGATCTACTCCATATCTGCACACCTGGCCGTACTCTTAGATCTTCCTCTTCCATTAATCTCACTGTACCTCCGGCCCGTCTGACTACCATGGGGTTTAGAGCCTTCAGCCGTGTTGCCCCCTCGATTCTGCAACTCACTTTCACAAGACATCTGTAATATCGATTCTCTTTCTACCTTCAAATCCCACCTCAAAACAGGCCTCTTCAAACTTACCTATTCTGTTTAACTCTTACTGTAGCATATTTAGCATATAAATCATATTTATTGTATGCAATTATATTTATTCTAATTTATTTTGTATCAAATGCCTCGTTCTTGCTATTTTATTTATTTTACTGTTTGTACTGTAAATAAAATGTATTATTATTATTGTTAATAACAACAACAGCAACAATAATAATACAATTTGTATTAATACCCTATCGTTAAGCCATAAGTCATCAATTACTGCCTGGTGAGTCAGTAAGTTATTAATTAAGGATAACAAGTGTCTTTAATTAGTTTCCAAATAGCCATTAATCAAGCTGTTACTAATGTTAATGAGTCAGTAATAATAAAGAATCAAATAATAAGAGTCACAGGTGTTTCACTCTCTAAAGCCACCAGAAAAACTTAGTAATTCATCTGTAACTATGAATAAGAAAGAAGTTCAATCTATTAAGTCTTTACCTGTAAACAGCACTAACTTATTATTATTAAAGTAATTATAAGATTTTTGTGCAGATGCTCTGAAGCACTCCTCTAAATGTTCAGGGGTCAAACAAACAGTCTGTTGCAGCTTTTACCTGGTGAACACAAGAGCTAAAAAGCCGGAGGAGGATGAACATGACCTGTGACGCAAAAATTGTATTTGTTAATAGCTGATCTATGAAGCCTTAGTAAATAATTTACTAAACATTAATTAAATCAATAGTTACAACTGAAACTGTTTACAAAGGGTGCCTTATTAAAGAGCAACCACAGCATACACCTTGGTTGGGATGCATTATCGTTTTACACAACCTGATAACAGTAAAACAAAGTGTGTTTTCCTGTGACTTACATTCCTTGTCCTTTGTAGGTGAGCCAGACAGATTGAAGCACAACATGTAAGAGCCTTTCAAATACAACATTTTGAAGAGCACTGAGTGACATTACTTTTGAAAGAGAAATATCTTTTAATATATACATTTTTTACTTTTAAAGGTCAGGGTTAAAATGTCACATGTCACTGCCTGTGACAGTGGGCGCCCTGTTGGTGGGTCTCCCATACTCCATCTCTCTAGCTGCCCAGTGGATTTACGGATGGCCCAATAAGCCTGGATATAAGAAGTACATAGAAGCTCTAAAACCAAGGTAAATTGTAAAATGCCTCAGATCTGGTCTTTGTCCCACAGAATATAGTTTTGTTCTGTTTTTTTACTCATTTTTTTTGGCTTCTCCATCAGGCGAATATACTGTTTGACCAGAGCTGTGCTGGAAACTCTCAAATATCTGCAGTATGGGAGACTTTACTTTCAGTGGAAGTCATGGTACAAGAATGACGAAAACCGTAAGCATTATGAGAAGGTGAGTTCAGGAGAAGCTAGAAAGGAAAATGTGGTTGTTTTATCTGTGAGTTTATGTGTATATGTGCCTTTGCATGGAAGGGACCAGACATTTCTCTAGATACCTAAAATAATAACAGTTACATTTGTCTCAGTTTCACCACTTGATTGAAAAATGTACTATGTAATACCAAAAGTTTTGTGTGTCTGGACACTCCAAAGGCGATCACATTTGGCCGCCGAGGCAACAAGCTAGACTTGTACCACCCTCCAAACATGGAGAAGAAGGAAGATGCGCCTGCACCACTGGTGGTTTTCATCTATGGTGGTGCATGGGGCTCTGGAGAAAGATCCATTTACTGTCTACTGGCCAGGCAAATGGCTGAAGAGCTGGGTGCAGCGGTCGTTTGTCCTGATTACTGCACCTATCCGAAGGTCAGAAAAATACAGTTGTCCTAATGACATTCCGGTTAAAGATTTCTAGCACATGTGGACAGTGAGAGTGACTGGAATATGAACAGTACTTCTGAGAATTATACTGCGGTAACCCAAACGGCAGATAAGAAATGTAATTATAAATGTCACTGTGGTATCTGAGCTGACTGCGGGTTTCATCTGATCGCCAGGGGAACGTTTTAGGGATGGTCCAAGATATTGCTGACTGCTTGGTTTGGGCCCAAGAGAGTGGACAGAAGTTCAACTTTGACAAAGTAAGAAATATCTTGAAGTATTCCCTGGAAATTGAGTAAAACTATCAGATTATATTGGCAAAATTGACCAGTTATTATAAACTCCCGAAAGAAAGAAAACTTTTAAAGGTTTCATGAAATCATATAAAGCCTGAATCCACTTCCAATTTATGATGATCCTTTTTCATGCAGAGAATGGAAGAAAATAATTTCACTGGTTTGATTAGCTCTGATCCATTTCTAATTTGTAAACACATAAAATATTGTACAGTAATGATAATTGCTTATTTTTGCTTTAAGACGGCTCATGTTGTCTTGTTTGTCTGTCTTTTATAGGACAACATTGTGTTAATTGGCCATTCAGCAGGTGCACATTTGTGTGCTTTGACCACGCTGTTTCTCATTGACACAAGAGAGGAGCTTTTCATAGAGGCCAGTAAACAGCGGGACATTACACAGGCGACAAAGGGAGTTATTGGTAAGGATAACTGCACTGTGCATCACAGAGTCACGGTCGCAGCCATATTTTGTGCTAACGAAAACCCAACTTAAATAAATGTGTGAGCCACAAAGATAAATTAGTGGCTTCTGAATTGTTCATGTTTTCATTGTCTTTGCTATGAACTGAAGGCAGTGAAGTTCTTCAAACAAAAAAAGTAGAACTGTCTCTTCAGAGGTATCAGTAGAACTGCCTCCTTCATATTTTCATACAGTTGATTGCCAGGATTTTGTGTGAGTTGGTTAATCTCTGATATTTCCTGGACAGGTCTGAGTGGTGTCTACAACATCATGGACCATTATGAGCATGAGCAAAAGCGAGCGGTTGAGTATGTGTCAACCATGCACAAAGCCATGAATGGAGTGGAAAACTTTCCGTACTACTCGCCAACACATTTACTGGAGAAACTCAGCCAGGACAAACTGAACAGGTGAGACAAATGGTTATATTAGCTTTAACAACACTGAGGTTTAAATCTATTGCATCTTTAATTTATTTGAAATACAAATATGAGCATTTTTGACTGACAGGGGTCTTTTTTAAATTTTATTTCTGAGTGACAGAGTGCCTCCGTTCGCTTTGCTCCATGGGACCACTGACATCATCGTTCCTGTTGAATCTTCCACAAAGTTCTCTGAGCTTCTCAACTCGCTCTCCGTGAAGGTGTCGCTTTACCTGCTACCAAGAGTCGACCACACGGAGATCGTCACTGACCTCATGGCGTCAGACAGGCGCTTCTACCATCCCATCTACAGCTGCATCAAACAGGAGTTCAGAAAACTTCTGGGAACCTGCTGACATCCCAGTCATCAGGACAACATCAGTCACGTCCATATTTACTGATTGTGCCATACACTTACTTTGTTTACAGTATCTGCTCTAATACCTCAAAACAAATCATTTCCATGATTTAACTTGAGTCATTTGTGTTGTGATTCCATGATAATGATGTAAATTTTGACGGGCTCTCTGATTACAATTGAAGTGATTGGACTGTGGTCTGGATAACAGATTGCAGTACAGTGAATTAAGTGAATCTGAAGCGAAATCAACAATGAAGCAATAACAGTACTATGAAAATCAGAAAAGCACACTACTACACAGTATTGAAATGGAAGTCCAATTAACTATGTTTTACCGAAGTGGCAACATTTTGATTCATAATCCTTTTTGTTTTTTATCAAATGAAACATTTCCGTGATGCACTGTAACAACAGACATATTAAACCTACTTGAAGGAACCTTTTGTTTTGCCTTCAGATCTCTCAGACACACACATCACACAAACTATCACATTTTGTGCCAAGCAGCAACAATCAAGTACCAGTACAAAAACAATCAACAAAATTCGTATTGCTCCAAAATGTATGTTTAACTGCTATGGGTACTGCTGCATGGACTGGGCCATAGTTGGAGATTATAATATTCATAATTTTCCTGAGAGATTGTATTATTGCTGCTCTCCAGTTTATTCTAAGGTAAGCCTGGCTCTTTTTATGTGAGCTATACGTACTGTACCATAGAATATATATAGAAGCATATAATTTGCCTCTATTGAAAGTGTCCCTCTACTTTTATCATTACCACCATCCTTTTTTCCAAAGGGTGAGGGCCTGCCATAGAGATGCAGGAGAACATTTATCCTATTAAAAATTAGCAATGCTCTTTGGTAACACTTTACTTCAGGTTTCCCTGTTTAGCATTTATAAGCAGTATATGAACATTTAATAAATAGTTTATAACACATTATAATATAGCAGCAATTTTAAGTGTTTATCAATGTACAGTATTTGTCAACAATTATAACTCTTCCAATGAAGACATATTTTGTGTTATTACAATTGTGTTTTACTATATTGTCATTCATTATCTGTTTATACAGTAGCTCCCACTTATGGGTCTCCACAGGAGGAGTTATAGTTGTTAAAAAATAAATGAATAATATAATATTATAATGTTATAAATCATTTATTAACTTATAAATACTAAATGTTATTGAGTAACAATAGGCAAAAAAATGTCTCTTAGTTTTACAATCAAAGTTATATATTTTTGGTTTTATGTTATACTATTTTCCAATAAATATTAGTAAATAAGTCATAACGCTTTCAGTGTAAGGATTTATTTTGACATTTGATAAAGGTTAAATTAAGTCAGCTTGATTTTGAGCTGTTCACACATCTCCACATGGTGTTGTTTGGTTAAATAGGCCTGCAGCGTTTTTCCCTTTCTTATTCTGGCTTTTATTTTGAAAACTGGGATTAACATGCCTTTTTCTTTGAGATGACACACCACACACACACACACACACACACACACACACACACACACACACACACACACACACACACACACACACACACACACACACGAGGCGGAGTTAGACGAGGATCCACATCGGTGCCTCAACTCAGTTCAGTTGAGGGTTTGCTTGAGACTCACTCATTGTCACCGTTTGGATTAACTGAGCTCTTCACGCGGTGTTTGACGTTACCGAAGCGAGAGGAAGTGAAAACAGGTTTGTAAATATGTAACTGTGCAGTCCAGCAACAACTAGTGTTTGAACCACCGGGGAGAAGGAAGATGGACTCTGCCGTGAACAACGCCGAGAAGAAGCGGTGGCTCAGCGGTCTGCTTTGGTGGTCGCTCCTGGTCGAGCTGGCGTCGGGAGGTAACAAAGCAACTTTTCGACTTTTTTTTCCCAATGAAAACAAACGAGATATAAACTTATTAGATGGTGCTTTCAATGACGACATGTTAATGCTGCAACCACAAGCTTCAACTCTGATGACTGTCTTCCAGTGTTTGTAGCTTAATGAGGAAATAGTTTCCTGAAGGCTTCTTGAGATTTGCAGGTTATGACAACTGAAGTAACAAAGCAAACATAATCACTTACTTTATTTTTGTCACTGGCTGCTCTTTCCTTCATATGAGGGCTACAGCACTATTTCTGTATCATCATGAGCGTGTCTCCAAAAGCAGGCTTAGTATCACTTTACAGAGGATTGTTAAATGTTTTCTGTGCACACTGCAGAGTTGCTGTAATGGTTCACAGGTCTTAAAATGTTAACCTCAGTGTGACACCCAACTGAACAACAGCATGTGAATGTGAATGTTTTCATTCCAGCAACAACAGAGATTCATTTTTATGCATGATCTTGCATGTTTTGCTTTCAAACTAAGGAGACCAATAATTCCAGTATTTATCTTACACATATGATTTGCATTAGTTTTTCTATAATCTGTGCATGCATGGCTCACACACACAGGATAATGCAGTGCACTGTAAGCTCTCACCTTATTAGAGGCAGCAGCAGGGACTGTGATGCCCACTGTGGTGGAAGAATATCTGACTGTGACAATAACACATTCAAACAAATGCAAGAAAATGGACATCCATTGCTTTGTTGATGGACCTAAGGGAAAAATATGTTTTTTTTTGAGTGAGTTTTTACAGACGTACATTATTTACATAGATGTGGGCATTATTATTCTGTCTGGTTGATTTGATTCTGGCCATGTGTCATCTATATTCAGTATTCATCCAGGCTGTGGCCCTGGGGATAATCAGGAATTATTTCACTGTGACTCACACTAGACCATATCCTTCAATGAATATAACTACAGTATAGACATTTGCTTTACTTGAATGCGTCCCTTGATGTGAGCGTACTCTGTATTCCCCTCGCATTATGAAACAAGCCTCGTCCCAGGTTTTGATAATGCATCAGCAACAGAATGGCACGACAGTCCGTGAAAAAAAAACAAAGAGACACTTCAGTCAAGTTGCATCTCTGATTTGTTGTATAAACTGAGCACACAGGCAGTGACAAGCACTGGTCTTAGGCCTCAAATTAACTGTAAGCGGGTGTTCACTAAAAGGTCACTGGCATTGTTGTTGAAAGAGCGCTTTGTGAAATCTCACCAAAAAAAAATGTCCCTGTCGCACGGAAAGTGCCCCTGTAGACACGTAGATTACAGAACAACCTTCACACACCTCCTGTTTCTGCACAGTCAGGTGGACACAGGTATGTTTATGTGTGGGTATTGTTTTCTGGCAGTCTGCTGTGGTCTTTCATTTACATACTCCCTAAATTTCTATGTTTCTGCAGCTGAAACAACCAAAATTTTTTTCCCTTACATTATCGCTATTTTACAGCTTTCCAAGAATCCAGTTGCTTGTACGCAAGTTATGGGGAAGACCCTGTTGTTTGAACCAAACATGACATCATATGACTTGAACGTCATTGTTACGACTCTAAAATACAATTGAGCATGCATCCGGTCCATCCTAGTGAACTTAGGGGAAAAATGTCATTGCTTTCCTCTTGGTTAGTTTTTGGAAATGCTTCCTCCCTGTTGTACACAGAGCCAGTCAGATGAATGAAAATGACGTATAAATAAGGACGGACAATAAACTCACTCCGTCTGAGTCGGGGTCAGAATAAGGATAAATAATGCTGGATTGCTCGTGCCTGTGGGCCAATTATTCTCTATTTCCAGCTGCATTTAACAATTTAACAGGCACATTACACCAGACTGAGAATTATCGTTTAGGAAAGACTGGACAGTTAATGATGATTAAATTAAATTCAACACCAATAAAAAAAATACATACAAAAATTGCTGCAAATTGAAAAGTACTTCTTCAGCTGACTACCTTTGTTAGCACATACACAAATATATATAATACAGGCCTTAATATATATTTCTGTGTATGAGTTAGTTCAAAACAGCACTATTAGCTCATTTGGGGAATATGGGATGGTAACGTGTGAAGTTCGCTGGAAAATGTGTGTCTCACCAGAAATACGTTTATTTGGGATAAACAAATCAGTGGATCTTGGTCAAAAGACGTGCCCACGTGTCGATAAGATTAGAGGAGGACTGAGATTTAGACGGCTGCAAGGATTACTCAATTAATCAAGTGACAGAAAATTTATCTGCAACTTTTTTTGATAGTCAGTTGATCGTTTTAACTCATATTTCAATCAAAAATGCCAAACATTCACTGGTAGCAGCAAACTGACATCACATTGAGATTAAGGAAATTGTGATTGTGAGAAATTTGCAATATTTTTTTTACTATTTTGTGGCATTTTTTGGACTGATTAATGGAAGAACAAAGGAATGATCATCATATTAATTGATGATGAAAGAAATTGTTAGTTTCAGAGACCGGAGTGACCGGAGAGATGATGAAAACTACAGCGTTTGCTGTAGCATTTCTATCCAATACTGATTTATTGCAAATTCATCATTTATATCTGGTGTTGTTGATCTGTATATGTGAACGCCTGATGTTTAGCAGTTTCCAAGGAAAAGTTAACACTACTAGCGTGAACGTCGCATTTGCATATAGGGATGTTTGCCATATTGGTAAATTAGCTAAAAAGATGAAGCCAAATGAAACAGTAATTGTACTTTATTGCCTCGTCAAAGTTCGCTCGTCACAAAATAAATCATTCATTTGACTTGTATTTGAAGACATGGGCATGATGTAATTTTGTAACTTTTTTTAATTATGTTATCCGTCGCATCCGCTAACCTGTCACTCTTGGAATTCTTTGAGCAGCTCCGCATGTCTGTTGGCGAGATGATTTGTGTTGGCTATCATGGTCTGCGCAGGTTTAAAACATCTTTTGCAGACGGGCTTTGTGAGGTCTGTGGGCTTGCCCTGACTGGCAGCTATGGAAGAGGAATAATGCCATCTTTTGCTTTGTGTATCTGCTTTATTGACAAGCCGTGGACAGTCAACAAAACTGCCATTTTTAAAGTATTGGTACTAATAAAATGGGGTATAGTTGTTTTTTTGTCTCTACAATCAGCTCCTGTTGATTGATGACCGTATACTGACATGGCTGAAGGGCTTTTTACATGCTTTACTGGTTTAATTGTCTTAATTTATACTACATAGTCCATACAGATTGGATTTGATTAAGCAAACGACCCATTAGTGCATTAACCCTTTTAGGAGTAACAACAATGCATTAACTCACATTAACTTTATCTAGCTTCACCCGTGAGTCACTCTGGGCCATTAGCAGCAAGCTGCTCTTGCCCCTGGGTCATGATGAACTCCAAATAAATCAAAAGTGGAATGGACATGGTTCTTCACAGAGGCGGAGATTTGTTAACCTTTGAATATGCGTGGGACTCTGACACTCATTAAAAAACTCAACTGGTGATGCCTGGGCATGAGGGCTTAGATGAGAAAGCTTCAGAACACGTTAGCCTAGATTACAGGGTGATGTGAAATGGCAGGGAGGTGAGGTAGAAGAAACAGCTGGGTCCATCCGCCACACTGTTTCTGGAACACGCGGCCACAGACAATGTGTGGATGTCAGAGCCTTTCATGTTCAGGTTGAAGGTTCCTGTCAGGGCAGGGCAGGCCCAAACATGTCTGACTCCCTCCAAGCCACCTCCTCATCCTCTGCCTCAGTTTGGATACTGCTGTTGTGGCATTAAAGTCAAATACCTTTAAAATTCGTATATGTCATTACTACAGTTTTGGACAGTCCATGAACAACTTGCTCCTAAAGCTACAAAAGAGCAGAGATATAAATCTGCAATTCTGCTGCAAGTAGTACATGCAGGAGTAAAGTTTCATCCTGAAGGTGGTTATTATTCTATAGGTAACGCTTTAAAACTCATAATTGTACTCTTGACATACTTGACTGCATGTAAATCATTATGATTGAGCATATAGAGTACAAACACAACCGGCCCACCAGGAAGGCTGAGCTTAGCAGATCCAAAGAATCTTACAAGCACTCTTTAAATAAGGTGAGGTATAATTTGTGGACAGTGTGTGTGTGTGTGTGTGTGTGTGTGTGTGTGTGTGTGTGTGTGTGTGTGTGTGTGTGTGTGTGTGCGTGCGTGCGTGCGTGCGCGCTTCCCACTTACACAGGCTCTGCTCCACTTGTAAAGAACAACCAGGATGATAATTAGCCTGGCTTTTATATCTAAATGTCACATGTTGGCTATATTAAGACCACAATGCTTGACTTGACTTGCTCTGTGTTTGTTGTAGTCACTGCTACTGTACTTTCTGTTTCTCATCTCCCTCAAGCTCTGCTCAGTTTAAATGATTGTGATGCACTGATTTAACAAACTGCAAAAGACAGTCAACACCACATTCGACCATATACAATCTCCCTCTTGTTATCGCTTTAAAAAAAAAAAAAAAAAACAGTCTCTCTCTAATGTCTCTTTCTACAGCTTCCCTCTATGGCGATGGCTTTGTACAGCTCAAAGCAACAGAGTCGTCCGACCATAACATGCTCCGCATTCGCTTCCGAACCTCCAGCACCAATGGCCTGCTGTTTCTAGCTGCCGGCCAGACCGACTACTTCCTACTAGAGCTGCATGCTGGTCGCCTGCAGGTGGGTACATCCATGGCCCCAGCGCATGAGCATATGTGTGCAAGCATACATTAGTACACACGTGCACGCACATATTCACATGCATACAACACTTCGCAGATGTATGTGCCCGACCGCATATGAGCTCACAATAGACGTAGACACACACGCACACACACTGACCACCGTAAGCCATGGTTCCATCTCAGTTGACAGTGTCAGTCTCTCAACACAGTAACACAAGCAGACAAGCCTCAGTGTTAACTCCATACCAGTCACTTCTTGTCACAGTAGCAACCAGGAGATAATGAAAGCAGTCAGATCTGTGTTTTTAATCTATTGGAATAAGTGAGATAATTTTAACTGATCACAGGGCGTGGTACTCTGCCTCTATGCAAGAAATCACTTGAATTATCAAACATTGTGAAACTAATCAGTGGACTGCTTCTTTGCCTGCTATTGCTGTAATCACTCCATGATCTATGTAATACAGGGATGCAACTAATGATTATTTTCATTATTGATTAATCATATTATTAATTAATTATTGTATGAAATGTCGGCCAATTGTGAAAACATGTATGTCACTATTTCTCAGTGCTTAAGGTGATGTCATCAAATTGCTTGTTCTGTCCAACTAGTAGTAGGAGTGTTCTCTCGCCACTTTCATTTCACTAATGTGTTGTAGAACAGGGCTTTCATCAGGGTAACGGTCCAAATCCCAAGTCCTCACATTTCAGAAGTTGCAACCAAGGAATGTTTGGCATTTTTGCTTGAAAAAATAACTGAAGCAACTGATCGATTATCAGATTTTTGGTTGACTGATTGCTCCCCTGGTCATGAACAGTGCAGCCTTTAAAGCTTAGTCAAATGGAAAGCAAAATGTCGTTAATTTTAAGAAGTTCAAATTGAAATCAATCTAGTTACTTAACAAAAAAGTTACTTAAATGAACATACAGAACGTGCCAATCAATTTCCTTGTTATAGTTTCATTATGGATAATTGAGGTGACCAGTTGTATTTAATAATGAGAAGCTCACAGTAAGATTGCATCTCCCTATTTCTGAAGGCACTGAATTCCTGAGCAGAATGAGCTTAAATTCTGCAAAATTAGAAACCGACTTTAATGTTAAATTCAAGTGGAACTGCAAACAGTGCTCCTACTGCCACAACATTTATAGCTATAAATATAATAGAAATAAACACGACATGTAGTACACTCCTCAGGCGATCTACTTCTGATTTAAAGACAAATGTGTTAACCCTGGGAACCCTTATGAAATTTAGCTTTGCTGGGAGAATTTAAGGGTAAAATACTTTTGTCCCTTAAACACTGATTCTTAAGCATCCTGTAGCAGCTCTGCCAAGCTTAATCAGCACACAGAAAGGACAGATGTACTGTAGGCAGGCTTGAAATAGAAATGCAGACACATTCATAAGAAGTACAGGGAGTCCTGAGATATGCATTGTAGCTTTTGTGCATCAAACTCGAGAAATCCTTGTGACTAAGCTTCTATTCGTGTTAGACTTGTGCTGCCGGGAATAAATCATACTGACGACTGTGTTGCATTGTTGTACTTCAGTGAACACGAGGAGTGAAAGGCTCATCCCTGTTCCTTAAACTGTCACAGGTCACCAAATAATTTTTTTGTTCACCCACACAAGTTTTCCTCAGGCTTGGGATCTCATTCCATGTGAGTCAGCCATGAGTGTTGCTCCCTGGAAACCCGTGCATGAATAGCAGGGACTCAGCGGCAAGCCTTGACAAGCATGTCATCTAAATGCAGCATTAGTTTGAGATGGTGACATGATGCTCTAAGGACATTGCTGAGGGCAAAGAGATAAGAGTCCTCTTCCTGCTTCAAATCACAGACAAAGCTCACTGTTATAACAGGTGACATCATGGAATATACACAGTCTAAATCTTGTGTTTCCCTTTTGGGCTGTCATGGTGTCCACAGTTAATCATTTAATTCATATAAGTTGTAATGTCATAGGTTATATAGACAGTTATTTCATCTGACACAGTCAAAATATTTGAAGAATCTATCTATTATTTTTGCACTTGTAATGCTATATAAATACATGTTATTTAATTAATTAATTATTAACAATATTTTCTTCATGGTCATGCTAAATAGTTGCAACCTCTACATGCATGTTTAAATAAGTGTCTATAGCCATGGTAGAGACTCCATGAAGCTGTACTTGTGCCCAGCAGTCATGTCAGCATGCTAACATGATTACAGAGACAATGCTAATTTGATGATGTTTAGTAGGTGTAATGCTCACATCCCAGTTTAGCATGACCGAATGAATGAAAAGTTAAAGGATTAGTCATTATAAGTCATCCTCAGGATGGCATGAATGTCTACCAGTTTTATTGGGAGTCCATCCAGTAGTTGTTGACACATTTTAATTTAAACCACAAATGTCACCCTCATGGTGGCACTAGAGGAAAAGTTATCAATCAAAAAACCATCAAAAAAGTCAGAATTCATTCTCAAAGAACCAAGAATGTCTAAACAAAAATTTGTACACCAGATGTTGAGATATTTCACAGGATAAGTGAAAACTTTGACCTATTCATAGCGCAAAATGTAAGTTACAAGATTAGAGAAATCAGTGGGCTTCATCCTCTGGGACAACAGAGACATCTGTACAAAACTGAATGACAATTCACTAAAACACAAACTCATGGTGGTTTTAGAGGAAAAAAGTCAGATTACCAAAGTCAGTAGGCTTCATCCTATGGGGACCATGAATATCTGTACCAAAGTTTCATGGCAATCTATCCAGTATATCTTGAGGTACTCTTCCTGGTCCCGTGCTGCAGGCATGGCTAACAATTACAACAATTGCATTTAAAATGGGAAATCACAACAAACATCTATTCTAAACAGATAACCTCAATCTCGATTGAATTGCTGGTTAGATCACTAAGTGTATTTGCCTTTTATTCCTGTGTTATAACATCTTTTATAATTGAGTTGTTTTGTTTCTTGTCTTAGCTGAAACTAGACCTCGGATCTGGGGAGCGAGTGTTACAGTCAGAGCGAGGCACCCAGCTCAATGACCTGGCCTGGCACTCTGTGGAGGTCCACCATGTGCAGCACAACATCACTCTAACTGTGGACAAGAACTCTCATACAAGTGTAAAGATGCCAGGCTCCCATCGTGATCTCAACATCTTGGATGGCCTCTATGTTGGAGGCTCAGGCGGCCTAGACAGACTTTATATCCCCAGAGACCCGATTGGCTTCCGAGGCTGCATGGACAACGTGGTCTTCAATGAACATGACTTGCTGTCATCTCTTAGGCCTTATACTGGATTCAAAAATGTCCATGAGGTGTCTTTAGGCTGCAGTCCCCAATTCTTTGCCACCGAGGAGGACCCTATAAGCTTCTTCAGTTCCAGGGCTTACATTTCTTTTCCAACCTGGAATGCCCAACAGGAAGCGATATTTGAGTGTGTTGTGCACACTTCAGCCAAAGAGGGAATTATGTTGTACAGTTCAGCCAGAGAGGGTGACTTTGTGGCTGTGGAGATTCAAGAAGGTTTGCCAGTGGCCATTGTTGGAAAAGCAGGAACCAAAACTGAGCTTCGTTCCCTCACGTTCATCAATGACAGGAAATGGCATTCTATCAAGTTGCATTTCAGTTCCAAAAGCCTTGAGCTAACTGTTGATGGAGAGATGGTGAAAAGCAGCATCAGCTCTCGTTCAAAGGGGCTTCAGCTCAAAGGTTATCTTTTTGTAGGAGGTATTGATGACAGCACCAGATCGGAAGTTAGAAAGGTGGGGCTCGTCTCTGTGTCTGGAAAGCGTGTCAGGGGAGGTTCCTTCAAAGGATGTTTGAAGAACATTGAAGTCAATGGAGTGAAGATGGGTCTCTCTAGTGCTGTTGTCACCAAGGATATCTCAGTTGGTTGTGAGCCAGATAAAGAACCAGAACCATCAACCACCATAAGTCCAACAAGCGTTCCGGGATCCCTTTTTCACTTCGTGACACCAACACCATCTTTACACATGTCCACTCTCGCAAGGGGCTTGGATAGAAGGTATGGCTCAAATTTTGTGCAACTAAAAAACCTTGTGGTGCAGGAAGGTAGTAGAGCATCTCTTGAGGCCAAACACATTAAGGTTCTCTTGGACTTCAAAAAGCTTGGCATTCGACAGTCTCAGATTATGTTCCGAATTCGTGAGCAACCAATTCGGGGTCAGATAAGGCTTGATGTCGATCAAGACCAAGAGGAGAACACTTTCAGCATGTTGGACCTTTGGCACGGACGAGTGATGTATATCCATGGAGGGTCAGAGGAACCAGATGACTTCTTCATGTTTTCAATTTATTCTAGCAGTAGAAAGGAAGTTCCTGATTATCTGAAGGACAAAAAATTGTACCGGTACAATATTACTGTGACACCAACCAACGATGCACCTGAATTGAGTCTCCCTGAAGGAAATCTCTTTGTCCTGTTGGAGAACTCAAAGAAACGCCTCACCACGGATGTTCTAAAGGCCATAGACATTGACAGTAGCTATAATGACCTTGTCTTCTCTGTGCTTGGGAACCTGAACGCTGATGCAGGATATTTGGAAATTGAAAACAACCCTGGCAAGGCAGTGACCTTATTCTCATATTTAGACTTGGAAGAACTCAGGGTTTACTATGTTCACACAGGGGTTAGAAACTCAAGGATAGTTCTTAGAGTTAGCGATGGGGAAAAGGTCAGCAACACTGTGGTTCTAAGGGTCATGGCCGTAGCGCTGGAGTATAAGATTGCCAACAACACAGGCCTTGAAATCATTCAAGGAGAGACAGCTATAATTGGTTCAAAGCAACTAGCTGTCCAAACTAATGCTGTGAAACAAGTTGTAGATGTCCGGTATGATATGATTGAACCCCCTCAGTACGGAGAACTCCAGAGGCTTCACTCAAGTGGTGAATGGAGGCCTGCTGACTCATTTTCCCAAAGACTTCTAGAAAAAGAGCGCCTGAGGTATGTTAGCACTTTTCAAGACATCCAGACATCCAATGCCACTGATTACTTTAAGTGCAAAGTTAATGTGGCTGCAAGGGCAACCACTGAACTACTCTTCCCAATAACTGTGAAGTGGGTGAAATACCACCTGGTGAGGAATGTTATGTTAAACTTGGATAAAGTTAGGAAAGTGACACTGAATTCTGAGCATCTTTTTGCTGCAGCCGAAGGTGTGGCCCTCTTAGAGGATGACCTTTATTTTCGGGTTCTCACCATACCAAAGAAAGGAAAACTCTTACTCGAAACCACAGTCTTGTGGAAGAATTCAACCTTTAGCCAAAAAGATGTAACAGATCTTAAAGTACATTATGAGCTAGTTGACAGGCCTTACGAAGATACTAGTGACAGATTCAAATTTCAGCTGGTTTCCAAACATGCTCAGTCTCAAAACTATGATTTCCAGTTTTCCATTAAAGCTGATATCAACAGTGTTTTCATGAGAAATGATGGACTCTCCCTTCTGGAGGGAGAAAGTAAGCTTATCACTAAAGATGAGCTGTTTGCAGAGACTTTGAGTACAAAGGATATGTACTACACAGTCATAAGCAGCCCCAGACATGGAAAGCTAGCCCGTATTAGTCAGTCAAATTCCAATGCTAGCTACGACAACATCTTAACCTTTAGTAATCAGGATATATTAGAGGAAAGGATAATGTACATTCATGATGATAGTGAAACAACTCAAGACGAATTCACTTTCATAGCCTCCACCAGCAAAGGCTTCAAATCTTCCATTGCAGAGGATGAAATTGGCTCGAAGGGAGGATTGTTCAACGTATCCATTCAGCTGGTCAATGACCAAAAGCCAGTACGTGTTGTTGATAAAGTTTTCCATGTAGTAAGAGATGGACAGAGGTTACTCACTTCAGAGGATTTGCGTTATCATGATGCAGACTCTGATTATGATGATGGTCAGTTGATTTACACTCGACGTGGAATCCCCATGGGAGACCTAGTTCTGGTTAATGACACCACGCATCGGCTGTTCCAGTTTCGACAGAAGGATTTGGAAGAAAAGCGAGTGTTGTTCATTCACAAAGGTGTGAGCACTGGCAGGTTTGTGCTCTTTGTCTCGGATGGAAAACATTTTGTATCAAGCCTTTTAGACATCAGTGCACACGACCCTTTCTTGAAGGCTGGCAACAACACTGGTTTACTGGTTCAGAAGGGCCAATCAGTAACCTTTTCCAGCAGTAACTTTAGTGTCATATCAAATCTAGACATCAGAGATGACCAAGAGGTAATTTTCAAGATGGATGTGGCTCCTAAGTATGGAAGACTTTATCGCAATGAAACAAAGGTGGACTCGTTCACACTGTCTGACTTAAAGCATGGACTGATCTCCTATCGGCACGATGACAGCAAACATCTGGCAGACTATTTCAATCTAACAGTGAAAGTGAAAGGCTTTCGATTTGCAGTGAGGATCAATGTAAAGGTTTACCTGGAAAGTCATCAGAGGCCACCCATCGTGCTGCATCACAACAACTTACTGGTAGAAGAAGGAAAACCAGTGAAGATCGACGAAACTAAACTGGAGGTGAGTGTTTCAGAAGAGTGTCTGTGTGTGGGAGAGGGCTTGAGATTCCCAATCAACAATGTTCATGCAATTTTTATTCTGGTTCAAATAATAATATATATTTTTTATTGATATTGCAAGATAAAATTAATTTTAACCCAATCAACTTTGTGTATATTTGCAGAGGCATTACAGTTCCACCATTTTTTTGTCTAATTATGATATTATGCACATAATACTAATAATAATAATAATAATAATATGCATACTTGTGAATTCTCAGCACCACTTTCATTAGAGACATTTAAGATTAAGGACTTCCTATCCCTGACTATAAAAACATGTAATGAAACAACATGTGTCCTTTTTATAGTTAATGGAAGGAAAATGTTTGGCAGACAGTGTAAATTATGAAAGAAAAATATAACCAGAACAAATTACTTGTCTTGTCCTGGTTTTTAAGGCTGCTGAAAAGGTAAAAACTGAATGCTGACCCATGTTTGTTTTTTTTTATTTTACAATGATGTCATGTTGCATATAGAGTAAAATGAAAACTAAACTTTGGTGACACATGGAACATTTCAAGTTTAATCACTGACTATGTTTTCTGATCGTTGCAGGTCACTCACGAGGACAACCTGCCATCTGAGATTGTATTCACAGTCAAGGTAGCCCCCTCTCATGGCTTTCTCCGGCGTTTTGTCGAAGCGGAGCAGCGCCACATCGGAACCAAACAATCCCCTGTCAAGACGTTTAACCAAGAGGACATTAACAATGGGAACATCCAGTACATGCAGGTGGAGCCCAACGAAGTCAATGACACCTTCATCCTCGATGCCACCAACGGGGTCACTGACGTCAGTGACATTAGGATGTCTGTTGACATCATCCCACGCCTCATCCCACTTCAGGTCTCAAATTTCACTCTGAATGAGGGCGCTTCCAAGGCACTGACCCAGGATGTGCTCAAAGTCACCAACCGACATTTTTCTGGAATCAACTTCCTGTATAGTTTGACTGAGCCCCCCCAGCACGGTCACATTGAACACTCTCGACATCCTGGTGTGTCCATAACCTCTTTCACCAGGAGGCAGGTGAGATATTCTTACAGACAGTCCTTAAGTTGCTTTGGAGAAACAGCAACAGAGTGGCAGGTGGATTAATCGATAAATAATTAGATTTCATGTGGCAGTAATATTTTATTTATCAAGATGAGAGGGTGTTTTCTCAAATATGCCCCATATTTAAAGAGAGTTTGTTTTTTTTAAACCCACAGCCATCTTTGCAGTGTTTGTAATCTAACTCATCCTTAATTAAATCAAAACATTAAAGAGTATTACCCTTGCTTGACCCCCACCATCCCCTTCTTCTCACCCTATGCCTGCTAGAATCTCTTTTTTGTTTTTTCTCTATGTGCATTTCAGAGAGTATAGTGACCTAAGTGTCACAAAATATTAGTGTTTTGTATGGCTGTATTTTGAATAAATCTTTGCAGTTTTAGTTTCAGGTTCTCCCTAATAATTCCATGATCTCTTAACCAGGTGGAACATGAATTCATTTACTACATCCATGACAGCAGCGAAACCTTAGCCGACAACTTCACCGTGATGGCCAATGACTCAGGCCTGAGGAAGCAGAGTGCAGCCCAGACGGTGTACATCCAGGTTACAGCTGTCAACGATGAGCCTCCTGTTATTACAGCCAACAGGGTCCTCAGGGTGAGTCTGCACTGCTCTATATTTAAACTCTGGACGTGTTTTTTTTTTTACTAGCAGGTCTGGCACCATGGCTTACTGTCAGGCAGTTTTCATGTGGGCAGTGTTGCAGTGTTGCAAGTTGCCATGGCTGACTGGCTGGATGAGGAAACTATGTTTGCTATGTGGAGGAGGGTCAAGGGTGGGGGGGCTGGCAGCACAGCGCATGCATTGACATATATTTTGGAGGTGCTTGTTTGGTGTGAGTGTGAGTTACATTTCAAAAACGTTCCCCTAGTTTTAAAATATGTCACTGCCTTTTGGTGGGTCAGTTGCAAGCATTGCTGCTTCTGTGAATTGAAAGGGGAGCTGCTATTTTGTATAGTCTGGAGTGACCGGAAATGATTTCTAAGGCTACTTATGAATACAAAAGACTTTAAATCAAAGAGAAAATAACCCCCAGGCATTACATGAACATGAGATCATGCAGCTGGGAATATGATGCTTGAATTTAATCCATTCCAGAGCATCATCATAGTGTTGAGCAGCATGATGGCATGGCCTGGAAATAGCAAATGGCCTCAGCTCAGTCCTGTTTCTACTGCCTCACAACTCTCCTCACTGTCTTCTTATCCAAAAAGAATTGCATTTACTACCTGTCTGTGAAAAGCAGTTCTTCTTGCATACAGTATATTTTGAACGTCACTTAAATTCACGTAAATTAGACAAACATTGTTGTGTGTGTCCATGTGCTGAGCAGTGCTGAGCAGTGCTCCTGCAGCTTCAGTGGCTAGAGTTGGGAGAGGTCCAGCTGGAAAGAGAGGCTGAAGTATAGGCTTCTATTGTGTGTGTGCAGCTTTGCCCCAAATGCCTCAAATTCCTGCAGACTCAGAGAAGAGCGACTGCTAGAATTTACTGCACTGAAAAACATCAGGGAGCCAGGTGAATTATAGTAGCTTTAATCAGAAAACACTGAATATTTTTCAAAAGGGAGATGTTTACACATTTTGGTGACAGTCTCTGACAAGCTGGTCTGCACATAGGTATGATCTATTGAATGCAAATGTGATCTCATCGGTCATTATGTCATGTTTTACCAGAGGGGAACTGGATTCTCAGTGTCCACAAGGTGGCTCTCTGCCACTGCACATCATGTTGGGGCTCCAACTGTGGAAGATTTGAAGAGAGACACAGGTCTTCTTACAACCGACATACAGAGTCACCCTACCTAATTTCCATACAATTTATTGGAAAGTTCGTTTTGAAACAGCTTTGATGTTTTCTGACTCAATATTTTAAAAGGACTCAACAGATTTTTATTAATCAGTGTACCATAGGGGATTATTGTTACATGTTATATAAGCTTGGCAAATGCTGAATAAACCCTACGACAACCCTGCATAAATATCAGAGGATGTCTGTTTAAAAATACAAATTATTCATTTTTTAAATCAAAAATGAAACAAAACAAAACAATACAGATCATCCTTTTTTTCTTAAGTTTTAAAAAACCTTGAAATCAGTAGACTATGATCCAATACAAATGTCGTGTGTTTGTGGGTTAGTTGTGGCAGTACCGACTGACACGTGATACATTCAACTTCTGTGTGTTTTCCAAAGTTTGCGCCAGACATCTAGAAGTAATGGCATCACAGTGACATAGAGCTGTGAGCAGAGTCTCCTGAAGTCAAATTCTTAATTGTTTGTCATGAGTATTTATCTTTCGGAGACAGGCTTAATGTGAAGCAACATGAGAGATTTTTTTACTTTGTGCAGGTGAGATTAAAACCAAAGGCCTATTAAAACACCTCAGCACATAAAGATCAAAACAGTTGAGGTTTGGCAGTGAAGACTCACAGGAATTCAATAAAAATGGATCAAAGATATGATGAGTGTGGTGCAGTTTGTTTTGACTATCGTCTCCATGACTAAGGCTGCAGCCCGATGAGCATCCTGTCACGTTTGAGGGATTGATTTTCACTCCAAGGGGCTGTTTGTGCAAATTGATCTCATGTGTCCTGTCTTTGAGTTTGGTGGAGTCGCCCTGATGCGGTTTCAGACCGATCCTGCTGTGACTTCCTGTTTAATATAGGATTATTGGACGTGTAGTCATTTCCTGCTATGAGGAGCACGCACTCACATGTTTGGCAAGTGTTCTCATATGGGGAGAGATGGGACCAGTGTAATATGGTTTTACAGGTGCTAATTGAAAAAGTGCCCCATGCTTCTGATCCAGTAACACGTCTAACCAAGTGAGAGACCAGCTCACAGCCAGTTAGTAATACAGTGAATTTTAGGGCCATTTAGACTCATGTGTCAACCAGTGTTTAGTAGTTTTAAAAGGTAAAACCCGGCCTCAGATAGTCTTAAATCTTATGATGCCTGTGTTAGGCTGCACAAGTGTTTTTTTGTAGTTGTACCCACTTCCCTTCTCCCTGCAAAGTGCAGTTCTGCAGTCTGCGACATTTCTCACATAAACCACCTTCCAGAGAGCAGCAGTGAGAAGTTGACAATAAAAATACTTGCTACTTAATCAATGTGTGAACACTTGAGATGTTACTGTGATCACACCATTTCTATAAAATGCTATATATCTTGTGGCTGCATTGCATTGATATGACCCATGAAAAACAGGAAATTTGCACTCTTTTGTACGTAACAGTACTACATGAAATTCACTTTGACTCCAGCCAAAGTGGATTTTGTGACTAAACCTAACAATAACATTTATTGTGACCTTCTATTTCAGAAAATGCGTCAAATGGCTACATGTAATGGGAAAGTTGTCCTTCCTAGTTACAAACATGCAGATAATTATTACTCCTCTGCAGTCCCCTCAGCGCTACATCTTACAGCTCATTGTTTTTGTTTTCCAGCTCATGATTTTACTCTTTTGGTTCACTCTTGCTGCTCTCATCAGTCTCAAAACCTCTAGCTGAAGTCAGTGAAAAAGCTCTAAAAGCTCACTGTTCACAGTCAGACACACAAAAACAACTTCAAGCAGATGAGCGTAGTGGAGCATTTAGCAGCTAAACAGAAAAAATAAATAAATTCAGGTTTAACCATGAATATAAATATTTTAAACTACTCTTTTAACTCTAGCATGTGTCATGGTTTCATGGTAGGTTTTTGACTTTATGACTAAATCCCTATTCAGGCAGTTTTAACATTACAGATGGGTGATAGGGAATCAAATGGTCACTGTGCTGTTCTGTAAGTGACCCATCTTCCTGGACAGCATTTTTAATACTTCAAAATTAGAGGATGTGGTCTGTAATAGATTTTGTGTCTATTGATTCTCAGAAAAAGGTATCCTTCGTCAATAGTTTTGTGTCCCATGTGTTCACGAGTTCCTCTGTTGGGACCTTAATGGTGTGTCTGCTCTACATCCAACTGTGTTTACAGTGTGCGTGGCTATATTTAGCCCCAAGATGCCCGTCATATGTTCATTATGTTGTTGAATGTGACTTGAGTGATGCTCAGAGTGACACAGGTTGTTATTGTCTCAGCATCTTTTAGGTGCCTCAGTTAGAGATTGTTTTTGTAGCAGTTCTGCTTCATTGGATGATGAACAGTGGAAAATGGCTTGGAGAGAAGAAAGAGAGAAAAACATGTGAGAAAGCCTTGCAGCTGGACTCACATCCACAGCATCCTGGGTCCATTGTATGTGGTGATGAATGACAACGACACATCAGCTATTTCCGTCTGTCTTTTATGTGTCTCACTTCCTTTTCAGTTGTTTTATATCTGCGGAGATTAGGTGGATTTAATTAATGGAGAAAAAAAAAGTACCTGAGACATCATTCTGTTCTATCCTCAAGACAATTTTATTAGATTTTTTTCCAGAATACTTGAATTATGGCTGTAACGACTGGCAAATGGAAATAAGCTTTAAAGTAGCGAGTCTATTGCCCCATTGTATAACAAAATATGACAGTACCTCATGCCATCAATCAAAATAAATGTCAGAATCGCATATGCCTGTCAAATGCTGTTAGGACCTTCATTCTGAGCCATGTCAAACGAAGCATCCCTGTTCCTGCAGGTCTATATCTTCACGTAGATCACAGATGACACCCGTTGCCCTTGTCCATCTTGTGTCCAGGTTTGGGTGTCCTCAGTGACAGAAATCAGCCCAGAGGATCTAAGGGCGCAGGACCAGGACACACCCCCAGAGGAGCTCCAATTTATGGTGACCCCACCGAGCAACGGATACCTGGCCCTGAAGAGTGCCCCCATGAAGGCCGTGCTCAACTTCACCCAGGCATACATAGACCAAGGACAGCTGCTGTTTGTGCACAAAGGTAAAGTGTGTTCCCTGTTTTTTTTGTTTGTTTTAATAATCTAATGTAATAGTCTCATTTGATTTGAGTTGATTCTTACTTTGCATTTATACAAACAGAATAAAAACAGGCAGCAGAAATGAAACAGGTGGGAGAGGAGAGGTCAGGAAGCCACAGAGCTGTACAGTGGGCCTCCCCCTAAATTAAAAACCAAAGAGAACATTCCTCTGTTTGTGTGGAGATAGATATTGAATAAGAAAACATTATAGCAATATAAGTGGGGCTGGAGATAATTCAGTTCTAATCATTTATAAACTTTGACTTTATTTGTATTTACAGTCATATCATGTTCTCATTCTGTCATCCAAATTAATGATTCTAAGCAAACTGCAATTAAAAACGTCAATTAATATCTTAAATATAACCTGTAATTAATTGGTCCGGTTGTGGTCAGTGTTTCTTCTCCTGCACAATTTGGATTTAATGCAGTAAAGCCAAATGTAATTCAGCTCTGTTTTTATGATTCAAGATACCTTGTTGTTGTTGTTGTTGTTCCTTTTGTGTGAAGTCAAGTCAATTTTTATAGTGCCAAATCACAACAGATGTTATCTCAAGGCACATTTCCCACTGTTTGATTTGTCCTCTGCTCAATTCCCCCTGTCGCAGAAACAATGTGGAGCTTTCTTCAGTAGCTGTTAATTTACTTGCAGTACTGATACAGTTCAGACAGACTGGGCTGAAAGCCAAGCTGCAGGTGGTAATAGTCTGGAAATGTGATGTGAAACGATGGATAAGATCTGTCAAAATTTGATAGCGCCAGTCTCAGATCAGATTTCTGCTCACTCTCCTGATTCATATCTACTTTTTTCTTTGCCTGTACTTGTACCACGAGGAAAGGTTGTGATAGTAGTGTGTGTAAGGTACTCGCCCCACCCTGTATATTGAAGAATTTCTTTTTCACACACACACACACATTTACACACATCTACACCTGTATAGACAATTGATTTTGATTAAATAGCCCCTCATTGACTCAGAATACGAAGTTTTAGCTTGTGTTGCAGTTTTTTTCTTTTTTAGACCACCATCAGGAGTGCTGATCACCTATTTTTTTTTGTCCGTGTATTTTGCAGAAACCAGACACAGCTCATTTGTAAATTTGCTCCCGCCGAGAACAAAGAGACAACTTGTCCTCACAAAACTAAGATGCAGTTGTTCTTTATTCAATGCAGCAGTCAGAATCTAACAATGTTCCCTCAGAGACTTCTTGACAGTTTGATGTTGTTTTTCCTGTCATGTCCAGGTGCCATGTCTGGAGGATTCAACTTCCAAGTCAACGATGGTGTGAACTTCACCCCGAGGCAGATCTTCAGCATCACTGCCAGAGCCTTAGTCCTCAGTTTAGAGAAAAACCGTCCACTCAAGGTGTTTCCAGGTAAATCCTTCCCTCTGAATAGAGTCTGAATAGAGTCTGAATAGAGTAAATCCTTCCCTCTGAATAGAGAATAGAGCCTGGTGTTTTTTCTATAGTTTTATTATTGTCAGTAACGCATTGAAAAACTGTACTAGCTGATCTCTCAACATCTGTAGTCTTCTCTACTCTGTGTGCTGTACTCAGCCCTGAGACACAAAACTGTAAAGATGGGACACAAATAGATATTTAGTTTCATTTTTTTTTTCAAAGTTGAGTTGATTTCCTAGAATGAGATTGCAAGAATTTTTGTCATTTTGATTTCTTTTTTATAGTCTTTTAGTCATGATGAAACTACACAGCTACTTCCTTAAAGGAACTGAAACGAAATATTCTGTCTGTCACAGTCATCTGCTCACACAGACTCTTTTTAGTTGTATTGTATTAACCATAAGCAAAATATTGATTTCTCCTTTTTGTTTTTTTTTTGTGTGTGTGTTTGTGTGTGTGTGTGCGTGTGTGTGTGTATATACGTACATGCAGGTAATGGCTAAGGTTAGGGTAAGGGACTAGGGAATGCATTATATTAAGGGTGAGGGTTATATCAAAGCCGGGTCCCCACAAAGTCGCACATTTACATAAATAAGTCAGAAAACAGTTTGTTATGTTTTTTTGGTCGAGGAACCACATCACTTCACTTTGCAAGTTTGGATTAACCTCATCACACCACAGATGCTGCTGCTTGCTGTGCATTATGCCTGCAGTGGATGACCTAATCATATTATACTCAGCCTACATTATATATTTTTAACTGAAAACCCCATGTTTTATTGTGTTTGTTCTTCGTCTGTGATGTGAGGTAAAAGTGTGCATCCTGCTCATCATTCAGTTATAAAATCCCAGTGCACCAGCATCTCTCCTTGTTGAGTGCTCTCCCACTGACAGCGCTGTCAGCCGAGCACTCGGTCACACTGGATGACAGTAGAGGGGGATGTACCAGCGCCTGGTCTAAAAGCCTAGTTTAGCCGCCTTCATTGTGAACTGCATCACACTTCGATCATCCATTTGTTGTTAGGGTTTTTTATTTTAGGTGTTTTATTATTATATATTTATCACTGTCATCTCAGAGAACATCCAAGGTTTTTTCTCATAACATTTTCCTATGATTGGCCCCAATACACCATACTTTTCCAACAGCCAAGTCATTACATTACCCAAATACCAGACTGGTGATGTTTTAATATACAGGATGCCTCTTTTAAAACTCAGGAGCTAAAAATAGACTGACTGCCGTCTGTGTCTGCAAACACATCTGAGATCTTTTCTGAGATTTCCAGTGGTCCGGCTTGTGAGTTAGGAGGAAAGAATATTGTGAGGGCTGCAAACTGCCAACTGGCACGCTCTGCTGAGCTTCCCAGCCACAGGGTGAGTGTGTACTTGAAAAGCTGTGCCACTGTCTGTCTGAGGCAGCCCTGTTTGTGCTTTGTGCCAGGCGGGACAGGGAGAAGGGGGGCGGGATGGGAGCTTTAACTGACAATGAAGGGTTTTGATGGGGTGAGGGGTGACATGAAACACTTTAACACTGTGGTGGGGAGATTAATGTTTATCCTCTTCCTTGCAAAAATCCTCAAATGTCTGGGTGCTTTCTGTAAAACTGTGCAGACTCCTCACTAAATGGTTGCATATGCCTCATTAAGAAAACCAGTGTTTACCTGAAAGTGTTCTGACAGTGATTCATTGTGTTGTTGCCTGCAAGTACCACAAAAGTGATAGTATGAGGAGAAATTCTTCTTGAATACACAAATCTAATTATTACACAACAGCTGTGAAATATGAGTATAACAGTGCACATTTTCAGACAGTCTTACATGGAATATTCACAGTGTTGCACTTTGGTATAAACAGAGAAGTGACTGAAGTAGCTGTGTACTATGAAGAAAGAGAGCTAGAGAGAGAAGTTCAAACCAGCCAAATTTCTCACCAATTGAATAGCACTTCTGATGGAGTTTAGTGGTGTTTATATATATATATATATATATATATATGGTATGTATATATAAATATATATATAATAATATATATATATATATATATAAATAAATAAGTGATGATACTCTAATACTGAATTCTCTCACTTCTTTGTTGCTGTATTCACCTAAATCTGTCTCATCATTATCATTTTATGAATGTATTTTTATCCCATATGCCTAATATTTATGATGTATTGTTTTTGCAGTGATAAACATGTGTCACACGTTCGTCTTATTAACAACACAGGAGCTGGGGAAAAGTATTTTGGTCATGTTTTGATTTTACATCTCTAAGCATTCTACATGTCTATCTACTGCCATCAAGAACAGCTGCACAAACATATGACAATATACGAAAAGCCATCTCTGACAGATTTAGCACATGATAGGCTTTTGTGTAAAAAAAAAAACAAAAAAAAAACAAGAAAGCCCGTCTCCCCCTCTTCCTCTCAGAAGGAAATTTCCCATGAGACTGACAAGTCTCTTTCGTGGGAGTGCTCACGAAAAGTGATGAATGAATTTCACTGTGCTTCGACCCCCTCTTTCCCTCATCCTATCATTGCCTTCCATCATTCATTTATCAGCAGTCTTTTTTTAGTATTCTCACAATCTTCACTGTGGCAGAAAGGGTTATGGAGATCTATGTAGTTCATCTTACAAAGAAAAGAAGCTCTCAGTAGTGAGACCCTGTCATCATGCATAGAAGATGTTTCCCCTTAGGTTTTTCCCAAGTGGAAGATTTCTGCGCCTGTGAGGAGCTGATCCACTTTTAATTTCTTGTGTGGATTTTATGTAACACCCCGCACTGCAGTTGGACAGTGCTGTTAAAAAGTCTGTGATGTCTGCAGTGCAGCTTTAATTTGACACATCAAAGGAGTCTCATCAGTCTATTCCAGACCTTGCTTTGCATAATTTGGAGTCAAAAAGACGTGAAACGCCTCCAGAGGGAAAAACTTGCTACATTTGATGCAGCTACACAACAGTCTTAACAATGTGGTCAGAGCTAAACTGAATACCAGACAAGAAAGGCTGTTTTTCTTAACAGATACAGTTTCATGATCAATAATCCAAAACACGTCATCAGTCATTTTCTTAATTCAGTTTCATGTCTTTCCTCCAGGCTCCTCTGCACTAATCACAAATGAGGATTTACAAGCGGAGACCAATGACATTAGCAACACCTCCAATCGCATCATTACATTTAGTGTGATTCGGCATCCTAAGCTGGGGCGACTGGTGACAAGGCAGCCTGATAATTCAACAGTAGACATCTCCACTTTCACACAAGATATGGTGAGTGAAGAGCTGGTGGTATCAACACTTTTCTTTCAAGATATTTTAAAATAAAATACAAGGGATGTGAACCAGAGTAAGACTGAACATCAGGGTTCCTCCATTCATGTGGAAAGTTGCCAAATTTCCAGTATGAATAATAGATATTCTGCATCCTTATTCAGGAAATGGACTCTGTGCTTCTTGGGCTGAGTGGAACATGTTAGGCTTTTATGTAATCAGATATTTTTGATGGATTATTATCTGACAGTTAAAGCTTGAGCTTTGTGTGCTATATTTTACTGCTGAGCAAAGCAGATTTAAATTAATGATGAAATCTTGTACACATTGTAGAAATGTCTTTGAGAATGGTGAAGAATTATTGAGGCCAATGAGTTCTTTATATGTAGTAGATTAAACCATCAATTGATTTTAGGGATGATAATCTGCTGCTGTTGCACAAATGTATTGATGTGAAATTATTTTGGATCAAGCTTTCCTGAGGATTTATGGTGTTTCTGTACCTTAGGTGGACAGGAAAGAGGTTATGTACATTCAAACCCCCATTGAGTCAGTGGGCTGGGAAGCCATGGACTCCATGACCTTCTCTGTGGCATCACCGCCTGCTTCTCTGGACAGTCAGACCTTCAAAATAGACATTTCCTATGAGAATACTGGACCTGAACACAACACAGTCCTGCTCGCAAACACAGGTATGAAAAGAGTCTACAGCCATGCTAGCGGTTCTGTAAGGCTGTACTTAGACATAGCAGTGCTTTGAGCTGAATGTTAACATCAGCATGCTAACATGTACACAATAACAATACTAAAAAGAGTTTTGTAGACATCACCTGGGGCCACACTACTAGCATGGCTAAAAACCGCAGACTATGCTCTTGTTTATGTTGATTTATTGAAAAGAAAAAGTGTCTAACAATGTTATTTGTGGTGATTTACTTGGGGATAGGTGCGGCGGTAACAGAAGGGGAGAGTGTCATCATTGATGAGTCCAAGCTTGATGCCACTAACCTGATGTCCAAGCTGCCAACGCCTCAGCGGGGCTCCCATGAGGTCTGGTTTCAGGTAACATCCCTGCCTCAGCATGGCGTCATCATGGTGGGTGAGAGAAACCTCACCAAGGAGAAACCTAACTTCTCCCAGTTCATTATCCACAAATATGGTATCACCTACAAGCATGACAACTCGGAGACAACTTGTGATTCTTTTGCCTTCAGTGCATGGATAAATCCTAAGGGAAAAACAGCACAGCGCCCTCAAGATGATAGTGATGTTGTTGAGGAGCGTTTTAACATTACAGTCACACCGGTGAATGATCAGCCACCTTTGCTAAAAACCAAAGCTCCAAGTCTGAGGGTCGTACAAGGAGATACAGTTGTCCTCGGCCCTGAGAATCTCAAAGTTGAAGACTTAGACAATCCCCCTGATGACATTAAGTTCTCTGTGATTAGCAAGCCAAACAATGGTTACCTAGCTCTTGAAGGAAGTTTGAATCAGTCGATAGTGGCCTTCACCCAAGCCCAAATCAATAACAGAAGCATCTATTTCATCCATGATGGAAGCTCCGCCTCAGGGGTGTTCTACTTCAGTGTTACAGATGGTCATCATAAACCAATTTATAAACTCTTTAACCTGGAGGTGACAGAAATCACAATTTCTCTGGTCAACTACACTGGATTGACACTGGAACAGGGCAAGACTTCGGTATCACTGACCCAGGATAACCTTGCTGCTGTTACCAATGGGAAAAACGTCACCATTCACTACCAGATTACAAGGCCTCCAAACTTTGGCAAACTTCTGAAGGACAACGACAAAGAGGTTACACAGTTTGAACAGGAAGATCTACAGGCTGGAAGGTTGTCCTACCACATGATCTCCCTTTCCTCTGGAGGAGACAGCTTTGAGTTTACAGCCCTCACTTCGGAAGCAAATCTCACTGGCCGAGTGCTTAACATAACTGTCACACCTTTGATCAAGTTTGGCAAAGATGTGAGGATTCCCAATGGGATTGCAGTCAAACTCAGCGCTAGTTTTCTGAATGCCTCTGAACTCGCTAAAATTAGTAATAGTGACCCTGTATTTGAAATGATCTCCCACCCTAAGTATGGGAAGGTGGTTCAAACAAAACCTAAAATGTCCAGGAAAGCTGCACAAGCTGACTCCTTCACCTTTAAGGAGGTGATGCAGGAGAAGGTAGCCTTGGAGCTTAATGCCAATATGACTGGAGTTCAAGAGCTGAATGACTCATTGGTGTTTCTGCTGAAAGCTGATACCATCCAACCTGCTAAAGGGGAGTTCCACTTTACAGTTGTGCCATATGACCCAGCACTTTTTCCCACCACAAAGAGTCCTGTCCCAACCACATCATCTGTTACTCAGACACCAATCCAGACTTCCAGAAATGGAACTGCTTCACCATTCCTGTCTACAGCTTTCCTCTCCACCCAGCAACCAAGCAAAAACCAGCAAAAGTTCAAGGGACGCAACCGCTGGGGAAACTCCAACAGAACTAGCATTTTCAGTACAACACTCGGCAAACCAACACGTGGAACGGAGGATTTCCTCTTTAGGAACACACCAGTTCGTGTGGAATCCTACCCTCAAAAAACCTCCAATCCGCTCCTGGTGATCTTACCACTACTGGCCCTGCTGCTGCTTGTAATCATCTTTGTAGTCCTGGTTGTGTTTCTTCGACATCACAGGCAAAGGAAGCAGAGCACTACTGCACCAAAGGAGCCACCTTCCACTGGTCTTCCAAGCAGTGAGTCCTACCAAGGCCAAACCCAGAGGAGCACAACAGTTCCCTCAGTGACTGTCACTCCATTGAACCCCAACTGCCCGGGCAGCCCTGTTCTTGATCGATTACTGGTGTCAAATCATGGTACGGGTTATGACACCATTGATTCAAACATGCTCATAAGTTCCTGGAGCAATGGTTCCCCTGCAGCATCTTCCCAAATTATTAGAACCGCCACACCCACTCTTCAGAAGAATCAGTACTGGGTATGATCTTCCACAAACCGACTTATAGCTATATGTGTTGGAGATACTGTTACAGGTTTTGATAATGGATTAAATGTGGTTGAGTACCAAATGAGGCTGTAATTAACTATTTTATTAGCTTAAAGCTGCATAATCAATATTTATGTATTAATACTGACTCGAATTACCGTGTCATGTGTAAGGTTTCACTCATTGGGACAAACTCAGAATTATCACCCAACACAAAGTTCAACAAAGTGACAAACTAGCTAAGGAAGAAAGTCAAATATGTAGCAAACTAAAGACCAAGAGTTGTTGGAGACTAAATCAGAGCTAAAAGCTCCCCATATGGCTAGACAGAGACCTCAAATGGGACAATAATGTGCTGGAAGTGTAATAAGGCAATTGTTTGCTAACAATTTAAGCAACAACTTTATAAGGCCACAATACAGTTCATCAAGACAGTGCATCTATTTTGAGTTCTTGTGCCCCTTGTTGGCCAAATATTGATTCATGCAGCTTTAAGGATAGATAAAGGACAAAACCACTATGGCCAAAGTTATTTGGAATACATTAATAAGAGTCAGGACGACTTTGAGTTCTCTTTGAGTTGCACAATCCATTGAAACACTGGCTAACAATCCAACACCAATTACTGCAATAAGTTCAGCTGGTGGGACAGACTTTGGTCATTAAGCATTTACGAAGCAATCATCATTGTGGTAAATTATAACCTATGTTTGGTGCCTAATTTAATCAGTCACGTCGTTGTCTGGTCCTCATGCACATTGAAGTCTCTCCCATTATGGGTCATGGTCATCAGAGCGGGAGCTGATGCAACTGTGAATTACTAAGACTGACACTGGTACAAAGATGTATTGTCTAAGGATTTCAATTGATTGTTCAGATTTTATATTGTTGTTATGTATCATATATTACAGTATAACTTTTTGTAAACTCAGGTATTTTGTTAATAGTCATTTACTCCATGTTACCTTTAATGAGGGTTGCATGTCTTGTCAATAACAGGTTTTTGTTTTCACATTGCAGGATTTAATCTTATAAATTTGAGGGTTTTGTCGCAAATGCTTCCCACCATGGTTGTATATTGAAATGGTTTTGCACCACTATTAAAATATTTCTTTCTTTATAGCCCTGGTAAAATCACACTGGGTAAAACTGTTTTATAATTTGTTCTTTTTTTATTTTACTATGCACATTATTTATATATTTTATATTGTATTCCACCCACTTTCACCTCAGTGATTAAAATTCAAACTGCAGGTTCATTCTGTCATCATTTAACAGGTTCTCCTACAGTTGAATAGATAGTGGGTTCACCTACTTTAAGGGAGATTTAGCTGCTAAGCCTAAAACAATCTCATTAGTCTAGGAGAGGTAATGACTTTCTGAGGTGAGATATTAAATATTTGTCAACAGAACAAGTTGTCAGTCTCTTGCTTTTGAGCAGCAATTCAAGGAGTCCTTCTTTGAAAATACTGACAGGTGTTTCCCAGACAAATTACAAAAAACGGACAATTTCTTTGACTGAAATAACAGCTGGTATTTATGTTCATTATTTAACACTGACAAAACTGTATTACTTGTGTCCTTAGATTCTTGACATTATCTACTGTAGGCCTTGGCTGTCTGACACTGAAATGCTGTGTCTACTGTAATGAAAGGTACTTTTCTGACTTGTTCTGGCAAGCTAGGCAAGATAAGAAATTGCTGTCACTGAAAATCACTGTAAACTTGTATGTTATGGAATCATTTTGTACTGAACAGAAGTGTCTATCCAGTGTATCCCAGTGTCATATGAATGATGTAACCTATGTAACAAGTGTCATAGTTATTTATACCATATTTTTAATAAACCACTTTAAAATGTTTGGAAGGAATTACTGTCTGCTATCCTACAGTAGGAAAATCATACCTTGTAAGTGTGTATAATCTGTGCGGTCTTTTTTACTTAGTGTCTACCCAATTCTCCTCAAACAAGATTTATAGGCATCCAAATTATCCCTTATTTCTTCCAGTTAAATTAGTTTTTGGCAGTTTTCTCTTTCTCTATAATTTAAACTGTACTTGCAGCCTCTTGCCCTCCTCTTAATGGCGCTTTAATCATTTCAGCAAAAGATACATTGCACCGGAGGACCAGTTAGAAAAAGATAAATTATCATCATCACTTCTCCCAGTTTCCTGCAATTACTCTAATTGTGGTTTTCTCACATCCAAAAACAATAAAATCTGAAGGATTTCTCACATGATCTGCACCAAGGTGTTGTGTGTTCTCCATCGGAAATGTTTTGTTGCCAAGGCAAATGTTCTCTAAGCATCTCAGATGGTACCCAGACGATAAACATGTAATGTGATTTAGACAAACACAAGGACCTTTTTCTGAAGCTGAAGCTTCAGTCACTGCTGAGTCAGTCCACATGACCCATGGTATCATACAAAGAGCATCTGTTTTCCTAATGCCAAAATTCTTGGGACTTTAGGATGTCTGTCACGTGTGGACAGGTCTTAAAGATTACAGTAAACTCATAAAGAAAGAATAAAGAACTGTTTCATCCAAAGTTGCATCCAGCTCAAAACGTGTACACAAGCAGTGCCGTAGTGCTGAATAGTCTTGTTGACAGAGAATGAGCTAATAGGGGTGGTGAGCAATGGCATCACATGTGAGCTGCAAACTTAGCACAATGATATTAAGCCACAGAGTCCACCAACAGGAACTTCATTGGGATCCTGTTGTAAACCACAACATTGTCATTTATTAAAAGGAAATTTCAGCACAACTTGGGACAGACATCACCAAACTGTTTATCATCAGCACAGGAGTGTGCAGTCAGCACTCTGACAACAGACCGCCACAACCTCCGCAACAAACATACAGGAAGATATAAATATAGACACTGACACAGTTAAGCAAAGTTTAAAAAAAAGTTAAACAATGATAAAAAGCCAACCTCTTGAATTCCTAGTGTTTTTATTGGTTACCATCTACATAGCTTACTGTTTCAAACATAATATATAAATCACGACTAAAAAGAAAGAACAAACCTACTGAGCATAGTTAGTTACGCATAAGCAAAAACACAGATTAACAAAAGTAACGATTCTTTGGACAATATGATAAAGCTGACAGAGCGGTAACAGACCACAGGCAGTGCTGAAGAGGTTAGTACACATTAAAAATAGGATGAATAGACCACATTTGATAATGTATAACCAAGTACTATGCATTTATGGCGTTTGTTTTTGTACCTTTAAATGGATATAAATAAATGTGTTGACATACAGCTCATTAGAAAAGTATAAAAGTTATAAATACACTGTGTAATATGAGGCCTTTCAGAGGTTTGGTGTGCTTGCAGTTTTATTACATTTGTGAAGAGCATCAGTTGTTTTTAACAGCCTGTGGTGAACCGTCGCATCCAGGAATAAAGTGTCTAATCCTGAACAAATTAACTTCATTCTTGAATATGCTCTAAAAAAAAAAAAAGGAACCACAGCCCAACCATTAGCAAGATCCTCAAACTATTACTGTATGTGATGACATAATATTTACACCATGTCTTTCTCAGTATCAGCTGTTTGCATGTGTTTACCCTGGACACAGGAAGAAGTTCGTTTTGTGCAGCAAACTAAACACACTTCAAATAAAGACTGAATGCAAGGAGCTGGCCACTGAACGTTTCACTAGTGGCAAAGCTGGGAAAATGGTGCTGGATTCAATGGAAGTGATTCAGAAAAATATGAGACATCATAAACAGCTAGACCACATGGCATCGTAAAAATGAATCACTACAACAGCAACAAGGAAAATGGATTTACAAAAGACACAGTGTCCCAAATTCATAATACATGATAATTCTGTACTATATGATAACCGTCATAGTATATTATTTTGGAGGTTAGTACACAAAAATATCATACTTAACCATTGAACCCTAACATCAAATAACACAATACAGTATGTGTGATGTCAGATGTGAATCAAACTGAAATTTCACAAAGAGACATCAAAACGTTTTTCCTAAGATTTTTATTTCATTTTATTCTATTTAATTTTTTTTGGTCAGACTTTTTCTTTCAGAACCAGAGGTGCCCGATATAGCTTCTTCCACTTTGCTTTTTCACTCTTTTCACTTTGAACTCAATAAGAATACCTACAGATAATAAGATAGATACAGATTCCTGTCAAGTTAAACTTGTATATAACCATACTAGTGGTTGCTGCAAGCAACGGGATGTTCAACTGAAACAGGTGGTAGAAAAAGACCTATTCATGGGTAAAGGTAGCTCAGCTAAATTACCACAGTGAAGACAGTGCTGATGTGGTGTCTTTCTGGTCGAGTTTCAGATCTTTGAATCTTCCAGCATTTACAGTTTTGGTGTTGTGCTCATTGACATCTGTTTGCCAGGAGTCTTGTTATAGTTTTAATTTCTCAGAAAGTTTAAGAGACACAAGTGAGAGGTATTTTCTCAGGCTTTAGGTGATTTAGATCATAAAGTTCCTCATTCACATACAAACACGCTCACACATGCATATACACACATAAACAATCATATACAGACAGACTTGTAATTCAGCTTTTCTGTACTTTGAATCCAAACCACGTTCCAACCTCAGTCCCCAAGCTGCGAAACCAAGATTGTTTTGACGGGTCAAAAACAACTTTGCTTGAGTACTTTCATCACGACAGGAGTAGAAAGGAAATCATGTGTACATATCTGCGTACAAACACACACACACACACACTCTTGGTGAGACCACCCACAACTGTTATAACATAGTGAGATTGCCTGTTTGTGTTTAGGAATGTTGACGATGTGACTGACTGAACTAAGATTATCCAGAGACTACAACAAGCCGGCTCACACTCTATTTATTGCCTGAAAACATCCGAGAGACGCATGGTTTGTTTTGGATGTCATGTCTTTTGTCTGGTGGAACACAACAAGCTATAAAAAAAAGGGCGGATACTGAGAGCAAAAGCACATTAAATACCAATTTAATGGTCAGATTTACGCTGTTATATTACATGGTGACTTCATGGTGACATTGGTATTGAGACGAATCATATGGGTTTTTGTTACATTAATAATGAAATCATCATTAGCAGTACTACTGCTTCACTGTAAACAGCCTGAGTCACACAATGAATGTCAAAAAATGATGTCAGGGTTTCAGGAAAGGCTGATTTTACTGATTTGGACCGTTTGGAGTGAAGCTAAAGTTACAATGTGTAAGCAATAAGAGGCTTCGCACACACAGATTCAAGTCATGCCTGCTGTTCTGTTAGACTGTATTTTAGCTCGGCAGGGCTTTCAGCTAAATGCTAATGTCAGTGTGCTAGCACATCCTTATGTTTAGCAGGGATATTGCTTACCATGCTCACCATCTTAGTTTAGCATATTAGCATGCTAACATTCGCCATTTAAGACTAAACACAAAAGTACAGCTGAGGCTAATGGGAATGTCATTTGTTTTACAGGTACCAAATGTTGCGATATCTCACAGGACAAGTGAACATTTTGATCTGCTGGTGGCAGGTCAAAATATCAAGAGATCACAGAAGTCTCATCAGAGTTCATCCTCTGGACATCATGAATATTTGAACTGCATTTCATGGCAATCTATGCAATAGTCAGGATGTTTCAGTCCAGGCCTAAGTGGTGGACGGATAGATAAACCAACATTGCCATGCTCAAAGCCATGATGCTAGTGTAGCTGAAAACCTCGCAGGATCAAGGAAACTACTGATTACACATTACATCATATTGTAACGTGCAACTGTGTTAGTGCTAATCTTTGAGAAGTGCAACAACACTGATATAACATGTCTTCTCCTACACAGGTCTGCAGTAGAATCCATTATCAGTTTGACCTTTTACCATCATCAGTTCAAGACATCTTACATCTGTTATGACTGCTCCAGCAGATGCAATGACATGATGCTATTACATATTTTCATTACAAAGGTAAATTTATCATAAGAGTAAATCATGCTCATCCAAACTGGCACAAAACTAGTTCTCAATCCAAGCATGTTGGACTCATACGTGCACACAAGCATGAGCAGGAGTCAAATTATAGTCTCAAAAAGAGGAAGCTAGTGCGGAGAAAACGCTGACATCATGGTATGTGGAGTTACAAAATGTGGATGTCTGGCAGGAAACGATCACATGTTGGACACTCACAGCAGTCAGGGTTTAAATTCCCATTACCCCAGCTGTTTCCAGTGTTAAACAATCAAGGTGTTAGCTGTACGGTTTTCAGTCTAAATTACAACACTGAGATTTAAAAGTGAGCTAATGTCGGTCATATTACAGCTAATACATTGTCCCGTTGTATGTGAGACAAAATTGAGATAGTGAGGGATAATTAGTCAAGATGAGTTCCTGCCCTCATATATTAGATCTCAGATTGATCATTGTAATTTAAAGGGGTGGTAATTGTGGGGCAGAGGGTTAAAGAACAATAGCGCCCTGCAAGACAAGGCTACGAGAGACAAAGCAGTCTTGGCTCATTTGGTTTAATAAGGTTCCACACAGGCAAACCCAGATGGCTAATTGAATCACTCCTACCTCCAGTTGTATTTTACAGACAAAGACTACGTTTCGGTTCTACAAAGACTCTACTTTTCTCTCTTTCACATTTGCAATACTATCAATGTCTGTGTGCTGAAAAATCTGCTGACATATCATCCGCAAAGTGTCATTTCGTTTATTCATAAAAGCTAATCAAGGCACGTAAAATACTGCAAAGGGTTTCAGAATCTAACATGTCGGTGCTGAAAGCCACGTTGGTTGCCTTTAAGGAGGAGAAAGCACAGTTGCGCAAATGATGAAGTAAAACAAAAAGCCACATTGCAATTAGGCTTATTTTTCTTTCTTCCCAGAGCTCTTTACCCAAGTGGCATCAGTATCGGGGCACTGTTTTATCTGAAGCTAAAGTGGGTCTTATGCATTTCTCATCTGCGGGGGGAAGGATTAGCTGCTTGATTCATTGACAGGCTTTTCTCTGGTTTTTGGCAGCGAGCACAGCTTCCTCTCAGCTCTGCTCGTGGCTGATGTGATCTGAAATGGCACCAAAGAAGACACAGATCATGCACACATTGAAAGTGATTTATAGAAACTATGGTAAAACTATGATATTTAATAATTTAACTGTCTCTCTATATGGTTTTGCAGGTGTAAACAAGTGGTAAAGGTCCTTAATTAGTTTGATAGATTCACCCCTTGTCTGTATCTTTTGGGACACTTAAAATGGTATATGGCAGCCCTTCATAACACACACTGTAGATCTGTGCTTCTATTTCTTTTCTCATTTTCATCTGCATTCTTTGCTAAATTGAATACCAAGCCTATTTTTACTCTTTTATTAAATTTTCTTATTGGTTACAGCATCTGACCTGATTTTGAAGCCTTTATCTTTTTTTTTTCTTTTTTTTGTTAAATAAATGACACCAGGATCATCAGGTTATGACCCATTTGATGTTCCTGTATAATCTAATATAGACAACCTCTCAATTATATCAGCATCTGACACACACACACACACACATTAACACACAGTACCAACACACATACACAAACACACGTGTGGTCAACTCCCACGTGTCCCACCATCCATTGATTTGATAACTCTCTTGTCAATAGATTCATTCACAGTGGGATCATAAACAGATGTCATGCACCAGATGTTCAGCCTGATGTTGTCCTTTCCCTGAAGCCCTGAGTGGAGTCACACACGAAGCATGCTCTCATCATACAGTCATTATTGTTAGAGTGGGATGTAAGAGGAGAGATGTGGTGACATAGGACTATTGACATGTGAAAAAGCATCATGGGCCAAAATCAAACCCTCAGTGTCGCCAGCACATGGATCCATACTATTCCACGGATTTCACTCATCCTTTCATTAACACGCTCATTTAGACATTGATCTGGATAATCTGTGAATCAGTGATGTGTGAGCTTGTGAACAATGAACCTGTACAGCAGGAAATGTATACTGTGTGTGTATGTGTGTGTTTTAACTTTGAGAGAGGTCAGACCACCAGCAGAACCATGTCAGTTGGTTGTTTGATGACTGTGGTCGACTGTGTTCTCTGGGTGGCAGTGGACAATGAGGGCAGTTAGCTGGTCAGCAGTGAGTGAGTGTGTGTGTGTGTGTGTGTGTGTGTGTGTGTGTGTGTGTGTGTGTGTGTGTGTGTGTTTGTTGAAGAGAAAGAGTGAGAGTGTGTATGACTTCATATTGTATGAGTTGAGATGAGAAAGTGAGGGGGATCCTTTGAATTTGTGACATTTTGTCGGTCTGACCTTCCTCACGAGGCTCGTTTGAAGGTGAAAACGTGCAAACTCATTGAATGCTTGAATACAGACATCCTGTACTTGTGATTTCATGACAAAAACACTTTGGAAAGGTTTTGTACCTTTGGGTTGCTTTTGAAAATTCAGGATGCAAGAAAGAAAACAAAAATTCAATGTTGGCTGAGGTTCAGTCTATCTTTTACTCTGACAACCCTGGAAGGAGAAACATGAAAATTATCGTTTTGCTTGTTTTGGTTTGTGCATCTTGTGAAAGTCCCCCCAGTGATACAACTAGTTATTATGATTTAAAAGGCTTATGCAATATCTCCCAATTCTAATTTCCCTTTAGCACATACAAGAGAGATGTTTCCTGCAGGAATCATCATATTACATCTGATTTCAGAACTGATCACATTGATAAGTAAACTGCTCTTCACAGCCAAACTATCACTGTATAGATTAATTCCAAAACAGAGAAATACATAACTTAGTGTATGACTGACAGACATTAAAGTGGTTCTATCCCTTAGTGAGAAATGCAACTGGGGGAAGTGGCCTCTTCCCTAGTTGTTCTCACTTGTTTATTGTAATTAGAGCTATAAATGAAACTCTCTGATGGGGGTGGGGGAGGAGAGAATGCACATTGGCCCACAAAGACAAAATGTGTGTGTGTGTGTGTGTGTGTGTGTGTGTGTTTGTGTGTGTGTGTGTGTCTTGGAGAGCAGCCAGAGAGGTGGGGGTGGGAGGGCAGTCAGCGTTTTTCAGACAACATGAATGAGGCCCCACCAGAGTGAGCTTCCTGTGTGAGGGCTATAAAAACAAAACCGGGGCTAAAGCACGCCGAGTGCTCCCACATTCCTGAACATTCTGCCAGGTACAGGACGCGCAGCATGTCCTCTGCTCTTTCCTTGAATAAATAGAAAAATACGACAATTCCCATGATGCCCTGACAACAAGAAAACATACAAATGTGTGTCTCTAAAAGTTAGAGCTGCACTTTTTTTTGTCCTGCAGGTGGTGTGTAGAGGTCATGTTCATTACATCTCGCAGTAACTAGACAAGAATTTTTTTAATGTATAGTTTTTCCTGAATTGCACCTTGTTCAAACAGGTTCATCCCCTTGATACCATAAACGAACTCAGCAAATTGTAGTTGAGTCTGTGTTTTGAGCATAAAGTTCTCATGTCACCCAAAGGGTGGTGCAAGAGGAAAGCTCATGACTTGTCCCAAATGGAAAAGGTTCATCTTTTGGGGAGCATGAGCATGCTCACAGAATGCCACTGCAATCTGCCCATTACATTTCAATATTTATTTTATGCAAGAAAAAATTTTGGACTGATGGTGGCAATAGACGAAAGGGAACGAGTCACCAAAAACATTAAGATTCACCCTCTGAGGACTATGAATACCAACAGAAATTACAATGGAAATATGTTTTCGTCAATTATTAGGAAATAAGGACGGAAAAGCTCTACTAGTAGCTGCTGCCTTAACAAGAGAGTAGTTCAGCAATGGAGTAATTATTTTAGACAAGCTGGCATAGCCTTAAGTCTTTATGAAAACAATTTTCAGCAGGCAAAAGAGAAAAAGAGATATTAGTAGATGCCTGTACTTCTACTCTTTCCAGAAAACTGGCAGCAGGTGTGGTCATGGCAGGATGTTGATTTCATCATGCCAGCGTCATACAAACCCAAAGACAACATATTTTTTACTGTGTTTCCTCTGCAAACATAACCACCTACAAACACTGGCATGTACTGTATGAAGTCTAAGTTAAATTAAGCCCAGTACTAAATTTTAGAAACAGCAAATGTGATTTTTATCCGAAAATAATGTTTTATAAGCAGGGTGTAGCGTGTCTGAGCCTTTTCCAGTGCTAGGGGCCTCACCCCCGGGAGTGGGCAGGGTGCTGCTGTTCTGAGGTCAGTGGATGATCTCATGGGAGCTGCTGACCAGGCCCACATGTTTGTCTGATCAGACTTCCTGCAAAACCAAAAAGTGCGTGCAATGCCACTGCATGAGAGCGAAATAATTTTTAAACAGAGAAAAGAGGAAGGAAATATCAAAATAATGTTAAGAAACATTGTCTATTGTGGGGCTGTCTCAGTCAAAGATTGTTTTTAGCAGGTTTTCTGTTTCACACATTAAAATAAACTAATTAACACTCTCAGTTGAAGTGTAGTTAAATAGTGAGCGGTATACCTCTTGCCAAGCAATCTGATCTCTTGGGAGTGACACAAGTGCTTGTGAGATTAATTAAATTTCAGCATGATACACACACATTAGCACACACGGTATCTCCTGAACTGCTTTTATAACAATCAGGTGCTTTCAGTTTCTTCTAAAAACATGAGGGTGTAAATATTTCAGGGATGCCTCCTGCTATAAGCAAACAATAGAAGAAGACAGAACACTGATCTAATCTGTGTTTTAAAAGACAAGCATGTTTAACCTCAGACTGCCGGCCACAGTCCAATCATCAACCATCAGCAGATAACCACACAGAACAAACTTTCCAGTCGCCTAGACGTAGGTTTCATATGACAAGAAAACAACGAAGCTGTAATTTTCCACACCTGTAGAGCAGGGCCGCGGGAATTTGTTTTTAAGTTGGGGGTGCTGTAGTTGAAAGAGCATTTTACCCCAACCCATACAAATACAACATAGGCCTGCAACAATATTACTACACACACACACACACACACACACACACACACCAAAAAAGCAACAGCAGTAACAACAGCAGCCAGATCTATAAAAAATTACTCAATGATGCTATTACACAAATAGCTCACAATTATGCCATAACATTGCAATACACATGTCTAAAAGCCCATTGCGCACGGCACACAATAACATCCAAATACACACATTTTTTTCAACAAAAGGTAGTGTGACGTTAAAAGTTATTGGCAACTGAATATTAAACTGCTCGGCGGCAGCTTATAATACTACACCATCAAATGTATGCCTCTATTGTAACAAACAAGTGCAAAAGCTCATGGTGCACAGCACACAAGAACATATATTCAACATAATAGACAACTGTATATTAGACTGCTCGGCGGCAGCTTAAACAGCTTACCTTGAGCTGCTGGTCAGGTGCTCCAGTAGATATAATAATCCAAATGTGGCCTTGCGCTCAGGTGTTATGGAAATGAAGTCTCCCATAAGGGCACGTATGTCCAATGAGTTCAAAATGTCAGTGTGGACATGCATCAGTGAGAGGTGAGTTTGTCTCTTATGGGTCATGGTCTTGCATAGCCATGTTGTCACGCGATGCAAGGTGGACAAGGTCCGCTCGGATGAGGCCACAGAGATGGGCAGGCACAGATATAACTATGAGTTTTTTAGTTTCTGTAAACAGAGCTCTTGTTTGTGGATGGAGCTTAGATAGACGTGTTGCTTCATCTTGAACTGTGACACCAGACTCTCTGGTGACATCGCCCAGCGTTTTGAGCTGGAGATCGGGACGGCCTGGGTCCAGCTCCTCGGGGAAGATGATGGGGCACCAAATCAACCGGTTTCCCTCTGCTGCCTCTTCACGAAACCGAAACACACAACCTAACCACACTCCGCCACGTAATGAGGCCACTTCCATTTAGCAAACCAAGTTGATGTAAATGCACGGCTGAGAGTTTTTCTTTCCCAAAACGTCTGGCCGGAAAATTGAAGTTGGATGGCTGGAGAGGTTCCTCAAATGCCGCCATGTCAGTCCTAGCTTGACACCTGTTAGCAGCAGACTCCTCAATGGCGGCGGTGCTAACGCTGATACTCCGGCAGTCTCCGTCTCCGAGGAAAAACTACAACCAAACGAGAACGATGCTGGTGGAGCTGCTCTCTTGGGAAGGCTGGACTTCATTTGTGCTCTCTTTAGCCGGTGGTTTGCAAAAAAAAATGCAATATGCTTTTCCTCCATTGTGATTTTATCCTTCGATTAGCTATCAATGCTACAGCACCCGGATGTAAACTTACGAACCCTACCATATAGACTTGACATGACCCGCCCTACGCTGCCTCTGATTGGCTAATGATCGTTGCCTTTCGCTGGTTGGATCGGTTAGGTTTAGGTATGAGGAGTGAGAATGGTTAGGTCAAAGGTAAGAAGTTATGTCAACATTATAAGAACATTATGCTTTCGCCATTAGTTCCCGCGGCCATGTTGTAGAGACACCTTGTATGAATCTAAATGTCAAATAGTTTGTTCATATATGTATTTTTGGAGATTATCAGCACCTGTTTGAAAGAGTTGCTAGTCAGTGTTCAACTAATGCAGTAATATTAAGAAGATTAACAAAAAGTGAAAGTATAATGAAAAATTCACAGGGGACACACTTCAAACAAGTCTCAGGAGGTGGCCAGGGGGACTTCACACATGCTTCCTCTCACTCACTCACACACACACACACACACACACGCACACACGCACACACACACACACACACACACACACACACACACACACACACACAGATTTTCATAAAGGGATTATACCACTGGGAACTGTAAGGTGAAGCTGGTGTTTGGAGGGAGTTGTTCTCTGTTTTCTTTTCCCCAGAGAATGGGAATCTGTTCAGCCCAGAGACTCAGTATCCCCTCTGCTCCAGAGTCTGTCAGCTGTGTCAGGACAGGGTCTCCCCTCGGCCTCAGTCAGCCCAGACTCTGATCAAAGGCCAGTACAGACCCAGCTGTAATTGAAAACAGATCCAGCCAGAATCCCCCCTCCAGCAGGAATATGCTGAGTACAGGCAAACGCCTCACATTCCAAAAGCATGAACTCTGCAAAAAAAAAAAAGAAAAAGAAAAAAAGAAGAACAGCACTTGAAGTTTGCTTCTGCCTTACATGTGCAAATGAAAGAGGGAGCAGGGCCTACTTTGTGCTAGAAAGCTACTACCTGCAACGCATGATTGCATCTTTCTCAGCTGTTGCATATAATCAGCCTGCATGTTATTCTTTAGTGCCAGCATTGTGAAAAAAGTATAAAGAATACGTGAAATGACATCATGATATTCTGATCACTGGATCTACCATGCCAGAAATATTAACTGCATGACACCAAAGAACTAGAATTAAGCCTGAAGCAACACAATATGAAGTACTACTTAAATGTGCAAGTGCTTTTTCAAGCTGCAAGTTATAAATATGTAAATAAACACATATTCGTTTGCATGTTGCAGAATGGGAATTTTGATTCCTGGTTCACGGCCATTGGTCTTTGTTAACCAAAACACTGCAATACAGTGAACTCCCATCAGCTTCATGATTTAAATTACAGTCTGCAAACTTAAGAATTGTCAATTTAAAAGGAGATAATATGTCAGTGTTGTGTTCACAGCTTGCTTCCACTGTCCCAAGATACTAAGTGGTAATTAGTGAGGTTTAGAGGTAGCGTTTTTTTTTGTTTTTTTTTTAACTTTGAGCAGAGCCAGACTAGCAATTTCAGCAAAATGACAATTTGACATTTTAATTTGATGGTTGGGTAATCCAGCGTTCCTAGCTTGGCAGACAATGTCAGGAACTCATGTGTTACTTTAACAATTTATCTAAAGGATTAAACAAACTACAAAACACACACCTTTTCTCTTCCTTGCAGAGAGGTAGATGATGAGATTGATGCCTCTCTCATGTTTGCAGCTCAACCCTGGTCGCAGTTATTTTAGCTTAATTTATCTCAGTTTAGCTCAGTTTAGGGGCAGGGAACTTCCTGAATCTCCACTGGAAACAAAAAAACTTAATGGTTTTGTCACAAAATGTGATTCTGAACATTTAGATAGGAAATATATTAATATGACTGTGCAATGCAGTTGTTTAGCAATTTGAACAACTAAACATTTTAAATTTGATGACTGGGACTTTAGCTTATCCCAGCTAGACAAAGTGAATGCAACAAAGTTATATGTTACTTGAACAACCGAACTAAGGCCCCACACCCTCCATTTGAAACTCTAGGAACTCTAAATCTGCATTTGACTGACACAACCGAAAGTATATTGTTAGTGGGAACAACAAGAAATGCCATAACATGTTCCATGTTTTTGTATTCACACAAACCATTTCCTTTTAATAGAAATCCTGTGTGTGGTTTTGCACTTCCTTTTTCAATATAGTGATATTACAAGAAGAAAAAGGAGGCTTCATATCGTTGTGGTTTGCCACAGGGCATTTCCTGGTATTATAATGTAACATTTGGACCTTAAGACTATAAGCAGCTGAAGCAAAGAGAGGAAGTCAGGGTCAATCTCAGTGGCATTTTGAAATTAAGTCATGGGAGTGTAAGTGTTCCAAAGAGGGAAGTGATGAGTTGAGGGTATATTGATTAAAAATAGATGGGAAAGAATGCACAGGTGTCATAGGAGCAGAGATGAGTGAATTTGGAGGATAATTTGGTTGTTTTTGACGAGCACATTAACTTTTACAAACAGAAATGAGCCAATAGAGGGGTTTCTGCCTGTGTCTTGCCTGAGAGTTGCACAGGGAGGGTGCAACAGGAATTGAGTGCAATCTACAGAAGGATCTCGAGACAGTCATTAAGAAAGCAATGTTGTAAAATGTGGCATCGGTGCCAATTCATTAGAGGGGGAAACCCTGCTCTCTCAGCCACTGTTCTGCTTCTCAGTGCCAACTATTGAAACTGGCTAAAAACAAACCCATTTCTTGCTTGGAGAATGTCTAAACAAGTCTCACAAAAACAGGAAAATACTCAAGAAGTAAGAAAAAAAACTGAAAACTAAAGAGGTGAAAATATGCTGTACAAGTGATTAGATTTGTCCTTGTATGAGAGCAGTAAATGAACAGCTGGGAAGGGGTTCAGCCAGATTTCCTCATTTTTGGGTCGTCAGCACGCTGACAACAAAGGTACAGAATGTTTCTGGGTTACATTCAGTGAATTCCTGAGAGCCACTGCAAGTCAAAAAGGAAGAGAGCCAAGTTTCTTAGGAACAGTGATGACAACTTATTTTGAACATTACTCTTTACAGATAAAATACTCTGACCGCCTCGGTTACAAACTCTCCCAGAGCAAATCTTCCAGAAAATCACACTCAATCTCTTGTATCCTCCATGTTTTCACCCCTCAGCAATTACACTTGGGTCATGGTCTGTTACCGTGCACCCCCGCAGCATCTGGACGGTATTTCCGGTTCTGCTCTTGTAGCGGTAGGTTTTACAAACCTAAAGTTTGTGTCTGTGGAATGTGGTCAGCTGCTGACACTGTTTTGTCTCAAGAAAAATCCAAGTCAGAGCTGTTGTTTCCTGTGTGCTAGACTGTGGTGAGCAAGAAGCCCCCCCCTCCCCTGTTTTTTTTTTTTGTCTTAGAATAACTGCACTAGTCTGAAGATGATGAACTGACTCAAAACATTTGCATGCTTCATATTTTTTTCATCACATTAAGCAATGAAACAAAGAAAAACACTATGACGTTATTGTTTCCATCTTACGTGGATCTAATCTTGCGTTAACTCCAAACTTTCACAACAATCATGTGTAGCAAGAGTAGTTGTGTGTATCTTCTCTCAACCAAATACTTTTCCCGAGCTATATGTACCTAATATTGATCAGCTTTACTAATTCAGAAGAACCAAAGCTTAAGGCTGGGGAAGAGCAAGAATGTAAAAACAGGAACACCCATTTCTTCTGGCGTTGGCAGTATCGACAGAAGGCCTAAGGGACGAGATAGCTAAAGGCTGTGGGCATCTTGTTGAGTTTATGTCGAAAATGAAAACCAGAGAATACAATAGAAAAATAGAGGACAGGAACGGGAAATGAAATGGTGAGAGTTTGCACTTTCCAAGTGGACTTACCTCCTACATGACAGGATATTATTAGCCATGCAAACAGTGAAGCTCTCCAGATGGCAATGTCAGTCTGTTGCTCTGTCCACTACTTTAATCCAGACTGTAATAACTCGACAACCATTGAATGGATTGCCATGAAATTTTGTGCATAATCCCCAGAGGATGAAACTACTGACTTTGGTGATCCTTGACTCTTCATCCTGCACCACAAACAAGTCAAAGAATTTGAAAGTTATCCAGTAAAATATCTCAACACCTACCTGATGAATTGGTGCAACATTTTGTGCAGTTTTACATTGTTCCCAGATGATGTATCCTCATGACCTTGGTGGTCCGCTGACTTCCCCTCAAGTGGCACCACGACAATTAACATTTGTTGTCTTGAGTGAATGTTTCAACAGCTATTGAATGCCTGGTGCAGGCATTCATGTCTGTCTCAGAGTGACATGTATCAACTTCGGTGAATGTTTCTATTTCTTTTCATCTAGTGCCATCATCAGATAAAAATCTTAAACTGTGCAATATTGCTTTATGACCATGTCTCCTTGCACTTATTAAATAGATAGACTCTATGAATGTAGTACTTAGTACTCACACCAATGTTTCCTACTGCACTGAAGCTTTAGTGATGTCTCTCACTTGTAAGTAGCTTTGGATGAAAGCATCTGACAGATGAGTAAATGTAATGTAAATGCAATGACCAAAAACCTGCACAACGAATGACATCCACCCTAACCTCAGTTACTGTGTGTTTAGTGTTAATTAGCAAATATTAGCATGCTCATATTTAGCTCAAAGCACTGCTGTTCCTCATGTAGCCTCGCAGAGCCACTAACATGGCTGTAGACTCTTAATGTTGTTGGAATTAAAAGGCATCTGCTTATCCCTCAGGAAATGGATTCATTAACTACACATCAATGTCTGATGTTTGAGAGAATGTCTTGTTGCATGTTATCACATTACATTTACTTAATTGCCTTGAAAATTGCCCTCAGTTAGGAATCTTGATAGGAGAATATACCTGTTCTTTCAGTCTGTAAATGTATTCTGGTTTCAAGCAAGAGGACAGAAGAGGACAGAACAGCACAGGAGGTCATAATCTGGTGGGAACATTTTAACATAAAAACATATTCACAGAGCTGGGTGGTTGAACTCTGCTATCTGTTGTCTTCTGCTCACCATCATATCTGTCAAACTGGATTCCCATCAGGCTTTGCCTCAAGATAGTAAACAAAGAGCCAGCATTTAACAAAACTGTTGACGTGTACAGGGGGAATTTTTCTAACAAATCAGACCATCTGTACATGGAGCCTCTGAACAGAGCTGCACTGCACCTTAGTTATCTCGGTTTATAGGTGGTGCCGATGACAGCTAATGAAAACCTCTCCTAGCCGCTTTTGACCTTTTCCTGTTCAGTAGGTGTTCACTGTCATCCGCTCTGGCACTTTTAACAGTGGCCAGATGTCCCAGATGGCTGGCCCGGCTCTGCGCTGTCAGCAGATCTGCGAGCCGAGCATGAGCTTAGCATGAAACACTGACACGGCACGCCAATCCTCGAGGGAAGGGAACACCTCCAAGGAAACCTGCAGATCCGTACAGTTTGCACTCTTTGTCTTGCTGCCACTATGAAATAGTAAGGTGACTACATTACATGGGTCGCATAATTTCTATAGTGTGTCTCTGAGGCACTTTGAAGGACTGTTAAAAAGCAAATGAACCTATCAGCACACACAATTTGTATTGCCGTTTTCACAGTTGTTCAGACATATTTAATCAAATGAACAACACACACACACACACACACACACACACATATATATACACATATATATACATATATATATATATATATATATATATATGTATATATATATGAAGTACTTGATAAAACACACAGGACCAACAAACAGCTTTCTGTGAAGGAGGAATTTATTTTGCATCTCTGCTTCTACATTAATCTCTTCATGATGCATCCGACATCATGAAGGTTAAAAACAGCAGTACAGTTGAACCGTCTAGAAGTGTGCTATTAAAATAACAGCATAATTAAAACAGGTGAGGAACCCTCTACCCTCTAACAGCCCGCCTCTGAACACTATCCCAAAACTAAACCTGAAAACCCCCACGTTTCGTCAACACAACCTCAGGTATCCCGACATTGTAAGTGTCCATCGTACTTGTCCATTAAAATCGGCAAGCTTACGCAAATCAGCACCGGTGCTGGCTGTGCCATGTGTAAGGCATGGGTTCCCATTGTCAAAGCAGGTAATCCTCTCTTGATCCTGATTTTGTCACACTGTGAGTGTTGAAAATCAATGCTGGAGCCACTGAGGCAAAAAAAAAAAAAAAAAACAGCACAATATTATCTCCCATAAAAGACACTGCCCTCATTCAAACCACAGTGATCTTTTTTTTTTCAAAGACTGCAAAAGTTGTAGCTTTGTAAAAACAAATAGAATATATTTCAACATATACAGTATATAAAGCTTTTTTAGTAACTAGTAACAAAAATGACCAGAGAGACAGAATCAGAAGGCACAGCGAGACGGTGGTGACAGTGGCTGCTCAGCGAGGAGACTGTAAACATTTCATCCTGTTTGTCCAAGGAGAGAGATTCCAGGAAGGGCTTGAGTGTTTCCAGAAGGCAGTGTGTCTGCCACTCAAGCATCACTGCTCCTGGAGTGGCAGTCACTTAAAAACAGTCAGTTAAAAACAGTGTTGTAAGGCTAAAAACACTTGATATATGAAATCCTTCATCGGGTAGGCAGCAGCGGATATAAGGTTCTCTCTCTCTGCAAGTCATAACATTGATTAGATTTAATTCACCCATGCACCGGACCAAGTGGTGCTCCGTCATTATCACTGATTCTCATGAAATCTAAAGGCAGACGACCTTTGTTTGTGTTACAAGTTGGCTTAACTTCATTAAATTACATGTCCTCTCTTAAATAAGGACACCCGGTTCCCAAACAATGTGGCCAACACACACAGAAACCTGAATTTGAAATTTCATTATTACTGGAGCGTAATCTCCTTGAATGTCCCTCCCTGCTGGATGAACAGCATTCAGCAGTGTGTGGTGCTGGCTGTTGTTTGCCAAAACTCCACTGTCTGCGTTAGAGGGAGGTGCATGGCCATTGATCACCAAGGTCTAAACCGACCGGCTGAGACACGTGATCCCTTAGGCGTTGTCGTATTTCTGCAGGGCCTCCTCTAGCTTGCCTGTGATCTTTTGAAAGAAGGAAATCTGCTGCTGTAGGTAGTGCTGCATCTGTGCCTTGAAGTCGCGCACACGGATCTGGTTGAAGTGCTGGATCTCAGCCAGCGTGGCACAAGAGATGATGTTGCAGCGCTCGTTGATGCCTTCTGCCTGTGCCCGGTCCATCTTGCCCTCCTCCACATGCTTCTGGCTCTCTTTCACCTTCGTCAGGGCCCCTAATTGGAAATGAAACAGAGCAGGAATTTAGACCAAGATTTCTTTTTTTGTTCCACGATCACAGTTATAATTATGTTTACCTTTCTTTTTAAACTGCTCCCTGAAAGTGAGTACTCTACATTTAGAAAAACACCCGCCCCATTCATTTGTCATGGTTCAATCAAAGAAGAAATCCCCCAGATGCTATTTTAACCAAAACGATATGCTCTCAAGCATACCCCATTTTTGACAATGCTCCTTCCTTAAGACATGAGATCTTATTTCCTTAAAGTTAACCTTTAACAGATAACAGACTCTTTAACTGAAAAGTTAATTAACAATTGAAATAACTTGTCTCATAAGAGACAAGAACACAACTTAATTTAAGTAAATCTATAACTTAAGGGAAATGACTGAAAATAGTTGTGACTTTTGGCATGAACAGTTTGTTCCAAACTCCCTGAGAACTAGAGGCACATCTGTGTCTATAGTTAGAAAATGTGAGGGAGGCCAGGTCTAAAAATATCTATTACATTGTGTCACTTCAAAGCCTTTTATAAAACAACCATTTAAGGGGATTTTGCTGGAAGTTTGATACCATCTACTAAGGTTGTTGGCAATTCCAAGGACATAATATTAACATGGGCAACACTTCCTACTAAGTAAGTCTATTTTGTAAAATTTAGCTATTCTTTAATGCTGATGTCATGGTCAAGCAATTCACCATTTGCTAAATCCTCCCCTGTACAGCAACTACCCAATCATATATCAGTGACCGTTACTTGACAGAGTAGGTCTTTCATCCAAAGCCAAAGCCAAAAAGTCAAGAACAAAAATGAGAAGCAAAAGTAATAGATCAAACACTGTGTTTATCTCCTTTAATGTAACCTGCAAATGTTAGCATGTCCAGCTAACTAGCTTACTGCAGTGTCCTGAATGAGGGTTATTTCCAAGGCCAAGGAGGATTTCACTGGCTAACCACATTTTGTGAGGTTACAAGTTATATGGGGAGAAAAAGCCTGTGTATGAGTTCCCCCACTGTTTGGGTGCCAGTCCTTAATGCTACTATGTCAGAGTGAAGGGTAACCTTAGCAGCCATCCTCCTCTTTATTGGATTTAGGCAAGTTTACACTTTAGCAACAGCCTCCAAACTTGTTATCCGATATAGTGTTACACCAAGCCATTTCTCTTGTAACATTAAAAGTGAACCTGTTTGAAAATACGGACAATTAAGCATAGAGCCAACCTATCATGCTTATCCAAGTATGTAAGCTAAGCAGCAAAACATGGTTAAAATAACAGCTCAATCTTACATGTTTCCTTATCATATTTAATGATAGGACTAACTAGCTATGCGCGGTCAATACAAGAACAATGCTATTTCTTTATTTCCATGCCTTCTTTTGAAATAACACTATGTATCATCAGTTGGTGGGGATGTTTGCCTGGGACGGTCAGCTGTCATGTAGCCATCAAGAGCATATATAAGACCTCTTTTACAGGATTCTCAGTTTTAATTAACTTTGCTGGAAACATTAAAAGGTCAGCAGGAGACAGCGTTTTCAATCAAGTCATCAATGTGGCTAAAGTTAGCTCAGTTAGCTGCCTAGCTAGTGGCAGTTGTCATTGGCAAAATAACCTATCCTCTGCTAGAAATAAGAAGATTGTGTCTGAAATCAGAGACTCAGATCTTTTCATACACGTTATTTTATCAAAGCATGACAAAAAAAAGGTTTGCACTCTTCAGGGATGGTTTATTCTATTAAACAGATATTTCCCATCACTGTCATTTAGATGTTATTGATGTGTTTCAATCTCTTTATGAGTTCAGCTGCTGGACATTGCTTTGACCTGTGTGTTTGTATTTGAGGGTATTTGAATTTAAGTAAACCATATAACCATATACACTACCTTAAAAAAAAGAAATGACACATATCACACTCGTACTGAGAGTAACATCATTGTCAAAGCTGAAAGTAACCTCACTGCCAGGAAGAGCTACTTACTGTCGTTACTGTGGTGGACTCTTGCGGCATAAGAGGATAAACATGACGGTTTCAATCCTCCTGTTTTCACACATCAATTGTCACTGCTGTTGCTAACTTTAAAATAAAACTGTTGAGTTTTGCTTGCTGCAGAATAAGCCTTCAGCCACCCTGGTGCCAAAACAAGAAATTAGCCTACAATTTTTCAGACAGATGGTTCGATGGGAGCAGAAGGCAGGGTCATAACACCAGGAGCTCATGACAGAGGACTTATCAAACAGCTGACATTTTCTGACCAAGCAAAGGAATAAATGTCATGAGCAATAAGTATGAGGTTGAAATGGTAGCGAAACTGACAGGATATGACCTTCTGTCTGAACTTACTACTTAAAAATGTTTGCATGCCATAGCTGCAAGCAAAGAGAACAACCACAGACAGACACATTAGTTTGGGTGGTAGATGTATGTCTGCTTAAAGAATGTTTCATTGTTTCTCATGACTCTTGTAAAAAATGATTGATTTGTAGGGCAAAAAGAGGAACTTCAAGATGTTTCCCCTTTTTTTAAAATTAACTTTGCAGCGCTTGTGATATTCTAAACACATGCAGGTGGTAAAGCCAGAGGCCACAGCACAACATTTCCTTGTTCCAGCTTTTCAATCATTTTTTTTCAGGTACCTTACTCTCTGAGAAGTTAGCCTTGAGATGTTTTAAATGAAACTTCCTGTAGATCTGTTTGATCTGTTGTTGCTTATGTGGTAAACGTTGGTCAACTCAGTACTTTGAGACACAGAAACCACCACTGACGTATGTAACCGTGACATTATAGTGTTGACCATGACATGTTGTAATTGTTCAAAACAACAACGACAATATGTACTAAGATGAGTGTAACTCAGCGCATGGCATAACCAGCTGACAGATGCTGTAATCCTCCGACCGTTGGCTATAGGGCGGGGTGTAAAGGTGCGACTTGTCCCCTAAAGGCAGAAAACAGAACTTCCTGTTTCGGCCTGTCACAGGATTTTCTAGTCATTATGTGCGATTAGTCACCAGCACCCTGTTGAAAGTCTGATTCAACCTGCTTGTTTCTTGAAATGTGAGACCACAGAAGACTTACCCCTGATCTAAACCCCACACTATTTTTGGCTTCTATCTACCTTTCTATCTACCTTCTTTACAAAGCGCAACACTCAACATGTATGGCTATAAATTACACCACACAGAGCAAAGAAATATGCTGACAAAATCCCCCCCCCTTCCTCCCAAATCTGCCCAGTTTGCCTTCTGGCTGTAGCTCCCTTAGCAGCACTTTAACCCAGATCTTTGAAATTCCTCTAATGCACAACAGACTGAACATGACAGAAAGAGAAGCAAAGATGGAACAGTGGTACTGAGGGGGTGGAAAAAAGATGGGAACAAACACAGCTGTCCAAAGGCTTTAAATGCCTGTCCTAAAGGTGTTTACTGTACCTTAAAGGTCTCTGGCTTCCTGCATTTTAAAAGCCCACTAATGGACTACAGAGGAATAATTGTAACCAAGGAGACTTTATGAGGACAGCAAGAGTTCAGTCATAGAAGATGGTGTCAGCGTAAGCAAACTCTAATGTACAGAGCCACATCATTTTCACAGCTGCTGCGAGTACATTTCACAGGCCTGTGGCTAACAGGGACCCACTAGTAAGACAGTGAGCTCAGCTGCAAATGTCAGCTGTTTTCATTATAAATGAATCTGCTTAATATTCTCTCAATGAATTAATTGTTTATTCTATTCTATTAGAACATGATAGTGAAAAATGCCTCTCACAATTTTTCTAGAGACCAAGGTCACATCTTCAAATCACTTGTTTTGTCAGAGCAACAGTCCAAAACCTGAAGATATTTCATTGACTATCACATATGTGCAAATGTGATGAACTCTTTGTAGTTGAGAATGATATGTCTTTCCATTGCCCAAACAATAAATGGACCATTTTTTAAAGCACTATTGTCAAGTTGAATGTAACAGAAACAAACTTTCATCTCTTTTTAAAATTCGTTTGGATGATTTTGAAAATTCTATAAAACTTATTTGGAAGTTTATATTACATGGTGGTCTCTTTTTGCCACAATAACTCATTAATAAAAGAACCAAAAACATCATGGGTCATTTTATTTACTGTGTTTCAGTACTAGGACCTTCATCGGTAAAATTCATATAAGCAAACAGCTTAGTGCATGGTACCAGTGCTAATACCATATATATTCATAGGTCTCAAACACTGTAAATAGTGAAAAGTGATCCAACACTCCTGTCTGTACAACCTTCTGGAGAGTATTAAAGTGTTACATCTAAATAAATAGTGATACTAAAAATGAAAACCTGATTTAATTACAACAGCTCCCTTATAAAATTATTAAGCAATGCTGAGTGACTGACACTGGACACTGATAATGCTATTGTGTTAATATGAACCTATGGACATTCAAGATATAGAGCTACTGACTCACTAAGAGTGATTAACGGTGTTTGTAGGATACTGCAGTCACACCATAAACAAGAAGAAGTCCAAGTGAGTGCCTCTGAAGAAATCCTCCCTGGGTGCATGGAGGTGGCAGCGAGCCCTCCTGGGCTCACTGAAGGCAGCCACTTCAGCTCTTACGTAATCTCTGGTTACACAACACCAAGCTACTGCGAGCCTGTGACCTGAACAACCGGCGGCAATGCCCATTTCATCACTCCAGCACCTCGGTTATCCATTTGTGCATTAGAGGACATTTAAATAGCCTGTAACAACATATCAAACAGTGTCAGAGTGTCAGCTGAAAGGACTGATTCAGCAGAAAGACCTGACATCCTGGCAAATCACTGCTTTCCTTTACCTCGCCTGCCATTGTTTTATCACTTCATGTGGTGATAAAACTGTGATGAGATCAGACAAAACACAGCTCTTAGTAATGTGCTGAATAGATAAAATGAACGAGGGAAGGGAACACATAAACAAAGTCAAAATAAGGACAAAGTTGGCCAAGCCAAAAGGCATTTCATCTGATTTAAATATTTATTAACTTAACCTTATTTCATCAGGGATATGCTTTGGCTTACTTTCCTCTCCTTCTAGCCTTGTGCTTTTGTTGACATGGTGTTTTGTATGCTGTCTATGCATTTAAGCAAGTTGATTAAATGACAATTGTGAACATAAGTATATAAATGAGGATGAGGATATTCCTCTTTGCATTACATTCATCAGATGTGTGGTATTGACTGAAAATAGCCTAAAGATTTGTTGTCTGAGCCTCTTTATTTACTAAATACAAACATAATTTGCAAACTCACCTTGAGGTGGGTGGTGCTCTATTATAAAGTGACAATAGCCCCGAAGTCAACAACAGGTTTTTCCTCTAAGAAGCACTGCAGACAAGATCAATATTACTGCACAGAGAATGTGTTTGAACAAGAACCTTCAGCATGGCTGCATTTACATATTCACTTGACAAATGAAGACTATGTGGGCGGTGTTAAAAAAGACATATGTGTATGTGAGTTTTGCATAAATGGCTCGACCGTTTATGGACTGCGATGTACGAAGGCAAAAGTTTTAATATTCAACGATGATTCCATAGATTAGAAATTCTGATGATTCTCTATCATTAGGCAAACCAGAGTTATCTTTAACCTAGTCTTACAGCGAGCATTAATGAAACCCCTCTCCTCCCTTCCTCTTTCACAAGAGCTTGAAATAAGATAAAAAAACAACACCTAATGTTGTCAAGGTTACAATGTCAGATTAGAAAAAAATAAAAAAGGTACAAAAATAAAGGATATTAAGTTTAATAAGTTCTTAAAAGCAAAGCCACATATGATGCCAGTATCATGTGCTAGCATGGTCCCTGCCAAGCTGCACACTAATGGCTTATGTGGTCCCTGTAGAGGTGGAGATCAATAGGGTGATGTTCACTGCTCCACTGTGGAAAAGCTCACATTTCCCTGGTCACTTCCATGGGGACAAATAAAAACCTGTCTGGAGTCTGAGGTCCCAATGAGACGGATAGAAGGAGCTAAAAATGGAATACAGCTGTTGATAAGACTGATAAGCAATGCTTCGACGTGTTTCTCCTACAGAGAGCAACCGTGATATGACTGCAAGACCACCACCAGAGATAGCCTCTTGAATAGGGCAAAACACCAAGCTGGTTAACCTCAACCTGTACTTTTAAAGCTGCCAAGGCTACAATTTCTCTGTCTTTAAATCTTGATTATTGCTCCACTAGTGCACTGACACAAGGAAATTTCAGTCCCCGCTGACCTACTCAGCCCAACGAGTTTCTCTGCGACCACTTCTGAAATGTGTTCTTCAGTTCATGAGAACAAAGGATGTGGCCTAACCTCACTTCAAGTGTCTAACAGGGAGAAGACAGCAATAAACCTGACTTCATAATAGAAGAATAGCACTTGTGGACATTTCCTTCAGATGTTTATCAGGAAAGGCGTATTAAAACCGAGTCTCGGATGGGATAGGCTTAAACAAGGATTGGAAAAGGAAATGTTTTATTACATATATGAGAGTCTGAGAGAGAGGCTAACTCACAAAATGAGCTGCACAGTATTGTCTTGACACAATGATATGTCGATGAAATTTAAGCTATTGGTATTTGTGGATTCATTAAAAACCACATATTCTTTCGGGTGCCTTTCTCCCTAATTACCTTATGGTGAGTAGACAACATAAGTAGACTTTACCGTGTGAATGTCAAGTACCTTTGCAGTGGGTATTTGCATTTGATGCTTCCTGGGACCATGTAACCAATTTGAGTAACAAGCGGCCATTCGGTTGTCATAAACAGGGAACTTATTTAATATAATACAGGCACATTAACTGTTCTGTCACTACCATGCAGCATAATAAATGAAGCCTCTTGCAGATACTGGTACAATATGGACACAACAGGTCTTGTAGTGTGAGTGGTTACACAAATATTCTGTGGATAAACTGGGGTGAATATGCATTTTTGTGTTTTATTTTAACAGAAATAAATCAGGAATAGATTCTTTCTTTAAAGCAAAAAGGACTGAATCAATGAAAAAATTGGCTTGACTGGACTTAAAATTAAAAAGAAGAACTAAACAACCTCAGTCCATTAAAAAAAAAAAAGGGGACCCAAGTAATTTCAGATTCAATATGTGACACATGGGTCTCCTTTTGATCTGCTGCATGCCCTTGGCTTTCCCATCAGTTGTGTTTCCAGTCTCACTGTGTGGTGGAGTCCTGTTTCAATCCACTCTGTCATCTTTTTTTTCAAAATTGTGCCTGCAGCAAGGTCTTCCATGTGTGGTATCAAATCAGAATTTCTAATCTATGGAATCAGGCTGGTCTTATCACGCATGGCTGTGTCACCTTATCTGTGCTGTGTGTGGCCTACGTGGCAAACTTGATTTGAGTTGACTGGGAAGTTTGTGTTCTACTGCAGCCTAAACACTGTCTGTCCTGTTTCCCCAGTGTCATCTATTGTGGACTGAATGGTCCCAGTGTTTGTAGGGGACCCGAATGATAAACCAAGATGTCCACAGGCAAGGTGGGGAGTTAACATGAGTCACCAGCAAACTGATAAACTTAATTTGTGGCACTACTAAATCACTTTGGCACTTTATGGCTGGAAAGTCCCTTTTTTGGGATCCATATACCTGGTAAATGAAATGCATGACACCAGCAGGGACTCTGACTGGTGGATGAAAAGATTAATTTCCCGCCCTGATCTGAGAGACATGTGATTTTAGTACGGCAGAGCACTGAGACTGAACCTAATGCATGAATGAGAAGGATTAGTTCACATCACATCATCCTCTAATCTTGCAAGTGTATATAGGCCCACGTCATATATGATGTCCTGCATGGCCCCGTTTCAGGTACAAATCTTTCCAATTTCCAGTTGTCAGTGATTGTAAAGATTTAAATTTCATGTGATTTAAAAGCAGACATACTCTAAATGAAAGTACAAAAGTACACATATAGGCACATACGTATGTTCAGAAGCAGTCAATCAGGTACAACAGAGGAGGAACAGCTCAGTTTGAGTTGCATGTTGCCTTTAGATTATCATTTTCTCTTCCTCATCAGATCGCCCAGTGTGCCACATTCTCACATATGGTCAACAGCAGTGAGAGCTTCTCTATACACAAGTGCTACAATGCTGCGCCTCTTACATAACAGCGTTGCCTCTCATGAGCGTGACATTTTGCCACACAATGAGAACAATCACTGGGTTAGGGTCATGTAGGAGGATGGCCCTGATTATTCTAACATTGACTTACTGTACAAAGACTAGAAAACATGTGGACAATCATTCTGTTTTACATCAGCTGTGTTATAAACAAACCAAGGTGGGGCATTCTCCACCTCCACAACACTAATATCTAATAGTTCACCAGTCATGGAAAGTCAAACACAGCTAAACGGGTGCTGCCCATGTGATAGAGCAGATGGAACAAACAGGGGCGGCTGCATGCAAACCTGTTCTCCAGATCAAACACTGGTTATTTGTTTTGCAAAGTTGACATAAACTATAAGTGTAACCTGGCTGCAGTCATCTCCTGTCAGGTCTGACAACTAACACTGAGTGAAGCTAATTATGTTGTTTATCTTGTTACGGCCAGCAAACACACTTCTTTCTTTACTTTAAAGCCTGTTGACTGTACCCCGGCCAAATCATTTAATTTTAGTTGTGTATATTTAGTGAACTTTTAACTGGACAACAGGGTTTTGAATTATTTCAGTAAACATTGTTTTTAGGGAGATTTGTCTCCTGGTGTTGTTCAGGGATTTGATTGGTGTCCGGTTAAGCTTTGGGTTTATGCTGATTGTGTGTCTTTAATTTATAATTTTCTTCTCTTTAGTTCAATTTTTCAATAATGACAACATTAAAAGTTGGCAATAATCTGTGTCCATATGTCATGAATCAAACGACATTAAAAGATAATTATTTGGCTACTGAGAAGCTCCTATGAAAGCAACCTTTTACAAAATGATAAATCAGTCTGTGGCAAATGCATTAAGTGTGTATGACAGTGTTGTTATTTTACCTTTTTGGACATGGATGATGTCTGGGTAGTTTGCCAAGTGTCCTTGGTAAAGAGCTAACAAATCCATGATCGGGTCGAGATCCTTGCTGGGCTGCTCAGCAAAATACTCTCCGATGGCTTCATATGCATCCCCAGTGAAGGAGATAGCCTGGTTGAGTCCAGCAGAGTACACCTGCTGGTCAATTTCAAATGCTTGGCTGAGGACCTTGAATGACATCCCCACTTTCTGATACTCCTTCTTAAAGCCACTGATCTGCTTGCGGGCAAACTCATTAACCGTGGCATTGAGCTGCAAGGTGCTGTCATCCATCCTTTTGGTGAAAGTCTTGAATCCGTCTATTTTGCTCTCGACCTCCTGGAAGTCGAGTGGAGCTGATGGAGTGCTGATGGTGAGGAAGAAGTTGGCTCCAACCATCTCATCCTTCTCGGCCTTCCTCTTTCCCTGCTTCCAGGCCTTCTCGTCTGTGCTGTTGCAGGTGAGGAAGTGCTGGAAAACATCACACCTTGCCAGGACAGGGTGGCTGGTCATGTGGTTCATCCACCATATGAGGCCTTTCCTCCTCTTGGAGATGAAGTCCTCCTCAAAGCGACCTGTGGCCTGCTTCTCTGGGATGTGTGGCACTGAGATAACAGGGAATTTCTCCACCAGCCGAGCATACAGCCAGTCAAAATGCTTATACCTCCTGTTCACCTGGTTTTGTGTGTGGGTGGGCGTCAGCTTGTAGGAGATGTAACTTTTCATGCCCTTGAACTTGGTCTGTTTAGTGGGGTCGTCAATCGCACAAGTGAACGGGTACGGGTTCTCCTGCCACTCAGGACCGTACTGACCCATCACCACACAGATCTTATCCCCATCCTTCACAAAACCTGATGCCTCCCCCAGCACAAACGCCTCTCCTCCTGACTTCACAAAGGTGGAAAACCTGTTCAGGTTTCTGCTGACTGTGGCCGAGCTCTTTGCTTGCTGTGCATTACCTCTCGACATGGAGGATGTTGACACTCTGTAAGTGGATGGCCCATTGCCTTCAAAGTCATGATACCGTCCTCCTACCGTCCCTGGCTCATCTGCAACAGTAGAGCTGTCATCCCAGTCATCATCCCAGTCATCATCGCTCACTTGGCTGGGCGGCTGGTAAGCATGCTGCTGCTGCTGTTGTCGTTGTAGTGGAGGGGCTGGGAAAGGGGTTAAACCAGGAGGAGACGGCTTAGAAAAGTTCTCAATATTATTTTGAGGCGTATACGAGCCGTCAAAACCTCCGGGTGGGATGTTGGCGTATCTGGAGTCCGGGTAAGTGTCCCCAGATGTGCTGCAGCTGTTGTTGTTGAACGTGGAGGCGGCGTCGTTCCTCAGGATCTCCACGTAGGAAGCGGGGAACAGTCCCCTCTCTCCTTTGCTGTTCACCCCTTCGAACCAGCCCTCAATGTCCTGTTCGCTGTACAAAGTTAGGATTTCATTCTCCTTCACCGACACCTCCCCGGGGTTCTCTGAGTTGAAGTCGTACAGTGCCTTGGCTCTGAGCGCCATGATTCCCCACAGCTGGAAGAAGAGCAGGACAGCGGGCTAACTTATGGCTGGCTGGCCGGGGCAGGAGGGAAGCGCAGCGGGCAGCCAGGCTAGCTCAGTCAGCCCAGAGGAGACTACTCTTGAAACTCCGCGTACAAACTTCTCACAGTCTGAGAAAAGCTTTTTTTTTTTTTTTTTTTTTTTTAAATAGCCCTTTCTGCACGCTCCTTCCTCCTGACCAAACCTGAGAGGAAACTGCGGCGCAGAAGCTGCAGTGTGTGAAACTGGAGCGAAGGTATTTTCCGCTACAACAACGCTTATCCGGGCTCCTCCAGCCTCGCTCCGATCCGAGCTGGACGCTTCTGCCTTCACGCGCTGCGCAGCAACCGCACGTCGACCAGGCTGGATAATCGAGGGCGGAGCTACAAGATGCTGCAATCCACCCAGACAACACAAATCAACCGCCTGTGAGAGCTTCAATAGAGCTTTGCCAGACTTGTTGAGTGCTTCATAGCAAAAACATAGCCCAGACCAGCCTGTGAGGAAGTCTTTGTCCCATTTAAGAAGAATTGTTTTGTGAGATAAAAGTGGAGGGTCTTATTTTTAATGTAAAATCTTACAAAAACGCAGTCAGTGAGCAAAAAATACAGGATAGATGATGAAACATATACACTAGGGCTGCAACTAACGATTATTTTCATTGTCGATTAATCTGATGACCCAATTAACTGTTTGGTCAGTTAAACATCAGAAAATAGTGTAAAATACCCATCTCAATTTCCCAGGGTTCAATGTGACACCTTAAAATCCCGTGTTTTGTTCAAAAGCAGTCCAAATCCAAATGTACAGTTTACAGTTATTTAGAACAGAGAAAAACTGTAAATTATTACATTTAAGAAGATAGAATCAGCAAATAATTTGGATTTCTTAAATCTTCTTGAAAATAACTTAAAATCAACCATCAAAGTAGTTGATGATTGATTTTCTGTTGATTGATAAATCATTTTTATCAACTATTTGTTTCAGTTTTATACCATACACTATTCATGCTATTTCATTAATGATATAAGCATCCACGATTAATTTAATTTACACCAAAAAAAGTTCCTGTGGTCTTTGTTCCTCTGTTGTAAACCACAAAATACAACATCAGCTGGATCTAAATTTCAACATTTGTCTCGATGTAGTCTGTGCTTGCCCCAGAAGTCTATTTCTACACCTGATATCCACCAACACAATTGCAAAATATATATATATAATGCAACATAACCTCATTATCCTCAATTGTGGCCACAGCCCTGAACATCCAGGAATTAAACTTATGAAAGACTAACATGGAAACTCCAGGCATAGCTAAGACTGTAGAAATACTGAGGTCATGGCTCAAAGTTCCCTGAATTGACTTTTCATCATCTAAATGTTATTTCCATGCAGTAAGGTCGAAGTGCTATCTCAAAGCCATCTCTGCAGTCTGGGGAAACATTCTGGTGGAAAGTAATGAACCCTTTATTTTAGTTTATTTTGATGGATGGATGAATAAAACCCCACAGCGGCTGCAAAAACCCTGTGTATCTCAGTGTCTTCAGTGGTCGCTACAGCTTTGTCAGGAACCACTAATCAGTTTTAGCCTTTGTTGTTCTTATCTAACTGGTGTATCATACACTGTTAACGAGAAACTAATCAGCCCATCATGAATTCAAAATGAACTCTTTTAGAAAACATTTCCTTCCAAACCAAATGTTAAAATGTGAATTTTAAATAAAAAAAAATATTTTACAGTAGGCTACACACCTGTCTCAGTTTAGATCCGTTTAAGATGAAAATGAAACCGATGTAGATCGGATGTCAGTTTAAAGTGTGACGTTGCCAACTTTTTGTCATTTTCCATCATCTGAAAGGAATGTCATCTAAAAAAACACTGACATCATTCTGACTGGTTCTCATACTCAACACTCCTTATTAGTTCAGGACAAAGTGGCAGAGTCATTTATGTCTATTTTTAAATCCAATGGAATTTAATCAATGATTTACTAATCACCGATGTAAAAATACATGAACACATCGATTGAATACATGAACAGGCAAAAAGATTTATGGACTGATTGTTGCTCTATCCTCAAATGTGTGTGTGTGTGTGTGTGTGTGTGTGTGTGTGTGTGTGTGTGTGTGTGTGTGTGTGTGTGTGTGTGTGTGTGTGTGTGTGTGTGTGTGTGTGTGTGCGTGGTGGATGTTAGTTTGTTACACCCAGCAAATAATTACTATTCATAAGAAAACAGTCCAGTTCAGTTCAGAGCTTGATTGTCCCACAGGAGGAAATTCTTGTTGCAGGGAGGCAGCATATAAGCATAAAACATAAGCACAATGAAGACACAAAAAGACAGGAAATGTCTCCTGGTCATTTTAAATATTTTAAATCTTTTTCCGGTGGGAGAGTTTGTTTTGGGTGGAATGGTTTATTGATGAGATGCACGGAAGTTGCTGATGTGGCATTCCTTAATCAGATCTTTAACTGTTGCCTGTAATTAACAGGAAATAGCAGAAACTTTAGACGGGAATTGCCCAAAACTGTGCAGTTCAGTATTAGCTCTGTAGCCAGTATCTTAAAATTAGACCTAATCTGTGGTGCTATTCAAATGTGCAGTTTCTAAAAACATAAACTAGTGATTACAGAAAGAAAGTGACTATTAGTTTGTCCTCTTAAAGGGGATAAAAAGTATATTTTGCACTGATAAAGTTTTATTTGATTATTTATATGTAAGAGTTTAGACATTCATTTTAATGCTCTAATTGTGCAATAAGGATACAGCTTACTTCAAAAGCACCACGGCTGGCAGTCTATAAAAAGTGCAATGAAACCCAACACATGGAGCTGCTAACTGACTCATAACCATTGGTTTAAATGAACAGTTTTAGTGTCTCACAGTCTGTATGCTGTTTCATGGAGTTTTACACACTGTGCTTCCTAAATATTCCCAGAGAAAGCATTAAATATCTTCTAATCTTTTGTAACTTTTAATTGATAATATTTAGATATGTAGATTATCCACATAAATTCTTGGATTCTGATTAATTTCACCTCTCTGGTTTCAAACATTGGAAGTGACCTTTGGTTGTTTACAAATACTGGTTGTAATTCTAGACCACAAGAATAACACAAAATGCTAAAGTGGAGGTTTTGTTTTTTTGTTTTCTTTAAATATGGACTGATAAAACCAAAACGTTGCACTAACTGTTGTTTGTATGTTCTTGTATATTACCATTCCAGGTAAAATCTTTAATATACACAGAGATAAATATGCACAACCTAAACCACTCACTGTGTGCTTTGTTGACATTTCATTACATAAGCATTTCCTTTGATGGTGTGCATCTTTCTCTGGTAGATACTGCCCCCTTGTGACTGTTTTTGGATTTTTGCTGAGAGGAGGCTTATGAATTCTTTTCATTGGTAAAATAATATTAATGACAACAATACAAATCAGAATAAATAAAATAAAATAAAATAGATTGGTCCAAATCATTAGTGAGAAAAAACTAAATAATCACCTTTAAATTATGCATCTGACATTTAGCATTTATTTTCTTATTGCAGCTAAATGTTTACCTAAATTTGAGCTCTGGCTGGTCATGAAATGTGACCTCTAATATGCTAGTGTGTGGCTGTATCATTATGTAAATCATGGAGGAGGCTTAGCAGGTGGAGCAGATCTGGCATCAACCATAGAGCTGGTGGTCCCAGGCTCCCCTCAACCATATGTTGAATTGTCCTTGAGCAGGACACTGAACCTCATTTTGTTCTAGATGTGTGTGTGGGAAAAATGTCAGCTGTTTTGGCCAAAAGCCTCTGCCAAATGAATATAATATGCTGTGGTGGCAATTCAACCACCATATTCCTACAGGCCACCAGAGGTCTCTCCTCTCATGTTTGACTGGGTTATATATTCTGAGGAAGAGAATATTCAATTTACAAATGCTTATGCTATATTCTGCATATTGAATTAAATGCAGTTATATCTATGTGATTCTTCTCAAAAGTCTCCATACCTGTCTGACCTGTGCAGAGGACATTCACTTCACCTTCCACTCCACTGTGTTCAGGAAGATTTTCTTTATAGCACAGCACATGAAATATTGAGGAGTGTGGTCTCCAGGGAGCAGGAATTACTTCAGTATGCAGCTTGCAAGCAGACTTGTGATTTATACTGTTATTCTAATCACAATGATATCACATAATTGCTTTGTCTGGGCTCAGTGTTTGCTCTCAAATAATTCTTGCTCATTTTTGTCCTATTAATTTTTTAAGTTCTGATATAATGGTTTTCCCTGCCTAAATAGGGTTTTCTGTGCCGACTGTTGGGGAAGCTAGTAGGAGGAATGAAAGTTAGATTAGTGAATTTCTTAGAGATTCCTATAAGGATGACAGACTCTACAACATGTACTGGAAGCAAAGAGCAACCAATAGGGTGACACACATGCTGTTCTGACACTTGGCACAGATGAACATATCACTAGCTTTTTTATTCATCTGACACATGCACATCCTTTCCTTTATCCAGCCTCTGTAACATCTGTGGTGTGGCCTACATGCTTCAGAGGAACCAGTCTTTGACTTTGAACTGTGTTTGTACTTACTGTGTCATCCCCTTTCATTCATTATGTATTGTGCAATGTATTATGTCAGAGGCTGTTGCATTTTGTGTTGCTTCAAACTTGATAATGCTGTGGAAAACTACAATGTATGAGTGTATAGTTAGACATGGTCAGATTCTTTGGTTCAGTGTTGGTTGTTCTAAATTGAAAATAGAAGTGATTGTCATTAGGTATAGAGCCACCTAGTGGTGCCATACATTTTGGGATAAATAGTTAACTCAGTTTTGGAAATTAATTATTTTTTTGTAATATGTTATTATTTTCATATCTGACATTCAATGTCAAAATATGTGAATATACTTTTTTAAATGTTGTTTTTACGTAGTCTGCAACCTTCCATTTATTGAATCTCAATGAGTTTTTAAAAAATGTTTTTAATAACCTACCCTGTTTTATTGCGTTTTAATGTTTGTGCTTGCCACCTATTAATTTCTTTGTCTCAATGTTTCATACAATTTAATGTAAAGCAATCAATGTGTATATGAAATGTGCTGTAAGTTAATTATTTACTGTCATTTATTATGCACAGACCTACATAAAAGACGCTTAAGTTATTTATGGGAATAAACTTATATATTCTTATAGATATGAAATTCAGATGATCCCTCCGTCGTGCCGCCTTCCTCCATTGAAAAAAAAAATCACACTGCTACAGCTGAACCAACTCTCCAGTGTTTTACAATTTAACCCGTAGATATAAACATGAGTATTACATCATTGATAAGGAGACGTTACAAAAGTCCTTTTAGGGCAATTTGGGAAAGACTGTGTCACTGTATAGATGATAATAACTATGATCAAACTAGACCAAAAAATGATCTCTGGAATCCAAAATTGTATGTCCGCTGTTCGGGGATACCGACTTAAAATGCAGAGAAGTTGATTTCAATAGAAGACCGCTGCAGCGTCGACTCCCAGTCAGAATGAAAATAGCCTCCATGTGTTTGGTCATGTGACCACGCTACGTGCGCAAAACGACGTGCGTGACGTAGCGGTGTAGGCTTCGCTAGTTTCCTCAACCAAACACTCAACTGATATTGTGTGATAAAAACTGGAAGTCAGCCGGTGGACGAGGGGCTATTTATTCAAAAAAAAGCACAGGAACCGGGCGGCACACGTCGTTTTAAACAAACTCACTCGCTGCTGTGTTGAAACTTGTCTCATTAGCGAGGAAGACGGCGAAAATTCCTCCTTGTAAACGCACCGAAGGCTAGTTTTTATTTTGCTGTGGCTGTCGAAAGGCGGGGAATACAAAGCGACGTGTGGTCAAAAGCATTTAATTTTGGACTCATTGAAGCAAAAACGGGATTACTACGAAGCCAGGTCGTGCTACTGTGACTGGTCAACGATAGTACATGGATTATCTGGTAAGTAAATGAATCGAAATGCAGTGGTGTTCCTCATTGCAAGAGCAAAGACTGCTTCTAACGTTTGGTTTCTTACCAGCTGGGCTCCTAATCAGACTGTGATGCCACTCAGGTGTGTGACTGTAAATAATGAGGCGTAGTACCAGTTGTTGTTTTATGCTAATATGCCAGCTGTAGCTTGTAGCTTTTGCCTGTCTGTCCTGTGGGAGCTAGGTTGAACCAAACCCCCGATCTGTTTACACGTGAAACACGATCACTAGCCAACTAGCTACACCCTTAAAGTACTGCCCGCTATGTAATGTGGCATTATGCTGTTGTTTTTCACAAAACACACTGTTGCTGCTGAGGATAAAGCTGCAATGTGTGTTGGATGAGGTTACTTGGTGTCAAGATGTCAAGATGTGGACTTGAGACAATGTAGAACCGCACTGGTTTGAGACATTAGTCCCTTGCATATTGTTAATACCTGTGACCAAAAGAATGATTGCAGTTCAAACCCCTGCACCAGCTTTGGTCTGGGAGATTATGGTTTTTGGGCCTTTGCCCACATTGTAGGGATGGGATGGGTGCTGCTGAAACAGAGCAACAATAGAGAGGAAGCTGTAACTGAAGGCTTTCCCTGGGAATTTATAAAGCCAGAGGAAAAAAAAGAGTACACAGACATTGTACTGTCATTTCACAGGGGGTGAGGGGGTGGGGGGCAGAGTGACAGTGTGAAATGCAGAGGAACTTGCCCACCCAGTGTTATCAGCTTGTTTATAATGGGCCTCCCAAGATGTGGACCTAAAAAGAACTTTGAACTTCTGCTTCACTGTGACATTTCTTGAGTTAAGATTACAAAGTCCTATCCGGCAACTGGCACCAGAACAATTGTGCCATAATCAATACAGACTGATTAATGTCTACAGCTTGTCTGTGGCTTCTGGCCTTGGTGTGACACATTTTATGGGAAACAAAAGGATACCAAAGTAGCACATTCACAGTGTACATGAGTTATTTTGTAAGCTTGGTTAGATGTCAGTGGAAAGTTGTTGGTACCAAAGGTAAACACAAGGGGTATTGTTGTCAAAAGAGCACCCTTGTGACATGAAATGAATGAAATCAATTTCTCCCTAAGCTCTTTTTCTTCTCCGGTTGAAGTGCTGCAGGACCAGGACAGCTTTTATTCACTTACATTCACTTCAGATAATCTGAGACCAATTGTGGCGTAGTGCAAAAATATTAACATACCTAAAGCATATTTAAGATCTGCGTGCATATTGAGAGGGGAAAATAATCCAGCTTGCATGCTTGAAGGATTTAAGGTTTTCTGTGACAAACAGTTTTCTGTGGAAAGCACAGCTGTAACTCTGTGGACTGTTGGAGCAGAGTGCTTGGCTGTCCTCAGAGGTCAGGCACTCAATAGGCGCGGGGCCTCCTTTCCTGCTGTGCAACACTGGAGACCTGGCACAAAACCCAGGCCAAAACTATGTCGCTTTCTCTCTCCTATAAATCAATAGGAACTTGTCGCTAAACCTTTTAATGAAAGATGCTAGTCTTATTTCCTGTTCATGCTTTTAGGTTAGGTTTTAGAAAAGATTTGGCCTATAAGGGTAGTTGGGATGAACAGGAATGGAAGCAAGTAATTACTGCACATTGCTGGGTAATAACAGTGGTTTGATTTATGACTGTAGTACATGAGAAATCTGGCTCATGTTGGATTCTGTTTCAACTGGGAGCTTGAGCATGTTGCAGACTGTACACTTGCCTGGTCAGCGTAGTGTTATGAAAGACCATACAAAAAGCCAGCACTGACAGAGGAATTTGGTGCTAGCTGTTGCCGTGGTACAGTCTTACCAAATTACAAGTGCACCATGTGGCCAATCTCTTGGACCATGACTTGTTGCAGACTTCAGCAGACTGGACACATTGAACATGTTGTGAGTGACATCACATAGAGAAAACCAAACTATGGCTGTATTGTTAAGATTGTTAACTCATACAAGAGCATGCAGAATTATTCTGAGGTTTTACTACCAAGCACCTTTGCTACGTTATGTTATTGCATATCATACTGTTATATATTATTTGTGCTCAGTTATGGCTGTAGGCAAATTCACAGACTGTGGAAAAATATATACACAACATTTGGCTTTGGTATCCAGTTATTTATTTCTGCTACACACTAAACCGTCAGGTGCATTGACATTCAGGTTGTTTTTGTAGCTCTGCCCTTGAGGAAAACAGACCTATGATGCTGTAAAAAAAACCCAAAAAACATTCCTTTTGCCTGGTGTTAAACAACCAGAATAGTTTTTGTGGAATTTAAATTGTGCATAAGATTCAGTGATAACAACCACCAGGAACTGACCTCAAACCATATGATAATAATGGGTGTGACAGATAAGAGAAGAGGGCCTCATCTGCTAAAAGGCTGGCCCGCACCTCTACTGTTCTGGCTCATGTTCAGGAAGAATAAACAGGAGGAAAAATTTGGGTAAAAACTTTGTAGGGAAAATGAACTAAATGGTCATGTTTTGCGTAAGAAAGGCTGATTATTTGTCTAATTATATTATTGTCTCTTGAATCCAATTCAGTTTCATTGAATATTTCTTTTTAATTTATTTCAATTCAGTTCTTTTTTGTTGTTGAACATTTGACATATTTCACCTTAAGTGGTGGATTTGTGTTTTGGTATCTGCATTATTCTTAGATTAGAATAATGTCAAAAACACTAACCCATTTAGTTTTCCATCTGCTGTTGTGAATGAATAACATTTTAACTTTAACTAGTGACAGAGGAAATGCTGCCTGATAGCTAAACCCTTTTCTTTGCTAGATTATGTATAACTTAGCTACATAATGCTTAGACTACAACTTTTAATTGCACTTTGGAAAAAGCAGACTTGCTGTTCACATGACTAGCAGGCTAATAATTACATTTTTTGAGAGACGTTGAACCTCACATGTATTCTTTCCATATTTCTGAAAAGAGGAAACATTTTAGACAACAAGTATACAGTAAGTATCAACTGAGAAGGCAGTTTTTTCAGCTGTCATTACTATTAATAGTTTTGTCTAGCAAAACACCTGTTTTCAGTTAGTTTTAAATGGTTACCCATGCTGTCTGCCACCTGTTCACTCTGTTCACTCTGTACCCTTATTTCCTTTTTGTGTAGTTGTATGTAGAGTAGAACAGCATACAAACTTTAATGTGGCCTGGTTTGGCTGATTGGATGTTGAATGTGTCAGGGTTGCATTTTTATACTGCAAAGCTCTATATTGATTCAAATCTGAGCAGGTATGATGCTTGTTAATAAACAGGCGTGATTTACCAATCCCCATAAAATGCAAAATAGGAGCAATCTTGTCTACTGATTATAATTTACCCAGTATTTTAATTAAAATAATTATTTGTCTACTTTCTCTGCAAGGTCTTATTTAGGCAGGGTTAACATATTTTTAATGGATAAATATGTGAAGATATCCTTGAAAGTCACACAGAATACCAATATTGGACAGCGTTTAAAATTGTAGAGCATTATAAATACAATATGTAGTCTTCAGCATTTTGGTACATAGCACCCAGCAAAGCCGTACAGCCTTAATCTGCAGTTAGTGAAGAGGAGACATTCCCAAGATAAGTAAGTAAGCTAAAAATGATGAGTTTCCTTGAAGAACCATAATTTTGAAATGTGAGATCTTCTCTGATTGCTATCATTATACTGAAAGCATTTTAGTACATGATGCCGCTATGGTACTGACAGGAGTTAATAGCTCAGAGGATATTTGTATTGTTCCACTGATTTCTTAAGAAAGGTATTAGAATACAAAATCAGTATGCAACACTTTGGAAAAAAAACATTTCAAATAGTCATGCTGTTATTTATCCAGTTAGCACAAGGATCATACCCTTATGAAAATAAATTGTCTTTGTAGAAGTCTATGTGTGTTTTTGGCCAACCAACTGTATTAATTTCAGAGCAGATCTCCTGCTCAAGGGCAGATATCAGGCTATAGCAGATTGACATCTCACTACTGTAACACAGGAAGCAGAGCTGATGGGAAGTTCTTGGCAGCACATGAATGCAGCTTGTTAGCCTATGGGATACAGGCCTGGTGTTACTTTTCCTCTCAATTTTGTCCTCTATCTGACCGTGTTACACACCTTGCTGATGCAGGCAGAGGTCGCTGCCAAATTCTCCTCATAGGCAAACAAAAATGACCTATTGTATGAAGATAATAGCACCAACACCATCACCATCTCAAATATGTGAACAAATATTAGGCTAATAATTTATTGGTTACACTTTGAATGAATGTGAATTGATATTTATCTATAGTTTGGTTAGTCAAGTTGACCAAACTTCCTTAAACCTCTCCTTTATTTAAAGTGCATAGCCTTCAGCTGTAATGAGAAATACCTTTCTGAGCAGCAGAACAGCATTCCTGAACCCTGTCCTTGATTTAAACCTGCCAGCAGTATGTCAGCCAGGTTTTTGTCTGCTAGTTAGCTCACTGCAGTTATTCCCTTGTGTCTGTGGAGAGTGCTAGTGAGTCAGCATCTTGGGCTGGAGCTACATCAATGCTGCTGTTGAAGATAAGGGAGTATTTATGGGGCTTCATCATGATCAAGCACAGGCACTTCCTTTCCTTTTTATATTGACATCCACATACGTTGATGGACCATTACTCGAAAGAGGCTTTAGTGAACTGTTTTTGTATTTTTATTGCATTTCCTTTACTTTCTCTCAGGACATAACCACTCTCATTGTGCTGGGCCCGACAAAGCTTTCCCTCACAAGAAAAAACAAATATAAAGGATTTGTTTTCAGTGAATTATTATTTTGCTCTTATTCTATATGAAGAGTGGCTCCATAAAAGCCATAAACAAATGCAGTTTGATAATCAGACCTTTATCAGAGACTCAAGACTTAGAGAAAATCATATCTTGCTGACCTACAGTCAGACTGAATGACCTACCATAGAACTATTGTATGCTGCTTTGTAACATGAGGTGTTACATCACAAAGGAATATATACTTTTTCTTTTCTTTTTGAGGAAAGAAAGGGTCGCTTTGCGACAACCGAGGAAGTCAGTTATGTGATACAGTTCTTATCAAATGAGACACAATGTTGACCCAATGCTCTGGTTTTAAAGCAGATGACAACAATATTTTGTTCTGGGTGTGTTGAACAGTAGGTAATCATTCAAATAATACAGTGTTTAGTTCTTAAGCAGTAAAACAGTCGTGTTGCAGTGTGTTTTGAAAGTCTTGTAGAACCAAACTGGATTTGACAACAGGCCAAAATTAGTTTGTGCCAGTGTTTTTGTTCAGTTGTTGAGTTTTAAAAAATTACTTTGAGCTGTGTGCAATAAGGACAGTTGTCTTATTTTTTATTTTCAAACTTTGAATGACTACAATAGCACAATAAGTGGAATCTTATCATGAAAGTTTGTTTATAGGAAAAGTAAAAATTTAATGTATTGCATGCAGCCATTTGATGTTTGCATTCTTTTAGTCTTTTTGCATTACAGTAGAGTACTCTGCATTGACAAGAAAAAGTAAGAGAATCCTTTGGAATCACCTCCATTTATGTAAAAATTTGTCTTAAAATATGGCAAGATCTTCATCCAAGTTACAATCTTGAACAAACACAATTTATTTTAACTAATAACACACAAATCATTGTTTTGGTCTTGTCCAAATTGAAAATGTCTTTCAAACATTCACAGTGCAGGCTGGAAAAAGTATGTGACCCCTCGGCTAATGGCATTAACAAAAGCTAATTGGAGTCAGGAGTTATCAAACCTGAAGTCCAATCAATGAAACAAGATTACAGGTGTGAGTTAGAGCTGCTTTGAATTATAGAAAACACTAAAACATTTATATTTATAAGAAACACCTGCTGATGTGAACCTCACCTCACACAGTCCACAGTCAGACAAACTGTCTATAAATGGTGATGATTTAGTTCTGTGGCTTCTCTACCTAGGACTGGGCGCCCAGTCAGGATGACTCCAATTATACAACACGTAGAATAATCAGTGCAGTAACTAAGAATCTTAGAGTAACAGCTAAAGGCTTAAAGGAATCATTGGAGCAGAATGACTTCAAACTAAGAAAATCCACCTGTTGCAGTGGCCCAGTCAGAACCCAGACCTTAACCCAGAGATGTGGTGGAATGACCTCAGAGAGCCGTTAACACCAGACATCCTTAGAATATGGCTGAGCTGAAGCAGTTCTATAGGGAAGAATGGTTGCAAAATTCCTCCTGAACGTTGTGCAGGTTTGATCTGCAGCTACTGGAGGCTGTTGTTATTGCTGCCCAAAGCAGGTTCAACCAGTTATTAAATCCAAGGGCTCACTTACTTTTTCCACCAGCACTGTGAATGTTCGATGGCTGTGTTTAATTTTGTAATATTAGCTTAAGCACATTGTGTTTGTCTATACTAGATGAATAACAGATCACATTTTATGACCAATTAATGCAGAAAACTAGGTCATTCCAAATGGTTAACATACTTTTTCTTGCCATTGCATATTATAACTACAATTTGTCAGCAGGTGGTGGCAGCAACTATTACTAAACAGCTGAGCAGACCAAAACAAGCAATTTGAACATGACTCACAGTTCTCCCTGAACAGACGGACTTCTGACAAAGCATCCCACAACAGTTATTGAGAGCCCCATGACTGCTGTAAGCTCAAGTGGTCGATCCCTTCATCCTCCTCCATGCATAGAAAGCAGTGGTTTTCATACTTCATGAAGCTTTGTGTACAGTATGGAAATAGTGTGTGGGTGTGTAATGGTGACTAATCCAATTTGCAGTCTTATTCTGTATCCCTAGTTGTCACTGAGCCCTTAATCTCTGTGGAGAGAGAGATTCTCACAAACTAATCTCAAGCTTGTGTCTGTCCACTGATCCTCGTGGCAATAGTTTTATCTTTCTATGAATGAATACCTGGAGTAAACCGAAGGCAACCTTCCGTCCTGATCATCTAAACCCCCTCTGTTGAGCTCACACTTGAAACAAAATGGCTTGTCGATATGTGCTACTGACGGTGAGACGGTGAAGGGCTGGACTCATGTTGTTGACCTGACACTGTTGTGCTCGGCTACTCCTGATCCTCCTCCATCCATTCACTTACTCCAGAGGCTTGGCTCGTTTGTTGCCGGGGGTTACGCTTGTTGCTGAGCACAATGTCGGAGCACATGCAGCTCTCCCTTGCCTTGTGCAGGATTGGGCTTTACACGGTAAGAAAATGCATACATGCTGCTATCTGTTTGTTGGAGAACAGCAGGGATTTGGTGTGCTGTGCCTTTGTGCTAGATTGAATGATGTTAGTTTCACCATGGTTTAATCTTTTCCTGTTATGTGTAGAAACAGATACTGACCAAGCAACAGTGGCTGGTGCTTCACTGTTGCTTGGTCACTGAATGGAGAGTGCGCTCCGTTTCATTTGAGTGGGTGTCAACATAATATTAAGGTGGAGCAGGTGGATGTCAGTACTGTGATGTTAAATTAACCCACAGAGAACAAGCCATCTTTGAGTAAAGAAACAAAGATAGATTATGGTATTTTTTTTCCCGGCAGCTCCATGAAACTGGCTTGGTCAGTGGTTGTACTTCAGACTCAAGTACTGTGCACTTATGAATGGAATTTTATGCTACAGAGGCCATTGAGGAAATATTGTTGAAGTTGTATTTTTCTTGTTATTATTATTAGTGAGATTAATTAAACATTGATCAGTGTACATGTTTAGGGTTAGGGTACAGTAATAATTTTGAGGACAATGTGTTTTTAAGGCAAATTTTTGTAAAATGGAAAAAAAACCCAACATTTTTTTTCAAGCAGTTGTATTTTAACCACAGCTGATGACTCATGTTGCATATTGTCAGGTCCCCTGTTATTCTCTGACTAGCTGGTGACGTTTTTTCAATGAACATCAACAGAGAATGCTATTTGGAAATAGGAGTGTTTAACATTAAGCTTTTGCTCGATACACATGATGCACATTTAATACTGTATCTCATCCATGATTCATCTTTACAGCCACACATGTATCAAATGAGTGGGAATACAGCAGATGGATATTTGGTGTATTTGAACTGTAGGTAACAAAAGCTGGATCTTCTATTGAAGTCTTCTGTGGTGTTGTTGTGCGTCATGTAGGCAGATGTATTTGACACTTTCCATGAGCGTAGGGTACAGGATTGAGTGCATATCATGCTGTGGTATGCAACAGAATATAGTAAACTGAGAGCTTCAACGTGCCATATGAAATAACAAATCAACAGCAAATCTTAATTAAATGAAAAAAATCATCTTTAAACTCATTTGAAACTTTGCATTGCATGCATATGCCACGAGGGTGAAAGGGAGGGACCCTTTTAGTCAGTTTTCAACCCCTCACTACGATATACTGTGAGTTTAGTGAATGCTTTAAATGGGGATCAATATAAGTATAAGGCTACCATGGGGAAGCTCAAAGGAGTGATTGTTTTTATTGCCCTGTGGGCTTTGAGATTCAAGCCCCTGCTGAGTCACCACAATATCCTATAGAGCAGTGTGCAAAATCAAACCTCAACATGTGAGATGCTGTGGGAGAGGAATGTTGTGATACATTCCCATTGCTGTTACATGTATGCAATACAAATTTATAACCAACTTCTGAGTCTAAAACTTCCACATTTAGTGATAGACATTCGATCTTGTCAGTGGTAGTGATGCTGGGAAAATCAAGAAAACTTTTTTCTTGTTTCTTTACAGTGGCCTAATAATTTACTTTACCAGTCATTTTTCACCAGATTTACATAATGCCTTTCTATTTAAGCTTATTGTCTTTAGCTCTGTGCCAGCTCTTTATGAACCGTTTTTGTTATGACTGGATATAATCTCCCTGTTTTTGACACTTTGGACTCTCCCATCTTCCCGCTGATTGTTCTCTGTCACCCACTCACACTGTGCACACTAAAAATAACAGAAGAGATTGCACGTTAAACTTTGCCAATACTAAACTCTACTTTTTATTGGTCTGCATAATTTCAGTGTCAGTAATGCCTATCAAACTCTAGCAGAGGACTGGGCAGCATTGTCTGTGCCAAGAACCTGCAGAACCTGCTGTATAGTATAGTCAGTGCATATCCTATCCAATACTATACCCTTCTAAAAGTCTTAACTTATTAGGCTAAAACCTTAAAATTTCACTCACAATATTCATTATTTACCACGTAAGTGGAAGTTTGCCATCTCAATGGTATCATTTGATACAACCCCAAAATGCTAGCAAAACTGCAGCAACCAACTTATTTTTACTTGCCATCTTTTCTTATCTTTCTAACCTCAGAAAAAGAAGTTATGTGATTTAGATGAAAATTACAGTATTGCTATGTTTGTTATGTTTCCAATATTCCAACATACCGGCCCAGCGCCATTAGTATTGTTATAATTGTTGGCCTCCTAGGGTTTCCCGCATGGCTTTATAGTGGAGGCACCCCACCTCACTTGAAATAAAGAGCTCATCCTCTAAAGTCAGATAAAATGATTTAAATGGTAAAATGGACTGCATGTATCTAGTGTTTTCCTCATCTTATCGACCACTCAAAGGGCTTTACAATGGAAGCCACATACACCCATTCACACACACACTCACACAGCGATTATACATCGGGGGGAATTTGGGGTTCAGTATCTTGCCCAAGGACACTTCGAAATTTGGACTGGAGGGGCTGGGAATCGAACCACTGACCTTCCGATTAGTGGACGACCCACTCCTAAGTCACAGCTGCCCCATTTACCATTTTATGAAATATGATATCAGGCTTACTACTTTAAGGGAAATGGAGTGAGGCAATTGGTTTTAATGGTCACTTACTAATCACGTTGACACCCACGCAGTAGGTATTATTTGGGGGATTTCTGTTCACTCCCTGCATTAAGTATAAATCCATCTAAACAGTCCAATCAGCCTCCAACCCTGCCTAGAATAAGTGCTGCATAGGATTCATCTGTATGGCGTATTTAAGTTTAAACAAATATTCCGTAGGGGATGTCCTTTATGAATACATTTATATCACAAAATGCAGCATAACTCAGACCGTATGTTTTTTCACTTCAAGGCTGCACTTACATTTTGTTTAACTTTTTGGTAAGAGCAGGTGCTATGGAACATAAGTATGATTGACCTGATGTGCCATGGGTACCATAGCTGCTGCTCTTTGAACCTGTCTTTGCAGGGTTCCTGAACCATTAAAGGTCTAAATGAACGTATTAGGCACTTCGTAGTCACCTCATTATGTTATTAATGGAGTGGAAAATGGTTGCTCCACTGACTTGCTGGTTCACGCTTAATTTGGAAAGAAACCCGGCAGAGTGTACATACTGAGAATGACCTAATTGAAGTTAAAATGCACACTGAAGCCCTACATAACTGAGTCGACATGCTGCAGCAGGACCTCCATGCAGAACCGGTTGAACAAAGCGGAACTAGATTGACCTGTCACTTCGAGAGATATTTCTTTTATTGGACTAAGGTGAGCGCTGATTGAAGTGCTATAGGTTTTTTTTTTTATTAATGTAAGTCATTTAGGATCCAAGCACACAACCTGATTAAGCAACATACACACTCAGTTGCCAGTTTATTAGGTACACCTTGCTAAAACTAACGCAGTCTAATACAACATTCTGCAATAAATCTTACCTTCATGAGGGTTATGATGTTAAGAGTTTTAGAGAGTTGTTGATTCAGCTTGTATGGACATTGTGGAGGTTGCAGTTTGGGATGTAATGCGTTGTACTGACAGATGTATCCATTATTTTGTCCACCCCATTTATATCAATGAGGATAGGCTGAATAATAGAAACACCTTAACATTTTTGCAATAATGATTTTTTTTTTTTTTTTTTTTTAAGCTTTTTGTGTTCTGTATTTTGTGCAGCTGCCACCACAGTAGTAACACCTGCATCCTGTTTACCATATAAAGATGAAATGAACGAGTATTGTTCGTTTGTCAATTTGAATTTATGAGCGATTCAGTTAAATGTTTTCAGTACATACATTTTGGAGTACATGTATTAACTAATTAACAGTATGGACAAGTAATTAGATGAGCCAGTTTGAGTTGAAACATCACTGCAAGAAACTAACTGTTGCACAGTGTACTGCTGTGCACTTGAACATTACTGTCCACAATAGAAGAGTCTGCCGTACACATTTTTTCTTTCAGTGCAGAATACCATTGTCTCATTTTATCATTTTACTGGATCCATTTATCACTCTCTTGCTGAAGGCTGTATTTGACACCTGAGTAGTCAGAGAGTTGTGAGGGTGTTTTGTTCCTTCTTTGTCTCCTGTCTTTCCTTGCTGTGTCACTGCATAGGGCTTTCTCTTTTCCTGTTACCATGGGCCTGTTACATGTTTGCCATCACTTATCAGTGCGTAGCCAATGCCTCCTGTTACTTTTTCACCCATATATTCGTTTAGAGTTGTGATTGTTACCATTCCTGGTCTCCGTGCTCCTTTTTCTCTTCTTAACTGGCTTTTAGGGTTGAGACGAGCCCACTGTGGTGTAGCACAATCCTGTAGTGTTCTGAGTCAGTATATCATTTGTGGTTCTGATCAGTATTTTTCTAATGGAGCTGCAGCATATGCCTGCCTAAATTAATGCCTGTCAGGGATTCACGTAGAAGCATGACAAAAAGGTTGAGTTGTTTATTAATGTTTACATGAGATATGCCAGTTATCAGCTGTTACACTTATCTTATTCTTAGCACATTTGTTTTCAAATCACACTAATCTATTTGACTGAGATCCTGACTGAGAATTTTCATTTTATTCAGTTATAACAGAATTGTACAAGTTCAACTCAGCTTGCAACTTAATAACAGGATAGCTCTTTTTAGCAATGTTCCTCATGGTTTTGAATAGATAACTGCTAGACGTTGCCAAATGGCTTCAAAGTTCAAAAAAACCCTTGGTGAGTGAAAAAAGTGGGAAAACACAAATGATTGACCATGGTGCTCTCTGAGCTGTGACGTTAAGTCCCTGATGTGACAGTTTCATTTGCAATACAATATGCATGCACACTTTCAAAAGCAAGGGCACACTTAAAAAGGAGTATTTGCATCAAAGTTATCTGTTTGGTGCACTTCAATGTACTATTTCATTTCAAATTGGTGTGTGTCACCCAGGCTAATTATGTAATAACCTTTTGTAAATTGTAATGACTTAACAAAATATTATTTAAATAATGCCTTAAATGGGTTGGAATTTCAGTGATAAATGATAGTGATAAATAGCCACATAATGATAATTTCACTTACCAGTGAATTTGTGCATTTTGAAGTACCCTTGAGCATCCTAGAATGAATTGAGAATCCTAACTGAATTCACTCCTGATGGACAGGCCAGTGCCTTGCATGGCAACTCCATGTGTGAGAGTGTGAGTGATCAGTTATACAGGTACAGAATAGAGCTGCACTTTTTATTATCTAATTATGAGTAGTTTATGCAATGGTATTGCATTATACATTTACACATTTGCAACCTATTTTGTAGCAGGCCATTTTTATTATAGTTTGACAAGTTGCTTCACTGTCTGACAGCTATTTCATTATCACTTCTTCGAGAAAGGGCAGAATTGCAGGTTGGCATATGGATTAGGGAAATACCACCTCATATGGGAGGAACTACATTGATGCCCCTGTCACTAAGACATCCCAAGTGTCAATGAACAATATTCTGTTATGTGATTAATCTGAGCTTTGCCCCTGTACTACTTTCTGAATACATTTGAAATGCTTGAGTTGGTGTGTTTTGGAAGTTAAAGGTTGTGTATTTACAGCCTCTACAGTTTAGAATAGTTAAAAAAAAAAAAAAATATATATATATGTTACATTTAAGAAGAAATTCCAATACCATTTTCTAGAGGAAACACCTACCTCTGAAAATATGTTTGTTGACAGGCAAAAAAGGCATCCTGTTTTCAGGAAGAGTATTTTTAGTTCTCTTATCTTGAATTATCTCAGGCATTGAGTGTAATCCATTCATCTTGTTAACGCTTTGTGTCGCCTACAGCTGTAAAGGTTCCATATGATTGTTCTTTCAGAACTGTGTTAACCATATATGTTATCCATCAAGTATAGCATGTAGTACAAAAATGGTTCTGCTAAAATATTAACATGGAATAGTTTTTATATTTATTTTTTACTTCTTTCAAATTGTCCTAAAGCTTCTTTGAGCTTAGACATTTAAGAATTCAATACAATAATGGGTTTAAGTTACTTTTAAGCCCTTGAGACTCATTAATCCCAAAGAGTTATTGTTTTTGCAAGAGCCCCTTATGTCATAGAGAAGTTTTTGCACAGTAAATATACTCTTTTTCTCACAGTGCGTAAGTACCGTACATTTCTAACCTGCTTCCGTCCTTTTGAAAGGCAGGATGGGAGCAGCCATTGCCCCATCCTGGGCCATGAATATCCCACACTTCAAAATAACCACAGGACCTGGTGGGATGATGATGATTGAGAAATCACCAAGGGTCACCTACCCACTATCGAGTACTGTTTCCTAAAACCCGGCTGCCAGTCCTTACCGGTTTGTTTTGTTGCTTCAAGGACATTTTGGGAAGGAATTTGGCTCTGGTTGTTTGGGAAACAACAAAGAATAACTTCCTGTCTGAGATGTATTGGCTGACAGAGCAGGGCGATACCACGTTTGGCCTTTGTGTACCACGTATACCAGGAACTTGGAACAGATTTTTTTAGGACCACATCCTTTCCAGTTGCCTGTATTATGCAGTAGTCATGCCTATCAAGTTGTAGTACATTTTGTGGACTTTATGAATGATTGTTTTCAGAGATGTAGTTCTGTTCAGTGAAGCTGCTGCTGCATCTTAGCAGACGAAATACGGGTTGGATTCTCCCACCTGGGGAAGTGAGGGAAACAAAATAAACAAAATGAACAAAATACAGGTACAGAGGTGGAGTGATGGGCCAGCAAACAGTGCCAGGTAGTTATGGAAGCAGGATAGAAATATGGAGGATAATTAAGGTGTGTCAAAATCAAGGATGTTTATAGTGCTAAAATAAATATTTTAGAAAAAGCTAATAATCTGTCCAATACATAACTTACTTATGAGTCCAGTTTACTTTTGTTTTGTTACAGTTTGTAATTCAACAGTGAAAATGACAGGATATTGACAATGCATGTACATTTTTCATACTAAGTCCTGGAGCTAGGAACATGACACTATAGCTACAACAACAGTGATGATTTGACAGTACCCTGATGATTTTATGCTGGTGAAACACTTTGTTTTGGTCTATTAAACCAGACAGAAATAAAAACAAGAAATATTTATTACCTTTTGTGTCACTAAATAAAGTATCTATCTATCTATCTATCTATCTATCTATCTATCTATCTATCTATCTATCTATCTATCTATATCTATCTATCTATCTATTTTCTAGAAATAAGTGAAATCACTTAATTAAAGGTTCTAAAAATACATCTACTCCTCTACCCCCTATTGAGAAATCCCGACTCTAGAGTGCAGCAGTGATGATGTATGTTTATGCCAACAAGGAAGTAAGCATCACCCTGGTTCCCTCGACAAAAAGCCAATGGGATTTTTCCATTGAGATTGATTGGTTTTTGTGTGTGGCGTGATGACATTTAACATCCCCGACAACCTCTGTAGTCTCTTAACCACTTGCTGGCAACTGCCTTTTTAAAGATGTATAGGACTGCAATGAATAAATATGCAAATGTTTTTCATTTTAAAAGTTTAATTACTGGACACTAAAGATCTCCTGTTATCACAAAATCATCCTGTACATACATGTCTTAATAAAGATTTAAGGTGAGCACAGAGAAACTTTTCCTCCTAACCAGGTAAATATGAAAACAGTCTTTGACTGCCAAACAGTGACTGCACATACATTCCTCTGCACCGTGAAGGTCAAACATCCGAATGACTGAGACAAACACATTCTTGAGTGAAGCGAGACTCCACGCTGTTGCAACAAATGAGTTCAGTTACAATTTTTAAATGCAGTTTCAATACAAAATTTATATGTGTTACACCTTCATGGCACATAATCATTTATCTGTTTATGCGTCTGTTCTGTTGGCCTATATTTTCAGAGGCCACTTTACAATGGCCTTGAATCTTAGATCTCACCCTGTAGTCTTTTGTTGTGAGACGCCTTAAAGCGTCTCTCTCTGTTATACAATAGTCTTTGTCCCCATGACACAACAAGGACCTATCTTCACACTAAGCTTTGGCCAGAAGCACATATTGTAATATGCTTATCCACAAGACATTGAAATACATGAGTGGGCTGCAAATTCTTTGGTAATCCAAGCCGGAGGGCCTCTTTCTTTTTACTATCTGTCTTTTTGGGTACCAGTCATTGTTAGTCCCCAAACCAAGTGAACCCAGATTTTTCTAAATGCAGACTGAGACTACGTCAATACAAGCAACAGGAACTGGTCTTTTCATCCTGTTCTTCTCACAAATACTTTTCATAATCATTCCTTTATTTAAGTTTTTCCTGATTTCATCGAACAATGAAGTTTAGCTACAGGTTGGTTTCACACAGGTTTCACACAGGTTTCACACATCATGCAGAACTAACAATTAACAACACAATATTAACATAATGATGCAAGCGTAAATGTGTTAATGGTTTTAATGGCTGCATTTATGGATATGGGACACATAAAAACACTATGAATGCTGTTTGGTCATCATATCCACATCATTATAGATTTTTATTTTCTGAACCTATTTGCCTTTGAATATCCCCTGAAAACACAGTCATCCCTGCATTACGTAGCTGTAACTTGATAACTCAAGGCTTTCGACTTGTCCAACACCTTGCAAAACAAAGAAAATAAGGTTTAGAGAGGAATCTGTTGAGTGCTCCAACCAACACAACCATCACATAGTCTGACATTGTCTTTCTGAGCTTTCCTTCTCTCTTTTTGCAAAGATAGTGATCCAGCTACAGTTGAACAGCAATTTAATATTAATGCATTTGGTTTAATTATCATACAGTATGTTTGTGTTACATCAGATTGTTCTACTTTGAGCTTAACTTTGGCAGTGACAGTTTTTTGCTTGCCACAAATTGCCAGTGGAAATGTTTTTTCTTATCCCTCTGAAAGCAGTATGACCTGCCATTTGAAGTAATTATCTAAAAAAAAACCACACACACACAATGGGTGATTATCCCTGCCATGATAATGTTTCTCAGCCATGAAAATCATTTGTAGCCTTGACAAGTCTTAAAGACTTGATTACTTATAACTCCCAGAAAGGAACAATAAAAGATTCATACTCCTTTTATCAGTCTTCAAGGTAGCAGGAGGTTTCAGTGGAATATGATTAAATATTGGAAAATACATCTTTTATCTGCTTATTGTTGATTGTTATTTAATCTAACAACTTGTAGCTGGCACATATGAATCAAACTTGTTGTCATAGCTGTTTCCTAAAAGGATATTTGGTTTTTACTGCACATTTTTATTTTTTTTATTTTGGAGCAGTTCCACAGAAACAGATATTGACTCAAAGTGAGACAATTTTTTTCCAGTAGCCTACCTGGAATCAGTTTTCAGGGACTAATACTGCAGGATTAATACTTGTCATTTCAGCTATAGCAGCATTATTGTGACATTAAGAGCAATTATGGGGAAATGTATTTAATTTAGATTAAATAACTTTAATTAACTTTATTTTGTTTGTTGCGTTTCACCTAAAGTTTTGTGAGCTTGGATTTAAAAGGATCTGTCAGACTTCAAAAAAAGCTCAGTTGTCAAACTTTTTATATTGAAATGTTACTTTATGTCTATGTGGCATTATAAAAGAGTAACAGGATTAGGTTGAATATCTGAAATGGTAGTGACTTCTGCAGATGGTATGCCAAAGGTTCAATTCTCAGTGTGTCAGAATCTGAACTCCATTCAGATAAAACCTTAGTTAGGGTTAACAGCTCAGGATTTCTTGGTTCAAGTGAATTATATAGGCTACTTTAAAAACTGCAGTCTTTAAAACAAATCTTAATCTGTAGATTAGACATTCAATTATGTTATGCCTGTCACCAAGTACGACAAAGTAAGTTTCTCGCTACAGTCTATCAAAGGTCTTGCATTTACTGTGTACTTATTATATTATTATATGATGTCAGAGTGTGTGTAAAATAAAAAAATGTAAAATAAGAGGAAGTTTTTGGAAAAAACTGATTTGTGATCCAGCCAACCTTCAGTCCAATGAGGGTCCATTTAGAATAAAATTTAAACTTGATTGAATTGCACCATTCAAAAAGAAATTCCATTCCTTCTTTTAAACCAGCCTAAGGATAAAAAAATGTCATGCACAGTAAATGTTTTTTTTCTGATTACTTTCTATTTTTGGTATATCTGTAAACCTTAGCACACACTCACTCCACGTCTCTTTTATGTGGGGGTTGACGGTGTATTTGCCCACTGGCTGGTCTGATCCATGTTGGCAAAATTGTATTTGCGTATATAGAATGAAGCCACAAAGCTCTGAACAATGAAGCCTGATATCTGACAAAGCTCCAACCAACACTCATTTGTCATAAGATTAAAAAATGAGGAGATCTTTGGGGATGTATGTCTTCAGGATAGATTAACCCCTCCTGTAGGTACATCTGGGAAGAGCTCCTGCTTAGTGAAACACCTAGAATAAATCTAAGATCATCTGTAATAACTACAAAAATGCATTACTTGGAGTGCACACATGCTTTAGGAATTTGGTGCTCAGAACATAGGAGTTGCAGAAATATGAAGCGACATGAAATGCCTTGTTTGGAAATTTATATCTACAAATGATAACTCATCTGCTCAATTTAATAGAGACTTCAGGTGAATATTTCCAGGCACAATTATCCACCTAATGTTTCACAGTGCTTATCAGCAGTACAGTCAGTGCAATCTCTAAAGGGACTTCTAATTATGACATGGGAGCTGGTGCAAATCATGCTCCAGTTACTATTTCTGACAGCTCTATTTTGCAGCAGCATAAAATAGGCATCCCTCCTTGTTCAACACAAGTAATTAATAAGTCACTGCTATGACACAAGAACAAAATCAGGTCATTTGAACTTTTTAAACAATGCTTTCTGTAGGTTTGTGAATCCCATAACTGTTGAGCAGGAGCTTCTGAATGTGTTAACTCTCTGTCCAGTTAGATGAAAATAATAAACAATGCTATGTTACCAAACATATGCTGTTCCCACTGAGGCCTCTTCCACCCCCACATATAATCCTCTTTGATATGAGTGATCAGAGAAAGACCCAATCCCATATAAAGAGGTTTCCTTCTCCAATTTTTTCAATGAGAGCAGATATTTTTGTCCTCATGTGGAGGAAGTGTGACAAAAAGTGATGTGGGCAGTTGCACTGTAGAAATCTGTATGGACATTCACGGATACATACACCCACATTCAATGATTTGTAAACTGTAAGCATCCTTCTCAATGTATATGTAATTCAGAGTTAAAAATAAAGCCCGTACTGACTCCTGACTGTCTACACGGATATCCTGCAGTCTCAATCTTACATGCTTGTTCATTGTCCAGGGGACTAAGGCTGATGCTAAAATGTGTCTGTAGCACAGAGCATCGGAAACTGTCACCTACTGAAAATTTGAATGTCAAATCAGACTTGTAGTGTTGTTTACTTATTTTTTAATCAAATATTTATTGACTTAAATCATTGTTTTGTCAATTTGTAACTGTATCTTACAGGCAACGTTATTGTAGGGCTACTTTTCTTTGGAAAATATTTTAAAATTCAGATATTTGGCTTTTGTCAGATGGAAAAAAAAAGAAGTATTTTGTAGAAAAACAAACATACTCCTGAAAGTAAGGTATCGACAAAATTATTGTTCTTGCATCAATAGTGAAACTCAGGTATGATATTAGCAATAGTATCAAAAAAAGTTCAACAATACCCAGCCACCCCGCTGACATTTAGAATACAACATTATTGTTATTTCAATTCCCAGTATTCCCATATGTATAGGTCAGTATTATTTGAAAGATATACAGTTTAAGACTACATTTTTGTTACACCTTTCAACTATTTCTTTTCATCCACTTTCTCCCTCACTGAATATCTTGACATGAAGAATTTTACTAACATTTTTTATTGACATTTTTTCTTATTGTATATATATTATTTTTCTTTATAGAAAGTGCCTCTTTCAGAAAAACAGAAACAGCTGTTTAAGAAAAAGGAAAAAAATAGAGCATGCTGGACTGATAAAATGCTAAATTCAGCACAGTGTGAGCTATTTAGATCATAATGAGACAGCTTGTTTTCACTTGGCTTTTGTATGTTTAATCTTCGTTTTCACTATTTGGAAACATTAAAGCAACCCTGCTGGAAGTCAAAGGACAAAGATATCTTTAGAGAGGGGGCTAAGCCTTAAGACACTGAGTGGTGGGTCTCCAACTCCTGTGGAAGCACTGCTCCTGTATTACAGATGAAACGATATGAGCGGGATAAAACAGGTTAACTGAGCTCAAACCAGCACTCTATATCTATAATGTATTATGCTTTTGTGCTGGTTAGATAACACTTACAGTTATAACACTCCTGATTCAGGATCAGCTCTCAGGTCACAAACTAGTTCCATACAAGATCAGTACTGATTTCCTAACACACTTAAGATATGCTTGAAGGCATTGTTATGAAAGTGAGGAACTGGCTGTGTCAGGACATGCTTGGTATCTTTGAGTGAGCTGTTGATTTGAAGAAAGACTGATGGCGCCCTCTGTTGTTATTGAACCGACACTGTTCTGGCTGACAGAGACAATCAAGAAAACCCCAGTGATATCTGTGGTTTTGCTCATCTTTGTCATGTAGCTTTTACTTGAGATGCCTTTAGATTGTTGCTTAAAGGACACTGCGTACTGCCAGGACTCGTTCAACAAAAACTCTAGCTGCCTGTCCCTTTAAACTCAACACAGGAATTTAGTGGTGTTTTTTTAATACAGGGCACATCCAAATATTGGCAACATCACATGTCAAAGGACTTAATATTTGGTGCAACTAGGCCACAGTTACAAAGCAGTAACACAGACAAGTCATTATTAATCATGAGCATTGTTTGAGCATTATTTTTCAACATTTCAACTTTTTTCAACATTAACACATCTGACTGTCGCTTTTATGTGTGAGTTTTCAGAGGACCACAAGACATTTGTGAGTTAAAAGAGGTTAAGTGGTTTATACCCAAATTTCTGCAGCTTTTGAGACAAACGGATCAAAGTTAATCCTTTTTGCAACAAGGTGGTTTACAAAGTTAACACAGCATTTTACTGTGAGATATTGTAACACAACACAAAAAGAACTTAGGAAGACTGACTACAACAACACGACATCAGAAACAGTTACTTAAAAACAAGTCCATAAAAGTGTGTCTTGAAGCGATTAAAAGGGATGCTATGCTGTTTTCTGTTAGAAAAACACAACACAAACTGCCTTCCCACAGAGAAAGAGTGGTTGCAACTGACCTCAGTGGAATTCAAGACTTGTTCTGATGCACAGTGTTGTTAAATACTGAATCATACATTATTATTAAAATGTTTATTAATTGTGAAATACAGATAACAAAAGAGCTTAAAGTCAGTAGAACACTTGCTGTGTCCAAGTTGATAAACTCCTCAACTAATACAGTAATACAGCTAATACACATAGGCATAAGCTGATGTGAGAAGCACAAAAGTTGCACCATTAAAGGTTAGGTGGAAAATTACTGGCCTAATGACCCAATTTCCAACTTTCTACATTGAGATCAACCAAAAGATGCTTTAATTCCATAATACCTGTTGGCAACCATCTTGGTTGGAGTTGGCGTCAATCGACTCCATGATTGTTCTGTATAATTGTGTAGTGAGAAAGAAATAAGAGACCATTGTGAGGACTCGCTGCCCTCATCTGTTCAAATACTTATTATTCTTGTGGTATTTCTTTTTTCCAGAATGATAATTTCTCCTTAAATGGGACTAGATAGAGTGTTTTTTATGCCTTGTATGTCTTCCAAAATTAATGTATGATTTAGTTTAGCACAGATTGTACATTTGGTCTCTAAATCCCCCTCATCTGTCAGAAAGTTTGACATTATTCTTCTTGAAGAATAGTCTAACGTCCCAACAGAGCAGCTTAGAGCATGGATGACATCATTCTAATGCAGACTGAAGAGTGGACTTCCAATTCATTGTCCAGCTTGTGGTCCTTTCACTCGGAAATTAAGAACCAACACAAATTCCCATTATCAAATTATCATCTGTAAAAGTGATGTCTTCAGACTGCTGAGAACAACAGGTAATGCTCACACTTGAGAAGCTGGATCAAGCATGTGTAATGCTACCTGAAAGCATTTAAATCTGAAACCATGGTTTTTGTAGTTGAAAACCTTAGTAGTTAGCTAATTAAATAAGGAGGCCACATAGTTGTTTTGCAAGTATATATAAACTGGACACTGACACACTGGGTTTTCTAACAAGTATCACTTTCATTACGAACTGATACAGATAATCACAAATTCAAAGTGAAAGTTCTCTGCACAAGTTTCAGTCCATAAAATTCACTCATGCGTCCTCTGGGTGGAGCCATGCGGTCACTGATCGGCTCATTAGCTCAGCTGCAAACTTACTACAGAGGTTTGTTATACAAATTTCCACCTGAAACAAATACATTTTTAGTGTTCTAAGAGTAGTGTGTCAAATACACGACATTAATACACTGCATTCTACCTTTGTGGCTAACAGCACACACAGCCCTGAATTCAGCTTTATGAGAATGGACTTTTTAATGTAACATTGGTATTAGATGAACAGAGGCCATTGAATACAAGGCTTAATACGTACCATGCAAAGCAATACAATACACTATGTGCTATATGTATTCAATTGGTCAGTTGAGGTTACTTAACCCAGTAAAGGAAATTCTTTTAATGTTTGGATAAATATTTTACATCAGATGCTTAACTGTGGTTTGTTTTAACAGGCATTAACTGCCATGGTCATAAGAGGATGTATGGGAATTCTCTGGTAGTTTGGGGCCAACTGAAAGTGTTGATTTTTTTCGTCGTAGTTGAAGCAATATGTAGGCATGCACAAACCACATCAAAGAGGTGCACACTAGAGGATTTTGTCTGATGAAGAGTCACTGTCTTTTGTTTTATCTTGTTTATTGTTTGCAATCGTTCTCACTCTTTTACAACTAACGTGACAGGAACCAAAAAACATATGAAATGTTTCAAAACCCTCTGCGTCATTGATAATTAAATACTGGAGGGATTTACCCTGACTGGATATTTCATTGTGACCTTTCTTCTGTCCTTGATACCTCTCATAAAATCAATTGCCTTCGCCATATTAACTTTACCATGGGGATTTCGGAAAAGCTGAGTACTTCAAGAGAAACACGACCAGATCTTGATAATAACTTTTTTTTCTCCAAATAACATCTGCAAGGCTCAACTGCAGTTAAAGATTATTGAGGCTCTTCAGTCTGATATCAATTCAAAATGAGAAACACCTTGAATCTCCTTCACCTTTTCGTGACAGGTTAGCATCAGGTGCTTTGTTTCAACTTAGTCTCTCTAGATCTCTGTAGTACTTTCTGACATGCAAATATTTTCCCAGTGCCCTGTCATACACATTCATCGACAATAGGTAGGCTAGATTCTCTCCCTCTGGGGAAGCAGGCCTCAGGAAGGGCTTAGGCTACCGCTGAATCAGGTTGCACTGTACAGTGTCATAGGTAGGCCTGTGATGGATCATGGCACAGTTGGCCTCTTGTCTGTTCTTTCCTGTCTTTGACTAAGTAAACGTTTCCCTCTGTGCTCAGTCGTTTATGAAAGTTCCTTTGCGCAATCCTGCCATACGCACAACATCTGTCCATCAGCCTTGGCTCTCTCTCTCTCTCTCTCTCTCTCTCTCTCTCTCTCTCTCTCTCTCTGTGTTTTCGTTTGTGTGTGTGCATGCTCCTTTCTCCTATTTTGTCTGGTGTCCATCTTCTTCCAGTAAAGTAGGATTTTGTTAGTAATGTGGATTCCTTGTCTCATGGTCTTTCTGGATCACAGTAGGCTCACATGCTGTTTATCTTCTCTGTAATTATTTAGTCATTTGTTTGCATAATGATGTTATAATGGGTAACACTGACATTTATTGAGTATGGCAGCTTTTGCATATTTATTTGCCACTCCTTCTATTCTGTAACTACAATCACAGTTTAGCTTGGTGTGTTCATCAGATCAGCAAAGTAATTGTGATTTAATTGTTGACACTCTGCAATGTAGTTTCACAACACTCTGCTCATAATTATCTCAGTGAGACTTTGGCAATGTTTGGCCATCCAGTAGGTGTCAGGATAATGCAGAGCAAACATGCACTCAGGATGGACTCGGTGAGGAAATGGTTACATACAGTAGACCCTTCATGATACTACTCTTGGTCTTTTCCCATGCTTATGATACCTTACGGTTTCCACTCTGAGTATATCTTTGTATTTTACTGCAGAAAATGAAGACTATCAGCTGTTGTGTGACGCAATGAAATAGTTAGCTGAGTTACATTAGTATCATATATTGAGTTCTACGCCTGTCCCTGTAAAGAAGGAGGATGGGTTTGTATGATGTGATATGTTTTTGTCCCCTTTGAAGTTGGAAAGACATGTGGAGTCCATTGGCTTTAGTCAAACGCTCCCTGTGTGGGATTTAGTCGTACAGTTTGTATAGTGGTAGCCTACACACGTTTTCCTGATTCAGTCCATAGCCTTTTCTATCTTAACCATCTTTCACACACATGTACACTGCAGTTGGAAAGTATTAGGACAGTGACACATGTTTTGTGGTGTTGGCTTTGTACTCATGCACATTGGATTTGAAATAAAATTAAGACTATGAGGTTAAAGTGACGACTTTCAGCTTTAATTCAAGGGTGTTTACAGGCACATCAATATATGAATCATAGTCCTTTTCATACATACTGTCCCAATTCTAGGGACCATGAAATAATTGGACAAGTTAACAGAAACTTAAAGTCATCATATTAAATATGTGGTTACAGATCCTTTGCAGACACTCATTATCTTCCCTGGTGATGATCTGCCGAGCCTGATCTGCAGCCCTCTTCACTTTGGTCTTGTTGTAAGAGCTTTTCTTCAGTTTCTTCAGCAAGTCAGTGAGTGAAAAACATCAGTTGGATTGAGGACAGGCAACTGACTTGGTCAATCAAGAGTGCTCCAGTTTATCTGATTTAGAAACAATAAAAAACACCCTCTCCTATCATTTTGGATGCTTTGTTTGATGTTCAAGACCAGTGCCCTGGCGCATTGTCCTGTGCATAAAGAAAACTTAGCTACAAGTTTTACTCTATAGTACTCAGCCATGTAACCTCATGGTTGCTGTTTTATTCTAAATCTGATGTGCTGGATTATAGACCACCAACATGTCATTGTTCTTATACTTTCTGAATGCACCTCATACCCACATACAGGTCACTTAGGTGCAGCTGAACCTCACTGACCCTTTCTGTCTCCTGGCCAAAGCTCAGTCTTCACTGCATGCTAGTTGCATATGGATATGCCGTATATAACACCTGGATATCAGACTAAGCACATATTTAGCATTTATTTTGGAATTGGCTGTGTAAGCATGTCACTGGATGATCCAAATGAAAATGCAGGCATCATCACCCAGCTTGGCATTAGAGCATCTGCCCTACCATGAATCAGGAATAGACTGCTGCGGCTGCTCGAGCTTCTTGCCTGTATCAAAAGAAAATATGACACCTGTGTCACATGGTGAAGAAATAGAGCCCTGTTTCCAGAGCTTTACTTGGGTGGGTTTGGACCCATGGAGGCCACAATCTGGTTTTGATTTACTATTACATAAGCACTTTGAGACTGTTGTTTTTGAGAAATTTGGTTTGTAGGGAAAAAGCAAAAGGAAAATAAAATAACAAACAAGAGAACAGTTCAAAAGAAAATGCGGTGTGTAAACAGTTTTCAGGGTGGTGTTTGATTGGATTTCACTCACAACGGTGGCCATTTTATCTAGCCACCCCTTAAACCCCCAACAACCCCGTCTCTCCACAATTAGTGGGAGGTGAATGGGTTTAGATGGAGGGTTGAGGGGGAACTGGTTAAAATTGGCACCCATAATAGACTCCCTACAATGGAGAGGACCCCTTAAATGGTGGGTAAACAGTGTACCTGAACCAAACAGCAGGAAGTGATAGAGGCATTTGCCAGGGAGATGGACACAAACATGATGGGGTGAGAAAGGGTAGGTGAAAGTGGATTTGAGGTTTTTGAGGCTGGCCCTACAAAGAATCCGCCAGTCACAACTGAGGGGCCCAAAGCGTGTGATTATTAATTACCGATGGCTTCCCAGCCTTTGAAAATCAGGGGGCCGCAGACATCAGATGTGTGGAAGAGGCAGAGGAGCGAAAGGCCTGTCATTACCATCACAGAAACAATGCTCGAATTTGGCTGTCATGCATTTTTGCCTAATTGACTGTTTTGATGCAGGTTTTTTTTCTCCATTTTGTTTTTGAGGGGGCACCGATGCCCCCCACTCCCTGGTCTTGATGAGGAGAACTTAGTGGGCTTTCAGCTTCACCCAGCAAGAACCTTCCGGAGGTTCTTTGATGGCAAGAAAAGCCACTGGAGACCTCAGGGGCCTCACTGGCCTCCATTTATGTATCGGCACCGTAACACTCCATTTTTGATTCCTGACAAGAAATGAGTGAGGAGGAAAAGTAATGTATGAAAGGCATACAGTCTGTGTAAGTGAATGTATGTGCTATATGGTGTGTGTGTGTGTGTGTGTGTGTGTGTGTGTGTGTGTGTGTGTGTGTGTGTGTGTGTGTGTGTGTGTGTGTGTGTGTGTGTGTGTGTGTCTGTAGGGTGGTACTTTTTTGTGTGTGTGAGGCTGCAATGAAAGGGGGAGGCCAGGGACCCACAAACCACATGAGGGGTCTCCTAATTTGCATAATTAACTGTTGACACTAACTGTGCTTAATGAAGGCCTATTGAAGTCATTGACCCTTTTACACAGCCAGCCCCTGGGAATGAGACAGAGGCTCCTCCGGCAAAGGTTAAAACAATGTGTCTGGTTAACTTCCGACAAACGCGCCGAAACGCCCCAAAGTCTCAAAGATTCATGCCCAATGGAAGAGGTTATGGCACAGAACGACCTGTGATTTCCCAGAGCTGAAGTACCACCAGATGTTTGGCTTTGGTGCTCATCCCTCATTATTAGTTTTTGTTGTACATAATAAGCACAGTCACTACGTTTTCTCTGTGATACACAAGCAAATCTGATAGCAGAGTTGTGCAACAGGATCAGATAACGTAATCTACTCTGTTCCAAAGAGCCTTACACATATTGTTTCTATTTTGTGGACTTGGTGACTAAAAGGATTCTTACCAATGGTGATTTCTATCACAGGCAGTAATCTGTTTTCTGAAAAATGTTTATCATACTGTAAGGAAAGCTTCAGTTAATATGTTTTGACCACCCACTGATGTGGCCTGATTGTGTCCTTGTTTCTTTTGTGTATGTATATGTGTGTGTGTGTGTGTGTGTGTGTTTAAGACTAAAGGCATACAGCATGAGGTACCAGTATTTAATGTTTTATGTTTTAAAGCAACATGTAGCACCAATACCAATGTCATATTCCTTTGTGAGAGCTTTCAAGTACATATGGGTCAAGTACCCTCCATCACATTATAATAGGCCTATATCATATAGTGTGTAACTAAAACAAAAAGTTTATATCTTATAGATAGTGCTGTCTGTGAAGAACAAGTTGTATTTGGGTTACATGTCTAAATCTATAATTAGAGGAGGGGGAAATTAGCCACTTTTGTCCATTAAAACACCAAAAATGAAGTGAAAGCCAACAGTGTGTGACTGGAGAGGGCTGTGGCTGGTGCTTATGACAGACTGAGAGACCACTTGGCATATGGCTCTGATCCCTTTATATCGACTTGTATGTAGGTTGATTTGCTGCATTATTTCTTCAGTTTTTTATTTTTTCTAATGAAATGTTGTGCAACTACTTTTACACTATATCACTATCAATAGAATTTCAAGGATGGTTGATAGATACATTTATTTTCCTGTTTTTGAGCTAAAATGAATCAATTTTTAGGCATGAAATTACCAACTTTAGTGAATGCTGTTATACAGGTAAAAAATCATTGTATATATAATGTAATGCCTTTCTCCACTCAGCTCCTTTTGTAGATCAAAGAGTTTTCATATAAGGTAAAACTTGTCACTATAATGTCTCAGACCTCACACACCTGTTAACACCAAAATATACCTTGGGCACAGACTTTCTGAGGTGGTCAAGGAAGCATGTAATTACATAGTATAGTGTAAATATATAGCTGTTTATGACTACATTAATGAACTGCCTAGTCAAACTTTTGGGAGTATAGCTCATCAAGACCTCCCAGATGCAGTCAGATTCAAAGGAAATGTGTTGGCTGACGTCTGAAGCCAAGGCATGGTACCAAAAGAAATTCCAGTGCCCCTCACTAGTTGTATTGCCTCATGCAAAAGTGTGTTTTTCTGTTTAGTAACAGTCAGAGTTTCCCATAGATAAAAGACAATCTGCTCACAAGTGGTCACTGATGCATTTTAGTGCCAGGTGTGAAGTGGAAGCTCTCTCAACTGGACACAGACACAGCCCATCTGGGTACAAGCCACTGAAAAGGTCTTCCTGAAATGGAAAGACACACTGTAGCAGTTGCACATGGACATCGATTCACCTCAATGTACAAGTGTAGGTCCCTGAATCACCTGTGAAATATTATGGAAAAGGATACGCACAATAAAAAAAGAGTAGTGAATATGTTGTCACAGTTTCTTGAGGAAAGATTTTAAGACACCAGCAGACCTTGCAATAAGGAGACAAAAGCCATCTGTTATAAGAAGTTGTAAAACATCACAGCACTATAATTGTCACTCCTCCAGAATTCAGCCGTCTTTAATGTGTTATGTCTAAGTTCTTCTTATGCTGCTGAAACCATTTGGTGCTCCTGTAATGTCTATCAATACTCAAGGGTCGTGACACTTCTCTTCCTGAAAATGTCCCTCTGTTCTTCTCTTGGCGTCACTGTAAGTAGTTCACTCCTATTAATGGTTTTTCCATTTTCTGGTCTTAAAAGCCTCCAGAGGCCTATCTACCGTCCCTGTTCAGAACAGAGGGATTCTCTCTCTCATGTCTATAGTTTGTCATAGACTGCAAAAGAAAGCTTTTCCCCACTCCTCCCTCCTATTCCGCGCACTTTGACGTGTTCAACGAGGTCATTGGGGATGTTCATGAATGATCACTGTGGCCCAGCCTTGTTTGTATGATGTGTGAGGAATAGTTCACTCTATTAAAGAATCAGATTTCCCATATCCTGTGAGAATCTGTTTCCATTGAAAAGGCTTTTCCAATCCGCCCCCACCCCCACTCATCAACCTAATTCTCGGCTACTGCACAATGTATAAAAACAGATTTATTGTTCGGTTGGTCCCCATCAGGTTTTTTTTTTTGTCTCAAAGGGGCCTAGAAATTGTTGATGGGAAGGGGTCTTTCACATTTAAGGACAATATCCATAGGCTTGAAACTTTCCCACACTTGTTTCAGGAAGACTGGGGGCCCTAAGATTTGTTTTTATCAAAAATTGAGTTTGTCGTCGATAGATAGATGCTGTATGAATATGTGCTATAACTGATGTAAGTGGGACAAGTACCCTCCCCATCCACCCACCCTTTTTATGTCTATGAGATGGGGCGCCCCCCACCCCCCTTGGTTCTTGCACACTGGTTTCAGGGCCTTCAAAAGGGGGCCCCTAAAGCTTTGATCCTCTATATGGGTGCGGAAAAACATCTTTTTGCCCTACACTGTGCCCAGGAAACCAAAGTTTTTGCCGCCGCCGTATGCTAATGCAGCCAAGCTAATCACCCTTCCCAATTACAAGATTTATATACCGTAATGGCACCCAGTGGTACCCCTTCAACCCCTCGATTCTGTGGCCCCCTTATCTACCCTCCGGATGTCCCATGGAGCAAAGGTGTCTTCTGTCTGTGAATGCAGCTGCCTTGCCACCACCTCAGCCTCTTGCTTTCTTTTACAAAAACAGGGTAACATGAAAACAGTCCTGTGGGTGGGCCCCTTAATGCTGTCCCTCTCATTTTCTACCTAATGTACTTTTCCAGTAAATGTTGTGAAACACACAGTAGCTCTAAGGTAGGCTCCAGACAGATAAATGTGCTCGGGAAAAAAGCTGCAGCCCCTCAGTCCACTCAGCATGTCTCGTGGACGTTCTGCTTGGATTATATTTCTCCTATCAATACCTTACCCATCAAACCTATTTCATCTTCTAACCATCATATTAGAGAGCTCCCTCGGTGTGACTAATTTCATACTTAATACTTTGAAAACATCTTAATTTTCCCTTCATTCTTTTCCTTCCTTTTCAGCCTTTCAGGCTGTTAAGATTTCAATTTTAATGGTGTGTGCGTGTGTGGGCTGGGGTGGTAGGAGGACCGCAAAGGTTGTGAACTTGTTGATGAGGGGATATTTGTAGATTTGTAAGAAACAAAGTGTACACGATAAATTATAGGGAAACACTGTTCAACCCCAGTCCGTACTGTGGCCCACTCCTGGCCCCTCTGAATGGGACAACATGGAGCCCGTGAAGTGCTGGCTGAACCCGCCAGAGCTCTTGGATCTGTCCCAGGTTCTCCTCAGGTGAACTCTTGTGCTCCTTGTTGAGAGGGGGAACATGTTTTTTCCAATATAAGGGCAGTAACTCAAAAGAAAATCTATTTTTGTTCTACTAAACATGAGGTGTATGTCTTAACTGTTTTTCCTACTTAACTTGTAGACAATGAACGTGGAAAAAATAAGGGAAACACTGTCTTATCAAACATAAAAGCATCTGCATAACTAAAATCTGGGCCACACTAATAATTCTTAATACAAGCTTCAGAGGGGGAGTTTTGGATAATTCAAAATCAGGCTGAACAATTGATTGAAATTTCATTGACATTGCAATATGGCCAAGTGCAATATTCAAATTGATGCCATTGTTTGATAAAGGTAAAATGTGTCACAACATACCATTATAAATGATAATGATTAGTCAGTCCCTGAGGTAATCGGTATGAATCACTACATGCAGTACAGAGTGTAAGTGCCAAAGGTTTGCTTTGACCTGATAGATTATATCATTTTTACAAAATGGACAAGCATCAATGCCTTACGATAAACTAAAGCTCATTAAACAAGGAAATATTAAAACAACATTACATTGTGGCAATAGAGGCCTTTATTCACCTGTTGAAGGCAAGAGGTTTTAGTTGTTTGTGTACTTAGGCTATTTGTGTGGCTGTAACTCTTGGGGTTCCAGATTAGTACTTTGCATTGGTGGCTCTGGTGCCACTAACATTTTCAGTTACAGTGGCCAGTTACAGAAATGGGAGATAAGAGTGGAGTTAATTTCCTCTGTCATTTGTAGTCCACATTTTTTTCGTCTACTCTAAATTTTGTAGTCTTTGTGTGCACCTATGATGTTTATACAGGAGTTACAGCAGACTCACTTACATATGCATGTCAGATATGTTGATAAAATGTCAATCAAGCCTGCTTAATTGCAGTTGCACTGGTAAAACCATTGAAAATGTGTAATGGCATTAGGAGACCATTAAGTACGTTTTACCATCTAGTATCCTCAGTCTGTGGTCTAATGATTTTAGAAACTGTTTTGTTTCACTTCTACATGCTATGTGCTCTTCACTCTGTGCTATTCAAATATAATCTACTGTATATTGTATTTTGATTATTGACATAACCTTTAAAAGATGTTTTCATTATACAGGAATGTTGGTCATAGCACCATGAGATATTATGATTAACCTGTTGTTCCAAGACTTGCCTGCAGTGATACAGGAATATACTGTCATTCCATGGAAAAATAAATTCATGGTATTGTTCAGGCAACATAAAGGTCAAAGCCTTTGCAAGGGCTTTTGGAATGGTGCACTTGTGTGTCTGTATGTGTGTGTGTGTGTATGTGAACCATAGCAGCGGGCACTTACTGCCACATCCAGATGGTGTTGGAAACAAACAGGGCTACGCTGTAGGACCCCTCAATAGGACCGTCTAGACTGGTCCCTGACCAGACAGATACAGCCTCCCATCAAATTAGCGTTTGTCAGATTTATGGTAATGGTCCGCAACAGTCTTCCTGTCAGTGACATCAAGATTTACAGCACTGACACCCACCCAGCACCCCCCCCTGCCACACACATACACATATATGCCATCCTCATCCTGAGCACTCCCTTTATCCCACTCACTCCTACAAATACACCCTCCCCTGCCCCAGCCTCTTTCTCTCTCCATCCTTCTTTTCTTAGACCCTGCTCATTGCTACTGAACAGCTCTTGCCCACCACCAGGCCTTGTCTATGCAGCTGGGAGGAGAAGTTGTGGAAGTGGTTGTGTGTGTACGTCAGGGAGGTTATTACGAAGGCTGAGGCCACCTAGTCCCCCAGTCTCCCTCTCTAAAAGCATCACAACCCCAGTGGCAAAACCACCCAAGCCCCCTCTGCCTCCTTAACAATGGGTTGTGTCAGGGTTTCCTGTTAATCCTCTGTGATGAAGCTTGAGTGTTTTTGGGGTGAAGGGTTGGGGAGGAGGGTGAGGTGGTGGTGCAAAAAAGCTTGGGGGGTGTAGTTTTGGGGTGACACAGATACTGAGTGCTCTAGAGTCTAGAGGGTGAGGAACAGGGGAAGAAGGGATACATTATTGGTTGTGGTGGAGTGCGAGTGGAGGACAGACGGTGAGCCCCATGTATGTGGATTAGCGTCGCCCTCTCTTTCATGTCGGCTTTTTTGGGTGGTAACCCGATCTCTGGGCCCTAGCACTAGTGAGCCCAGTGGGAAAGGCTTCCTGACAGATATCCCGTCCATTCTCAGCCCAAATGTTTTTCCAAGGCTGCTCCTCTGCCTTTGATCTGGCCTTCTCCTCAACCACGCAGGGTCACAAGCTACCACGTCAGGCCCGATAGGAGAAGTCCAGCACTGGAGCTGCTTACTGAGCAGAGAGGAGCTCTAGTCTGTTGTTCAAAAGTCTCGCCCCCTAGTCTAGACCTTTCCTGGCTGTTTTTAAAAGTGGACTAAATGTTCCAGGCGGTCACTTTGTCCCATCACCTTATTCAGTCAGATGAAACTCCACCTTGCACCTCTGTTTCTAACTAGGAGGCAGTGCCCATCTGTATTTCTGTTTCGTCTTTGGAACACTATATTCACTATGACTAAACTGATTCTTGTGGGAATGTTTTGATATTTTAGGAAGGCTAGATGTCCTCCTTCCTCAGTCCTGTGTTTCATAATTGTCACATAGGAGTGACATACTGGAAATGTAATTGTAATTGTAATTGTTTTTTAGTGACTAGAAGATGCAAATTCTGTTACAGTAATGAGTTACAGTAATGCATTGCATCTCGCTTTCCAGTGCAATAGATGAGGTGTGTTCTAGCAGAAAGCTGGGGGGCGCTCTAACTTCACTCTATGGATTCGAAGTGTGTGTGTGTGTGTGTGTGTGTTTGGTGTGTGTGTGTGTGTGTGTGTGTGTGTGTGTGTGTGTGTGTGTGTGTGTTCCAGCTTGTCTCCTTGTCCAGACACCTTAGCGTCAGGGCAATAGTGTTCGAGCTCTGAAACGAGGGCCAGACAGACAGAAGTGGGATGAATGAATTGGGTAGCGGGGGTGATGGGAGAGGGAGAGAGAGGGAGAGAGAGAGGGAGGATGTTGCTTCAGAATAAGGGGATGATGTGCCTGCAAAACAGTGACAAGCAAATCAGCTTTAAAACAGGGCCTCCCCTACACACACAGACACGCAGGCATAATGGGTTGTGGGTTGTTTTGTCGACTTAAGTAAGACACGGTCTACTTCACCAGACGGGATGTTGAGTTGGTGCAGACAGGGTCATCTTATTATTGCTGTATGTCTGTCATTTCAGTCCAGTAGGTTTCTGTGATATCGTGTTTTAAGCTGTTGAAGTCAACAGTAAACATATTCATCATTCCCTGCATCAAAAACATTCCACACAACTGGATGTGCATTGTCGAGACATGGAATGGGAGTGACGCGTATCCCCCAAATGTTCCTGTGTACTGTTCAGTGTGTGTGTGTGTGTGTGTGTGTAGGTGTCTGTATTTGTACAGGGATCTATTTCTGATGCAGGGGTAATGAATGGCACCTGTTTAGTGTCCTTAGTTGGCCATCATTTTTGAAGTGCAGTAAATCTTGTATTTCATCACCCACGGCTACAGTTGAAAGCATGTCTCAGAGCTCACTGCCAAATCCGCATTTTGTTTGTTTTACATGCAATTAAAGTTTTAAGAAACCAGTCAATCATGCCTGTAGTGACAAGCATCGTGCCTCCGGTATCATCTCGCCTGCACCCTCAGGGAAGAAAATGTGCTGTCATGAGAGGCGAATGGTGGCAGTGGTGGTGGTTACAGAGCTGGTGGAGGCGGTGTTCTCAAAACATCAGGAGGACTTGAGTAACCAAACATCTCAGTCTGAAATATGTGTTATGTTATGAAGCAGAATAAACGGTGGTGGGTGGTTTGGTGAAGTGTGGCGGGGGACCCAGGCCTGAAGCTGTCTGTGGTTGGTGCGGTAACAGCTAAGCATGGGAAGGGTCCAGTGAGCAGCCTTGTGTGTCTAGCATGTCTCTCTCACCCCTTAACGAGAATGGCATGCAGTGTGCCCCACACACCCCCTTCCCTCACTGTACTGAACCACACTGTGTCCCACCGTGCACCCCCCATCTAGCTTCAAAGCGGCAAATAACAACAACAACTGAAGGGGGGAGAAGATGAATGAGGATGAATGAATGTGCCCCTTCCACCCCTCCTTTGCCCGCACACCCCCTCCACCTCCCCTGCTCCCCTCTATCCTTCCTTGTATCCCTGACTGACTGCCTTCCTGCATGCCCTTCTCTGCTCCCGCCCTCCGCTTACCCCTGATTTTGCAGGCCTGTGTTATGACTGTGGCCGGTGTGTATTACACACATATCTGTTAGCGCCGCTCCTCCGTCGGGACGCCCATATAAAGGACTGTCATTTCCAAAGGTCAGGCGTGAGCCCTGCACACAAGTGTTGTCCCGACACTTGGTCTGGAAAAATAAAAACGGCTTGCTTGCCCGTCCGTGTCCTGTGTCTGTCTACGGTGGCTGTGACTCCCAGAGACCAGTGTCTCGGATGTCCTTTCCCTTTTCTCCTCCCTCCTCCTCTTTCCTTTGCTAGCTCCACTGTTGTCGGGAAATCAAGATACCCAGCCTGTGTACATTGGCAGCCAAGGAGGAAGTCATGGCTTGCTTTTTGGTGTGCCTAAGTATTGGAAATGCTTGGAGCTAAATGTGATACCGCAGTTTTTAATAGGCATTATTACACTCATTAGCACCATTGCTGGGCTGAGTGCAAACAGTTCAAGCATATCAGTTGATGTGTATTCTACCTTTCAAGAGGAAGTGTGCTGCACCACAGGCAAGGACATGACCCACTGCGTTGGTTTTTATTGTTAGTGGACATAGTTTGTGTGTCTGAGGCTCATGCTAAACAAAGTGTACTCGTGAATTAGCATTTCCACACCTACATCCTGGCCATCCACAGTCATAGTTTCCATATTAATGCCCCTCCCTTTTTTTGCCAAAGTGCAAAAAGTGGGAAAGACGTGAGCCCAGTTCAGGTGATGATGATTTATGCTCACTGAACATCCTGCAATTTATGTGAATGCCTTATTTGCTTGCCTGTTGGAGTTTTCCATTGGCAGAATTATTAGATTAGAGAGGTCAATCATTGATTTATCACTGATAAACCATGTTCTCAATATTTCCATACATTTGTTTTCCTCAAAGTACCTTTGCAGGTCAACATTTTTTCCATACCTTTGGACATACCACACACACAGGAGTGCTGAAGGAAGCAGAAAGAATACACAAACTATTTCATATTATTTTGTATGGCTGCACCATTAGTTCATATGGAAAATTCATATCTTATTCACCCCTGTTAATAAATTTCTCTATGATTCAGCCTGACATAATTGGTATTTTTGGAAACAAATTTGTAATAAATCACCTGCTGAAGTGTCCATGGAGTGAAATGTGAGCTCTTTCTTACTGTATTTCTGCGTAATGTTGTTGTATCGAACCTCATCTACCAAAGAAGCTGTGTGTAAGTCTAGAATTCGCTATTTTTGTGATGTGATATGATGTCCCTCGCTTGTAAGTCGCTTTGGATTAAAGTGTCTGCCAATTGAGTAAATGTAATGTAAATGTACTGTATGGATAATGTTAGCCAAACATCTGGGTAAACACACTACGATATAATGATGTTAATGATCCTGAAAGACTGCTAACTTTTTCTGGGCAAGGCAATGGCCTAATTATGCAGTTGTAATGAGTTTTCCAGCAAGAGCATAAGTTGATGCTGCACACCTGTTTAGATGTTTTAGCACTGTGAAGAAACAGTGCTGGTGTTCTATTACTATTAGCATTTAGGTATGTTCCTTAGCAGAAAATTAAAATGCACCTACACGCAGCATATCATTCTTTCCAATTAGGCAGAGAATATCAAAATACCCAGAAGGAACATTTGTAGGCCATACGCTGCATGTATCCTTTGACGACACTAATGTTTAGTTGTTATTTCACAACTGAAGCAAGGAGAAAACCTGTCCAAGGAAACTGGAAGCTTGTTGAGGTGCCTCAATTTGGAACATGCTGTCATGCCACTGCCCATTTTCTTGTCCTGTGGTGTCTTGACGGTAGCCAGAGAGTACGAGAGTGAAACATGAACTAGTCTGCTCCAGTGGTAGCGGCTCCCTCTAACCCACATTTATTACCTCTAAAAATACAAAGTGGTTTTCTAAAAAGAGCCTGGCTCCTGTTCTGTCCAACTACGTCAGGTGAGTTTGCAACACCATGGCTTATGACTCACTGACAAAACACATTTCTTCTGAATGTTTCAACTCCAGTTGAACCCCCAGTTTGTAGTGGCTGAACCCTGTGTCTTGATCGTTTTCTATATATGTACAGTCCAAATATTTATGTTATTTATGTGATGTGTTAACATTATGCAAATCAGCTGACTGTCAGTTAAGGTCAGCAGGCTCCATGGTGGTGTTTGTCAAGCTGCAGACTTTGTTTGAAGGAAAAAACTGGAGAAAAAGGAACTGCGGTAATCATTCTTTTCTTACCATCAGTGTCTCTAAATATGGGCTCCTCCATCATTTCCACAAGGCTAAATGCTGTTAAGTTCAGCATCTGTAGAGTTATGGAGCTGCCCTGACCTATCCTTACACAACCACCAGTAGACCAGCAGTAGTGTCTTCAGCTTCTGTTCTTGTGTGCTTGAATTTTGGTCTGCTGCCAGGAGGCCCAGTTATGTCACCCATTAAATTTCTTGACATCTTTTTCAAATTGGAGGCTGGGGGGCTGTTTTTTCCTTCTTTCTGTCATGCATCTTTTTAGGAGACATTTAATCTGAAAAAATGCAGCCTGGCTATGTCTTTAGTGATATTTATATTCGGCAGCATTTCTCATTTACATAAAGCCTAGCTAATCAGCTTTCACAACAACAGTGAGGTAATGTCTCGCCAGGTCTTTCAGTGAAGCACAATTAAAACATGTCCAATCCTATAAGAGGCAACCAATCGATAAAGTCTAGGAATGGCAGACTTTTTATGGGGAGTGTTTTGGCAAGGAGGGCCAAGGTTTTATTTGTTTTTCTTAAAGATTGCCCTTTTTTAATGCACAGGTGGCCTAATGGTAGCCTTAATAAACAAGGAAGTAAAGATGATAAGTCTCCATAGGCACATGTTTCTCTGTGTGACAGTACATGTGAGAATAACTCACTTACTTCCACGTTGGTTGAGCTTACTGTAAATCACTCAACAAAATTTGGGGAACTGTTGACTGTACGTTCAATTCAATTTCCAGTTTTAATCTCAGCTGTTCGTCTGGATGCCTTGGAGATTTATGGAGGTAGTCATCATAGGACAGTCTTATTTGAGCTCTAAGTCTCAGTGACGCAGCACACTGACTCTCAGATCATTGAGTGTGTGGTTTACAGGGGAGGGGCAGGTAAGCAAAGGCCTTTGGACATATTTATTTTTCTCCTGTGAGCCTTTTGACCAAACTCTCCTCGTCAATCTTGTGCTGTCAAAGAGGGCCAGAGGTGGAAGCTCCCATCTTTCTTTCTCACAGGGGCCACTGTGGACATGGGGACACCAGGGTCAGGCCCTGGATGCTCTTCTGGTAAGCGTTGTGAAATCTGCACTGTACGTGGTGGGAGAGGTGGTGGGAGTTTTTATTGTCTGCTCCCACAATTCCAAGAAGACAGCTGCCTTCTTTGTTGCCTTCTTAGTCATATACACCTGATCTTGTAATAATTTTATAAGTGGGTGAATAAATAATAATCATCCAAATCATAGCAACATCATTGCTACTCCAGTTCTTCCACCCTTCCTCATCTCAACCCCAACTGACAGCTTGGAGGATTGACAGCTGAAGGGCAGATTTCGCCTTCTACAGAATTCTTTACATGTTGCTTCAGGGAATGTAGGTGGGGGGTAGAGAGGCGAAGGGAGCAAGAAAGAGAATAAAATGACCTCATCAAACCAAGTTTTTACATGTGTTCCCCCATCTGACACGCGTGTGTTTCTGATCTTACCGTTTTTCTGGAAGAGGAGAATGTTTCCTGTTTGAGCAGACTGTCGGGTTCACCAAGGAGTCGGGGGGGTCGGGTTGCTCAGCCAACGTCTGGTTCTGTTGAAGCAGATTCCCCACATCTCCATCAAACAGCAGCTCTGTTTTGGCACGGCTCTGAAAACTGACCCTGGTGGTCACTTATGTCTGGGGGTCTGCGGAAGAATTGAGGCTGAAACACTGTTTGCTGCTCCCTGGTTCCCCTCCAATTTGAAAGGAGCAGTGGTTGGGTCTCGTAACAGTCACTGCCAGTCTGAGCAGAAAGCTTGTTCATTTTGCATCATTAATCTCAAAACAAAATGTGAGCTGCAGATAAAATCTGATTTTCAACAGGAATTCATTTAGTCTTGAACTAAGCCTAATTCTTGAACATTTGCCAAAAATTCTTGAATGTTGATAATGAATATTTGTTTATCTTCTCATTTGTTTATATCTGCCTCTCCTCACTGAGGTCTACTTTTTAATGGCATGCCCAAGCACACCTGGAGAATGTGCGCACAGATGTGCAGCAGTTCATGTACACTGCGTGTGTTTTCCTTCCTGTCAGAGTCTTTGATTGAACAGAGTAGCAGTGTGTTGAACAGGGTCGTCCCCTGACATGAGCAGTAAGCAATCTTGTGTTGATGTTCTTCCACCTGAAATGTGATATTGTAGATGGGAAAGAGTGTGTGTGTCTGTGTCTGCCCTGCCTTGTCCAGACTGGTTCCTGTCTTGCTAATAAAAGAGATCTCTTTTTAGTTTTGGATACTGATCTCTCCACACAAGTTTAAAGATCTCATTCACGGTTCACACTGCATTTGCCCCTTAATGTCTCACAGCAGGCCCTCAGTCCCAGGCCGTGATTCATGGAGTGACAGGTCTGCCTCTGGCCGCCATAAGGGCCCAATCAGACAGGGTCGACACACACACACAGACACTGCAGACAAAAACATGTTGCACCAGTGCTTAGATGCATGCACCTAACGCGATTTCCTTTCACATCTTTTTTTCATGTAGACTTTTACTCTTTATGACATGATTACATCAAATCATACAAGTCAAACATCTTGTGGTTTTATTCTTTGTCATTTTTGTCTCTCTTTGGTGGATCATGGTTAAATATTTTGTTCCTCTGGAAGTGTTTCATAGACCAGGCCTGTTTTTGACATGTTGTGGGTTTAATGCTTCATCATATAAAGACAGCTGTAATGTCCATGAGAATCTTCCTGCAGAGTTGGAAAGACACAACACAATTCCAAGAGTATTCATCTTAAGGATAGCAGAAGTTGTTGTGATTCCAAATGCAGAATTTTAATCTCTACCCTATCTTCCCTTTTGCATGTGATTTGTTTTCCAATGCATTCATTATTTTTTTTTTGTTGTTGTAGTGTTTCCGGGCACTGTGCTGTAAAGGACCCCCACCACCAAGACCGGAGTATGATGTGGTGTGCATTGGCCTGACAGGTGCTGGAAAGACCAGCCTGCTCTCACGCCTCTGTAGTGAGGGCAGCGACGGCATCGTTCCTACAACAGGTACATGCACATAACATATGAATCAGCAAAGAGGGCATTTTTTCAGAGTAAAAATATGTGTCCTTAGATAGGAGCACATTCCCTCCACAGATATACACAAGTCTCTTCCCTCACATTTGTCCTTGCAAGCTTTCCAAGCTTCTGAAATGCTTTCATGTTTCAAGAACAAGTTGTCCTCCGGATTAGAATCATAGGAAGATAATATTATCCAGGTATTACTGCTCGCCAATAGGGGGAAGCATGTCTTCAGTATGTCTTTCAAACTCCCAGCACTCATGCCAGAAACACTCTGCTGTATCTCACTAGCCAATACTCACCTTCTTTCTTGTAGTCAAGTGGGAGGCTGGTGTTAAGTATGTCCAGAGAAAGAGGCTTTAGGGTTAGAACATCATTCTCCTGGTAGTCAACGCTGTGCTTTCCATACGCAATGCAATCCCTCAAGGACACCGACATTCTTCTCTCCTCCCCTGGCTTTGTCAGCAGTCAGCTTTGAGCTGTTGCAGAAATCCCATTTTAGGTTTAGTCATTGTGCACTTTCACCAGAAGAAGCTAAATATAAAATAATTCCCAAATGTTCTGTCTGCAACTGCTAGTGTGTATGTGTCTGTGTCAGGCAGTGGTTCAAGGTAGTGAGCACCTGTCTGTGCATGCCACTGAGTGGGCCTTAATAGATAAAATGTGTTGATTACTTATCTTAGCAGAGATTTTGGTGGACTTCTCTGAAATAAGATTTAGCTGTCAGCACCATCTGCGTCTGCCAACATCTACAGAGGGAAGATCATGAAGAACAATGAGGGGGAAGTCTCCTGTGGCCCCCTCCCCACTTCTTGCTTCATGATTTTGCACTGTTGTAATGTGCTTAAAACCCACATTTAACAGTTAATTCAGATGTTAAGAAAATTATAATCAGTTGTGTCCCCCATCTCTCCTGATGTTTTTGAATGTTACCAGGAAAGGAATTCCCAAGACAATTTCACATAATTTGGGCTACATTAAATCTTTTACTTGAGTGGGTTTCTTTACCATTTTCCACTGTATGCAACCGCAGACAAAAACCACATAATACATGGTAGCACTTTAGTCATTAGCTCAGTCCTCGTTTAACTCCAAAATAGAACAAAACACTTTTCTGTTTAGCTTTTCTTGTTTTTCTGTTTTGCTAACCCGGACCACACAAAGTGTTATTTAATTTCTACAAAACAAGTATGTTGAAAATCCTCTTTGTGTTCACCAGCTGGTAGTTTGCAGAAGGTACACCAAATATCCTGGGAAGACTAAAATGAAAAAGTGCATTTTTTAAGTTGGATATTTTTTAGTCATTTACTCTCTAAAAAGCAACTCGGCCAACATTCCTAAAAGTTGACTCTCTCTCCTAACATGTGCCGTCCACACATATACACACACACTCAATTTCTTCATTACACTATGATGATGGGTTTTCATTTTTCTCCTCTCAGGTTTCAGCATCAAAGCAGTGCCATTTCCAAATGCCATCTTGAATGTAAAAGAACTTGGAGGTAAGAAATACATGTCCAGTGAAGCTTAGCACAGCTGTCATTTAATTTGAAAAATTTACTTTTTTTTCTGTCAAATTGTTAATCTGTGAGTGAATCTGTCTAAGGTGAAATAAAGTGGCCAAACAATAACATTCTCTTGTTGGTCACCCCAGATGTTAACTGGTTAATATGCTGCAGCCCTAACCAACACCAACACCAACTAAATCTGCAATGGAGTATTTACTTGAAAACTATTCCAGTTAAAAAAAATATTCAACAGCTCTTTCTTTGCAGCTGAACTTATTAGGATTTAACTTGCACTACTTCTTTAGATAAACTAACAAACAATTGTGAATTTGCTACCACCAAATTGTCACACTATCTTGTGTGATTGGGGTGTTTTGATCCTCTTTTAATAAAGCAGTTGTTTGGCTCAAAATCACAAATTTAAACTATACAAACGTTCACATTTGCACCGTCAAAAACATCTCTAATGTTGTTCCCTTCACATAATAAAACTTGTACTGATATCATCTTATCTCTTAACATTAACTGTTTACACAAATAACTGTGTATGCTAAGGATGCAAAAGCATGTTTGTTTTTACCTCGTTTTGGAAGTGGCTGTGCAGTCTGCACCCTGTTATTCCTGGAAATGTACAGCACTCGAGGAAGCCGTTTAATAAGCACAGATGACGGATCTTGAAGTGGACATACGTCAACAGACCAGATGCAATCCCTGCAGTTTTTAAAGGGAGCCTGAAGAGAGGGATAGATGAGTGTTGTCTGTTCTCCTACATGCAACTTGGTGACACAAGAAAATGTATTGTTTTGTTGAGAGTCAACATAATTTATGTTGTTTTCTACGCACTATGGGCACATGACAGGTGCAGTGCATATTTTGAAGGCTCACCCAACCTAGCCTCCTGAAAAGATGAAAACACACACACACACACACACACACACACACACACACACACACACACACGCACGCACATGCTCTCTCTCTATCGCTCTCTCCCTCTAACACACACACAAAGAGGCACCAGGGGACCACCAACGAGGGTGCTACCAAATTTGGACAGAGCGCATTAGGGGGTTTTCAAAAGAGGTTTTTCTGGATTGGGTCAAAGCCAGTCTGATGGGACATTATTGTGGTTGGAAAAACACCGGTCCCACGGATGACACATTTGATTTAGAGAAGTTAGTGTAGGCTGCCACCACAGCAAAGGATGATGAAATCTGTTCTCTTTTTCTCTTTTCCCCCCTGCCTGGACCCTTACTACCCTGCTCCCTTTCTTGTAAATACACAGAGCACAAGAATTTGAGCGATTTATGGTGCCATCCGTTATGGATGGGTTGAACAGGGTGAAAACAAGCACATGATGTTTTGACGCCTCTAGTGACTACTTTTTATGTTGAGCGCAGTATCGAATTTAGGTTTCTGTCTGAGTTGAACTGTTGACATGTAGCCCTTTTTGTTTGGCTGAGTGAAGGCGTACACTTCTTGTTCTAAATGTAAATGACGTAAATGTAGAGTCAGGAGAGTTGGTGCGCTTGCATAATGTTCCACTGGTCAGTTTTTATAACGAGCGTTTTCTGATTAAAGTGGCCCCTTTCCGCACGGTTTGTACCTTACTCAACACTTCCCATTTCTGTCAGTAGTCTTTTTTCTCCCCTTTCCCTATGGCTTTAAAACAAGCAAACATGGCTGGTTTAGTTTTATGTTATTTTGCACTGCATCAATGATGCAGAAAAATGATACAAGATGTGACGCACAGACATCAGTATTCCTGACCCCAAAAAAACTTGTTTTACACAATACCTTTGTGGCTTGTACTCTTCACTCAGCCTTGACTAAGGCAAGGGAAGAACCGTGTTTAGTGTGAAGAAGTGAAGCACTTCCCTTGTATTTCCTTCCTCTCCCATCGGAAAGCCCACTGAATGTCAATGAGGTATTCTCCCTTTACAGTATGAAATGTAAAGCAAGTCTTATGCAGGTGACCTGAAGTGCTGGAGGTTGGAAGGAACATTTAAGGCACAAAGAAGTGATCCTTACATGGCACTTGGAGGTGGCTTGGGAGCCAGTTCTCTCTGTCATTAAAATTTTGCAGGCTATGAACCCATGTAAGTGCAGTTGACTCACAGCTGTAACTTGTATTGTTGCTAAGCGGGGTAATGCATTTTTAACTCTCCCTGCCTTGAGTGCACTGGGCCAGATTGTTGTAAGTGCAAGCTGTCCTTTAAACCATAGGCACAAAGCAGCTTATGTGCAGGCAACCCTGATGTATGATGTCTGTAATGATTCAGACTGGGCTATACGTGTGTCTCAATGATGCATTTGTCATTGAGGTCCCTGCCATCTTGTTTTCATTTGTTCTCTTTCTCATCTTCAGCTCTGGTTTCTGTCTCTGTTTTCTTCCTTCTTCTCTGTTTCCCATACCTTCTTCCTTCCATTGTTTCTAGATTTAGCTTTTAGTTTTAGTGTCTTTGTCTATATTTTTCCTCTCTTTCAGCCTTCACACCCTCTCTCAAGCTTTCTTTGCTTATTGATTTGAACACATTGTCTGGCCTTGATAAAGGGTCACTGCCTCACAGTCGCTATCAGACAGGACTTGCCTGTCTTGTCATATTGTGTGTTTACATGCACATAAATAACCTGGTTATTGTAAGCAAGAAACCCAGTTCTCTTAATAGGAATAAAGGGTTAAGAAAAACCTGGTTAACACAGCTAGATTTCTCCTGGAGAAACCCTATTCTTGTTCATGTATATGGATAACAGATTTTCTAACTAGGTTTTTTCACATGTGCATGTGAATGACAAAAATTTGAAACAGGATAAGTATTGCTGTGACAGCTGTGACATAATTAAATCCAAAGTCTGACTGACGCTTTAACTGAAATAAATATGTCCAAATAATTTGGTACCACAGCTGAACAGCAGACTATTTGTAAGATTCAAGCACATGTGCACACTAAAAGACAAACTGTGTGGTCTCACTACAGACCGGGTTTTCTCTCAGATAAAAAAATATCATTATGCCAGCCTTGGTTTAGAGATAAGGTAAAAGGTAGTGTTCAATAGTAGAAAGTGTTAGGAGGAAATCATCTTGTGCCATACAAGTGTCACCTGCATGGCACTTTGTATTACTTTCTCTCAAGTAAATTTACTCAGGAATTAAATCAATACCCAGAGAGAGCGATGCATTTTTATTCTAAGATGCCCAGCATGAAGAGGTTGATACTTTTGCAGCAATACTGTAGCTAAACTGCAAAATTGTAAAATGAAAGCTCTTTGTACTCATTCGAATCAAGAGTAATAAAGGCTTTTCATTCTGTCGACATTGAGAATTTTACATCTGGTGATCTTTAGTCCGGCAAACATTTTTTACCCAGCTGGTGCCAGGTATGGGGATTAGGTGGGAAGGGCACCTCCGGGGACACAGGGAGGAATCTATTAAGTGTGTGTATGTGTGTGTGAATGTGTGTGTGTATATGTCTCGACAGTGACATGACGTCAAGTCTAGACGGGCCATTTCACAGTGTGCATTCATGCCACGCAATGACAGCTGATGAAGAAGTGGTCCTAATAATCACCACTCGTTGCTGTTCCTTAGTGTTGGGGCTGTGGTTAAGAGTTTACGCTTTTGATTTGAAGTGGAGTTGTAAATATTTGCATATGCAGTGTTCTTGTTTAAACAGTATTTGTCACTAGGATTTCCAATTCTTTTTTATATTCCACGATCCTTGAAATTAGACAGTTTATAATAAAAGATGTTTCTCCAATGCTCCAATTCAAAGGATTATATGCCTTTTTCTTGTAGGTGAGCATATGAACATATACATGTGGACATGAACTGAATGTGATAGATTTGTGTAAATTTGAACTTGTCACTGCAGTTCCTGGAACATGTATAGAGTTCATCTTATCATCCATTATTGGTCTATCATGTGCACATGAGGGATGATGAACAGGATGCAAGAACATCACAGAACCTTTACCAGTTGTCTATGACCACCAACAGGCAAAGGAAGTATATGATCACATCTCAGAACAAAACCACGACATTGTAGTCATTGCAGACACCATGTGGTTCTTATTTCTATCAAACAGGACCACAGTGTGTGTTACTTTGCCCAGCAGGGAAGCTTTTCCTTTGCACAGGAGAAGACCTGACCAAAAGCAAAATTATTTGTAAATTGTCATTTGGGTTTAAAGCAAATGCTGGCAGTTGCAGATGTTGTTCTGTTTTTGGAGCAACTGATCTATTTGAGGCCTCATTCAAGGATATTACCCTATTTGATGTTAGGTTTTCTGTTGATCCATCGACTATATGGCAGTCTATGGCGGGTTGGGTGAAGTCTAATATAAATAACAAAGGTTACAGCCAAATTATTTAAATACAGTAGCACAACATATTTATCTCAAATATTTAGAGGTGCCGCATTTCTGTAAACCAGATATGTCAATTATGTGCATAAATGAGAGGGACTGACGTGTGTCTCGGGCTAGGCCTCACACAGGAACTGTTTACTTAAAAACAGGCACTGCTGAGACTGCAGGTGGATGGGTATATCAACAGCTGAAGTGTTTTCCACCTCACTCCAGCCCCAACCCCAGCTCATTCCTCAATGACATAAGCAAACTTTATTACTAGAGGCCTCCCTCACTAGTCCCAACGTTCCCTCCCATCACTGTATTGTAGCTGTTTTGTTCAGGGAAAAAACACTGTCTGCTTTTCGTTAGGGTGACTTCAAAGAGGGTTGCTTTCAGTGTTTCAACTTTCAAGAGTGAAAAAAGACCTGATTAGCAACATATTTGTGTTTTGTTCAAGGTAAAAGTTGGCAAAAGTGTCAACGATAGGAGGCAGAAATGTATAAGAAAGTGGCGTTCAGGATGACTGTGAAACTGAAACCATCCGTGTATCAATACCCAACAACAAACAGAACAAGCCTCAACAGTAGCCCACGTTAGACCAAAAAGAAATATAGGGTAATAGCTTTTCAACTATGTTGATTTATTTTTGAAATATGGACCATCACAAGCTGTTTAAATTTGCAGAGTAATTCAGAAACATCAGCCATCAAACACAACTGAAAGTGAATCTGAACAAGCACAAGACTATCTGCTTCTAATTTTTGCTGTATAATTGTTTACTTATGTTTTACTGGCATTTGACTCTAAGTTTGGTTTAGTAACTCATAGCCACACTTTGGTGAAAAAATAAGTAACCTGATCGCAAGAAAGTTTTTGCCACTTGTGTTTGTGTAACCAGCAGATGTCTGCTTTTCCAGCACTCAAATCTTCCTGCACAATTAGCATCACAACTTCTTCAGAATTGTAAAATGTACTGTTCTCCATGTTTTCACAAGATTTTCACAACATGTTATCAGCTTAACTTTTTGTCTCAAATAGTGTCTCTGAAAACCTGCAATTCCTTAACAGAATCAAATTTTGCCTAAATAGATGTAATCAAAAAGACCACAACAAGAGAGTGTTATGTTTTAGTCTTTCCAAATTGAAACAGTATACTGTTTTTCTTATTATGAAGTAAATAAGGTACAAAATGTACTACTGTGCTTGCTTCTAAGTTGTAGTATTTCATCATTTTATCATAAACATAAACCTCCTAGGGCAGCAGCTAATGATTGTTTTCATTATCGACTAGTCTATTGACTGGTTTCTTGATTAATTAACTAATTTGCCAAGCAACAGTCCAAAAAATGACAGCAAGAAAGAAAAACACCAAATCCCCACAAGTATTGTGTATCATTTTTGATTGAAAAATAACTTTAATTAATTAATTAATTTGATCTTTTCTGAAAACTACAGCTTCAAGCTTTACTTGACAGAATTCAAAAGCACAAAATGCCAACAACTTAACCGAAAAAGAATCATAAGAAATGTTGCATGGGCAGGGAGAGTTGGCTGCATCAGTGATGAGTGGTACCCTGGTAAGTGTTTGACATAACAGCAGCTTGTAGCAGTTGGCTGTACATATACAAAGAAAGCACATAAATAACACATCTACATACGATAGAATCATCAAGATTCATATCTCCCTGACCTCAAACCATGCATAAATGTTCATATATTGAATGCAATACATTGAATAAGTAATTGCACTGCTTGTTTCAGCCTCATCTGCTACAGAAATTTGAAAAAGTCTGACTTGGTTGAGTGAGAGGAGGAGGGAAGGGTGGGCTGGTCAGGGTGTTTTCCTCAGATCAGATTTCTATCAGTTTGATCCTAGAGAGTTATTATGACATCACGGACTGATATCACATGTTTTTTTTCATTGTGTCAGAAATATAGAAATCACAGCATGGATTAATATGTTTTCTTAAACAGACATACAGGCATACAGACATTCTGGGAGGTATGAGTTGTAACTTAAGTTAGAAGCAGACAAGAGAAGGTTAGGGAGCATAGATACATTAAAGATATGTATATATGTAATGAGTTAATTCATATTTCTCCATTTATTTGTTTACATACTTTCCCAAATTTAGTTCAGTTAGGTAATTCATTATGCTTGAGCCTTTTATTATTTCATTCATATGGTCAAAACCCATACGGTGAAAGAATGAGGCTGTAGTCTTTCAAGTGATGAGTCAGTACTGGACAGGGTCAGTAAAAAACATGACTTTATGTGCCGTTCTGTTGACCTTTGGCTAATTACATTTGAGTGGATTCTATAGTAAGTATTAAACATGATTTTTTTATAGTTACAAGCTATATAGAGGATTTATACACAAAAAAGTAGAAAGGAAGAGAGAAAAACAAGCAAAGGAATGAGGTCTTACTCATTGTGCACTTTTTTTGAATAATTATGATATGTAGTAGAGTTGCCAGCATCCTCAAGAATCATGACATCATGTTTGGAAATCCTCCTGTTAGACCAATAGATGGCAGAAGTTGCCAACGAGATCCAATGAGACGTGATGGACATTCCACCATTTCCAGGCAAAGATGAGAGAAACTTCCTCGTCAATCTCTCAAGTGCCACTTTGTCTGATAGCTTTTCACTCCAGCGAGAGGTGTGAGTAGAAAGAGTGGGGGAGGAAACAAGGAAGGGAGGGGAGAACATGAGGGGAGGAGGTAAATGTCACTGAGAGCACTTCGTGATGTTTAAACATTTGCCAGCCTCACAGTTCGTCACTTCTTGGCAGTTACCTTACTATGAGCAACAATAACAAAACAACAGTTCACAAGATTGCAAAGGAAGTAACCTCACCAGAAGGAGGAGGATAATTTTAACCAGAGAAATTTCATCCTCTAAAAAATGTGTAGAATAAACATTTAGAACAATTTAATGGTAAACATGTTATGGAAAGGAAAGCATGCAATTGAGTTTAAACAAAATGTAATCAAAGTGTAAGAGCAAGAGACAAGTTTTTTTATATTAGCAAATTATAAATCTGAAATTACAACAGCCTATACTGTGGCACATTTGAGACAGGAAAGGGACTTTTGGTGGCAAAATACAGATGTACTGCAAGAATTGCAATAAGCAGTTTGCATTGTATGGCATGAGTTGTAACCTTGCCTTACTTGAACATCTTGATAAAGAAATATCAAATTGTTGCACAATTTTTTTTAACCCTAACCCTAAGATATTGTAATGTTTTTTTAATTCCATAGAGAGGATGAGCTATATTACTGCCTCTACACTGAAAGTAACATCCCATCTCAAATTTGGAGTTTGAAACTCACCTCCTCTTGGCTTGAAAGTTTGTATTTTCCTCATTAAGAGAGATCAGCGACCATGGTTACAATGGATGGATTTTGATTGTCACAACATGTCCCAATGCTACAGGAGCATGAGTAACACGGAGGATATGACTAGCATATCAAGGATTGTGGTGTTGAGTGAGTATGTCAGCATCAATGAATAGAGGGTGACAGCAGCAGCTGTCGTTGGGAAGTCATTCCTGACTTCAAAAAAACACTGATTTCTTTTATTTATTTTTTGCATGCACTGAATAGCAGTGTAATGACCTTTTTTCATATATGCTTTCTGGTTGGCAAGAGGAAAGGTTGTAGGTGCTTGTAAAAATGGAGAGCATTTTCAGTGTCTGAGTGCTATAGGTGTCCGGTTTACAGACAAAACATTAAGCCGGAGTTTGTGTTGCAGCTCCATAAGACTGATTCTGTTTATGACTTTGGGTTTGGGAAATGGTGTTCAAATTGAGAGGATTGTTTTTTGAGAGAGGCATGGTTACAAACTTTGTACAGGGAATTTATTCTCCTTAAATTGTCAGGAAAAGTCCAAGTCAGTGAACTAGCCCTATTAAGCTCTAATAATCACATGGTAATGTTTTGCTTCAGGTGAAAATGACTAAGGTTATGTTCAAGGCAGTTGTTGGGGCTGGATCAGTGCCGACCAATCCTACAAAGTAGGTGCTCTTATGTTGATGGGGGTTTTTCCATGAGAATAATAGAAAAGAGTGTTTATAAACATTTTCCTAGATTTTTTTTTTTTCCTCTTCAAAATCATCGCCTACGCTGTCATAAAGAGAAAGGATGGGCTGGTAGTGGAAGCAGAGTGTGAGTAGGTCTCTTCCTCAAGTTACTTACACTAACAAATAAACTTGCTTTGAACTAAATCATTGTAAGTGGATGTTCTTACTCCAAATTAGCACACAAAAAAGGAACCATATGTGGTTCACAATGAACTCAATGTCTGGGTAGCCTTGAAAATAAACCCAGACTCCATTTGAATAATCCAGTCACTGTATGTATTTACTTCAAGGACTTTGGAAATCTCTCCTGTGTCTTGACAATGACTTGAAGAGCAGCTGAGAAATTAGGCATGAAAAGAGGTGGTTTGAACTTTATACCACAAAAATTTGTGATTTTGGTTTTAGAGAAATACTGTGGATGTTTGACTTTTAAAATTGAATGTAACATGATTATTTTTCCTCAAATTAATCAACATCATTCCACACATTACAGCAGCATTAGCTTGGATTTTTATTGTAACGTCTGTTTACCTGGAAAATTTCTTGATGTTCTTGGTTACTGAGGCTGTGATACATAAATTCCAGTATGGTGATTTCAACAAGGTACATGCTATTTAATACAAAAAATAAAATGGTTTTGTACTGTAGCAAGTCCTTTACTTGACAATAGCGATATTAATAGTGTTTGATGATGCACAGCATTCTTCTACAGGAGCTATTGGCATTTCTGTTGTTAGGTTGTCATATGACAGCAGTAACATCACTTATGACACCTCTAATGGCATCACTTCTGTCTACAGGAGCTGACAACATCAAGAAATATTGGAGTCGTTACTACCAAGGCTCACAGGGTGTAGTCTTTGTATTGGACAGCGCGTCATCAGATGAAGACCTTGAGGCAGCACGAAATGAGCTCCACTCAGCCCTGCAGCACCCACAGCTCTGCACACTGCCTTTCCTCATCCTTGCCAACCACCAGGACAAGCCTGCTGCAAGGACGCCAAACCAGGTGACCTAGCCTGTTTACAGCACTCTTGTTTGTTTATTCCTTCCCATGCATCACTAACTTCAATTAACTTCAGTTTGATTTTCACAGACAAGCACAGCATCTTCCACATATTTGTAAAACAAACATCTCTGTCTCAATCAGAAATAGTAGTTTTGCATTTATTAATTGTATAGACACATACTCACCATTAGATAAAATACACATGGATGGCTCTGTTATGGGGCCTGACATGATTGTTAGAGAGTCTAAATGGGTGGTTTCAGAGCTGAGCTCTAACTACTGTGTGTATCATCATCATTTTTATAAATTTGTCAGTCTCTTAATTTTAGAGCCCGACCTATATTGGATTTTTGGGGCCGATACTGATATTAGGGAGTAAAAAAAATTCTGTTATCGATGAAAGCAGGATATTTTACAGTTTAACAATAAACTTTATTGTCCAAAATGACATCAGTGCACTGAAACGGTAAACTTCACTGGGAATTAAATAAAATAATTATAAAAATGAATAATTATAATTAAAAAAAAAAAAATGAGAACAAATATGTGTGTGTATATATACATATATATATATATATATATATATATATATATATCTATACACTTAACTTGAATGAGAACAATGGATCTCATATACATAAATGCTGCCTATATAACTTGACTTGACCCGAGCATTTCCACTGCATTATTGCTTCTTAATAAAAGTCTTCATGTTAGCGCATATCGGAGAATATATGCGCCGATACTGATATATCTGTGATAGCCCAATATCGGCCGATAAAATCAGCGGACCGATAAAACGGTCGGGCTCTACTTAATTTGATAACAGACTGCTTTCTAGTGGTGGTGGTGTTTGTGCTCCTGTGAACCTGGGAGCGGTGTTGTTAGAGGCAGCAGACCCAGGTCAGGTCTCCCAAGGCAAATTGGTCCCCGGTGAGGGGCCAAACTAAGAGCGATCAAAAGATCTCAATAAATTGATGTTTTGGGAAAAGAGAAACCTCATCCAATACACGGAAACCAAGGCCTCCTCCTGCAGCCAGGCCTTGAACAAGAGCTTGCTGGCGAGTCCCAGCTGAGCATAGTAAGGCGCTGCCCTAACAGATAACATGGGGCTATGCCATGTGGGTCAACCCCATCTCCTGTTACAAAGTTGCCTTGGGTGAGATGCAACAAATAGTTATAGTGTTGGTGGTGGTAACCCCCCAGCATGTTGCTGAGGGAAAGGCCCTGACTGTTGCTTGTGCCCCCAGGACAGTAGTTTGGGGTTTCCAGCCTATTTAGTGTCTTTGGGTGCGTTCAAGTAAGGCGACAGTAAGTGGACTCCATGTTTTTGTGTGGGGACTTCAAGACTTGTGTGGGTGATAATTGAGAAGCCACGAGGGGGTTGATTGGGCACAATATCCTGTCTAATGTGAACCTGAGGAAGGTTTTGTTATTATACTTCTGTACTAGTCATGGGCTGTTCATAATGTGTGCCACGTTTAGCATACTGATGTCGACTGATCAACATCTGGTTGTTATTTGGATCAAGGGGTGGCAGAAGCCATTGCTTTTGCAAAATCCACTAAGCCCAAATGTACAGTTGTCTGGCTGAAGCCCCTTTGCACAAAGTCTCCGACTCTCACCTCTGGTAAAATTATTTTAGCATCTCAGTGGACGATGAGGACACGATATCCTAGTGTGCCATGGTCAAAGCCTCCATTGCTGATTTGTCTTTTGGAGTTGTGACTGGAGGTTTTCGGTGCCTGATTACCTGCTGGAGCGCACCATCACTGAAGTATGTTGTAAAGCTGAAGAAGGAAGGTTTTCAGGCTTGGTTTGCCCCAGGGAATTGTGAATCAGCAGACAAGAATCTGGAGTTCACAAGGACTGTAGCTTCTGTTGTTGCAGAAGCAAAACCTTGAGTGTGGAAGGAGCTTGGGGAGTTCATGAAGACAGACTTTTAGTTGGCCACTACAAGGTTCGGGCAAACCGTCATAAGACTCAAGGAGGAATAGGAGCTTCCTCTCTGCAGGGGAGGAGGACTGCTTAGCTCAACTGGGGATATTACTGAGCAGTGTGGGAGGAACACATTGAGAAACTCATGCAAAGTTTTAAGACAAAGGGCTCTAAATATTGTTATGTTGTTGGGCTGTCTTGGTTGACAGTGTTGCGACACAATGTTCTTCAGTTACTGTGATATTAAACTGCTTATCCTCCTGTGGAAATCTTAAGCCAAGGTGCTGGAAATGAGGCTTCAGCCAGTTATTGAACAACAGATACAAGAGCATTTACACAAAATCCACTCTGATTGTGGAACAGTGGACCATTTTTCTACACTTGAATCACAGAAATGAGGTGGAAGAAAATGCATTTCTCTAGCAGGGTGTCTTGGCTGACTGAACTTCCAGAAAGTGCTTGGAGGAACCACTGCTCAGTGAAGTTAGTTTGGGGATCTTAATAGCATGCCCGAACACCTCTTGGTGGAGGTTTTCTGGCACTTCGAGCTCAGAGGAGACCCACCGGGTCAACTCATGCTAGCAGGATGTCATATTCCACCTGACCTGGGACCACATTTCTTGTGATGAACCTGCTCCTGTATACAAGTTTGTAGAATTGTTCAAATTGATCTTTCAGCATTGCCTGTCCTTCCTTTAAATGCTCAATTCCCAACCTGATTGTTAAATTCTTATTCCAATCAAATGCTCAAGAGCTACAGTATTATCAACAAACAATTGTACCAGCAGTTAAAAATATGGATATTTCACATAAATATCCAACATAAAAATTGGCTATCATCAGTGTGGAGTCTGATTTTTTTATTTTGTTATTTTTCGTTTTTAATGTTGCAGGATTTTCCAATCTCAGCTCACATTTTGTAATACATTCATCTGTTTCACAGGCTAAGGGAACACACAGGGCATGTGCTTCCAAGATGTTTGCTTTATATCCTTCTTGGTAAATGATCCATGAAACAGCTTTTGGGCTGTGGGACACAGTGTTTGCCTGTATGTTTTTCCCCCTTATTTAAAGCATAGATTCTATTGTTACTTGCTTTTTGGCAGGTCAATGTTTGACATTTAATCTTGAAAACTGAAAATATAATATATTTATGATATATATAAAAACATTTTTTAATATTTGACGATTACCCTATATGCCTCTAGATTATCTTAGGACACATATCAGTGTCTCACTTAAGAAAAATTGTTATAGATCACAGATGTTTTTGAGTCCATGTTTTATTCCTCTTTGAGTGCCATGTCTCAATTTCTTTGGGTAATTTTAGAGGGCACTGAGCTAAATCCTCACTCTGGTCCCATCCATTTTTTTTTGACTAAGTTGTCTTAGGGCGGCAGACTCCATATTGTGCTGAGCAGGTTTTGCTCTTCAAATCCTTTCTGTATATTGACAGAATAGGAGGTAATGTGCTTCTGACTGAGCATCTTACCGGCAGCAAAACAATGCCAAACCCCATAAGCACAAACATTTTGATCAACTCGTTAAATAACAATTTGCCACTCCACCAACGGTCAGGCTGTAATAGTTAGAAGATAGTAGAAATGTCATGTAGTAGCCATGGAGTAGTAGGTCATGTCACCACCTCCCCTCAGGACAGAATTAATCACTGCTGGTGGAGGCAGGAATAAAATACAGCACAACTAGGGTAGTCCCCCCCACCCCCCTTTGCTAGCCTCTTGGAGTAGGATGTTATGTCTACCATTCCCTGTGCAGTATTCACTCATGTTTCAAAAACCTGGAACCTCACTTTCCTGCTCACTTACAAAATCACCTCTGCAGACACGCACACACAAACATATACACATGCATCATCTGCAGAGGCCTATTTAATGTTTCTGAAGGATAATAAGATGGAAGCCTGGAGAGAGGACCATGTGCATTTCCTAGCCTAAACCACCAGTACTGCTGCTCTTCAGTGATCTGAATTCTGCAGAGGGAAAAGATAGAGAGATAAGTTCTATACCAGATTCTGCTATGGCCCAAACTGAATGATTTGAGACAAACCTATGATTCCACCTGAATCATTTTAACTTAGTTTAGCTAATTAGTATTGATTGGTGGTACATGAGCACAAGGTGCTTTAGTCATGGAAACCCACTAATCTTATTGATATTTTAAATGGTAGCTGCTTTCTTTAAGCCCGACAACACTGGTCTCTTTGTTGGCCCTCAAAACGTAACCAATTAATCCAGTCTGGACTGCCCACACGTTCCTACTAGTCTTAGCGTGATGTGTCCTCTGCTATATTTGACCCGTCATTGCATCAGTGTCCGGAAGTATTGACTTTTCTTAACTGTTTGCAAACACTGATGACACGTGAGACTGGCTTATGGGGACGGAGGGGTGAGATGGATGTCGCCTAAAGGCCTTTTTTGCACCATGTTAGGAGGGCCACCTCAGTTCACAATGAATGATTTGTGTGAAGTGAGTTGATCAGGTTGGCTGATGTAGCTGATGCTATTACTGATGCAGCTGCTTTCGTACTGTGTCTGCTTCTATCAGCTAAACATGAATGAGCATATGGAATTTTGGTCGCTGGTCAGTGATATCCATTTTGTATTTATTTGTCTGAAATATTACACTCTTTCTGTGTCAATCACGTGCACTTACATTAAACACACATTAAAAGAAACCCATACATGCAGATTTTGGTAGTTTCTCCAACTGTAATAGAGCTAATATCAGTTTCTTCTTCATTACAAAAAAGGGTAAAACCCACCCTCATACATCCCATTTAGTCTATTTATGACAAGCAGGGGCTTCCCTGTCTATCTTCAAAATCTCTTGAAGACTCATCTCTTCCGAGAGCACCTTCTCTAGCACCTCAACATGCCTAACTAGCACTTACTATGCACTTTTGGTGCACGTCTTTACCTGATCTCCCTGCACTTGTTGAACAGACGTAGTACTTAGTCCTTACACCAAGGTTTCCTATTGCACTGAAGCTTTAGTGATGTCCCTCACTTGTAAGTCGCTAAAGCGTCTGCTAAATGAGCTAATGTAATGTAATGTAATGAGCTGGTGATTTCTTAAGTCTTAACATAAGGCTTTGAAGTCTGCTGTCGGTGAAAACAGTCTAAGAGTCTAAGACAGTGACAGGGTCACTAGGGTGCTGCACTCATAGCACTGAACTCAGTTGTGGGTTAAAAAGAGATACTCATCTGGCATGGTTTTCTAAGTGTGTGTATATTCTTTGAAATACGTTTGTGTGTTTGGAATTACACAGTCATTATGAGTGTTACCATGCACGTGTGTGCATATTATCATCTGACTCATGTCTGTGTCACTGAAGGAGCTTAGTGTTCAGTGACTCATGAGTCATCTTTGCTAAGATAAAACCACATTTTAAGACCAACTCTGAAAGAAATCATTGACTCCACATCCTCTCATACACTTTGTTTCTTTGCCTCTATTCTGTATCAAGCTCTTGAGCAAAGTAATAACCCTTGCTTGTGCTCATCAATAACAGTCTATTTATTCATGTTTCTGCACTGTCACACTCTTTCTTGTCAGTTATACATGCACTTAAATAAAAGATCATATCATATGTCACACTTTCAAAAGTAAGATAGATAAATCGTGGAAATAGTAAGCCCACTCAACCACTGAAGAGTGCAAGAGGGCAAACCCTCTATATATTAACCAAACATTTGCTCAACATCCGTAGGGGTCTCTTCCTGGAGTTTATTTTCACTTCTCCCTCCCTCCCTTTCAGTTCAGTTTAGGGGAGCTTCCACCTCAGGTACGGCACTTAGCATCTTGGAAACATATACTACTGGTCAAACCTTTTAGAACGCCTCAATTTTTAAATTTTTTTCTAAAATTCACACAGTGTAATGTTTCATTGTACTAAAATAAGGTGTAGAACAAATAAATAATAAAGAGCCAAACACACTTGTGGCGTTCTTTCTACAACGAAAATTAAATGAATTGAATGAATGAATGTCTGAGATTATTGCCCGACAAATTTTCCACCAGCTGCTTTGCGCACGTGAGTTAAGAATCAACGTTTTGCTTTCCTGTGTGTGCCCCCTGTTTCATAAGACATGGAAAGTGGGCTGCCATCGGTCAGCTTTTTGGCCGTTTTGAATGCACCATCTGACTGCTTAAAGTGCACTGCATCTTAACATACATGTCAGTGTGAACTCAAAATGGCAAGTACGAGTATCGAAATATGAAATTTGAGAGACATCAACAGTTTCTTCCATCACTGCCTTTGTATAGACAGATAGGGTGTATAAGTCATCACCAAAAGTTGGTGCACCTGTAGGAATTGTTTGCGTTAACTTTCAAAGCTTTTACATTTTTTTTTACCTTGGGCAGTTTACCACTTACTTTTGTACCATTTAAGATTATTCGCTGGATTTGAAGTGCTGAAATTTCAATATAATATGGGAAAGTGTGGGTGTTCTCAAACCTTTGACCGTTAGTTTATATTAAGATTGAAATAAATGATATGTCCTGTGAAAAAAATTATTTATACAACATACTGATGCAAATGTAAAACAGATATCGACCCTCAAAGAACAAACAGCTAACTTATTAAAAGGTATTTATTCATTGAAAGTGGCTTTGTGTGTTTCCATAGTGCTGTGATGATGCTATATCTAAATTTCTGTGCCCTGGTTGCAGATAGCACCTTGTTAATATTTCAGAGAGTTCTTTTTTTTTTCAAATCAGAAAGAAAATTTAAATTTCTAAGCTTTTTGTTACTCTAATACACATTAAGGCCCTAACTTGAGTATGGTTTGTGTCCAGGAAGTTTGGGAATATTTATGTCTTCATATTTCTTATTAATAAAGGTTGTCAAAATGCTCTACTGTAGAGCTGAGCTGCTTAATATTAAATGAAAGTTACACTAAAAGTACCAAGGTACATGTCAGAAACAGGTGGCAAACTACTCTTAGCACTGGCCTGGCTGGTCCAGTGTAAGTGCAGTGCATCTCCTCAGCTGAGGATAAAAGCACAACTAAAGATATGCCACTTCCTATTTCTAAAACGTTATCATCCTCAGCAGCAGGGTTGTTGGAAGCACGACAGCAAGGCCTCAGAGTGAACCTTGAAAGTGTCAGGCTATGCGCAGCGTGTCTAACTGCATTTCTGAAAACACCTATCACATACAGTATCACTCATTTATTGAGGTTATCTAGAGTATGTGTGCTTGCACTATGAATTACCCCTCTGATTGAATTAGTTGCATAGCTGCTTTAGCTGATTTCCTGAAGGGTTAGGATTAGAGTATATTATATGACGTGCATATGAGACATTTTATGCTGAAAATGTTTTCGAGTTCACAGTGTTGTCATATATACAACACAGTTACCATTAAAAATTGAAGACATGCAATGAAGCATAAGTGATGCTTTTTATATTTCAAGATACCTGTTTTTAAACCCACGGAAAGTAGGTTGACATAGTTAATGTTATCTATTGCCCTAAACAGTCTTTTTCAGCTAGTCAAAACTCCTCTGAAGAGGCTTTCCTAGCCCCCACATCAATACAGGCTACATCAGTCGTACAGTCTCTTTTCACAAGACCCAAATAATCGCAGATGTACATGTATCCTTTAAAGTTCTCGTATAAGACACCATATATACCCAGTATGCTATGTGTGTTTTCATTATTTATTAGTATTTCCATTAGCTTCTTCCTAAGTAAACAGCTCCTACAAAGGGTCAGTGCACATTGCTCTGAGATGGTTTGGGCCAACGGAGCTACTTCACTGAAACTTTTGCTCCATACAAGCTTTTGCACTGTTCATTAGATCATCACCAGGCGAGGAGAGAGCAAGTATACAAACACTGTGCATTGTAGATGGGGGGAATTTAAAAAAAAAAAATTTTATGTCATAAATTTGAACTGTAATAAATGGTAAATTAAAGTGGCTGCTAATGATTCTAGCAATATTACATTGTGAAGTGGAAGCAATCCTCTCTTAATATTCTGGTCTGCATATTGTGTAGCTATGAAGGCCAATTAATCTGAAAATATATTGTTAAAACTACATTAGAGAAAAACAGGTAATAAAAATAAGATTTGTTTTCCTCAGTAAAGGCTGTAATAATGTTCAAGATTACTGTAATCTGTAACACGCTGAAAATAACATTTTCAACTAGAGTCATAACCTTTGATCCGCCATAACAATTTGCTCTGGAAAAGTCAGTCTGGTCACATCCTTAGTGATCCCTTTAAAATGTTTAAACGATTAAAGCATGTCTAAATGTTTATTCAACAGGTCACTCTAAATGAAAACAAGAAGTCATACGTAAGGTTTTGTATATACCATATGTGATGCATGGATATAATGCTGCAGGTCTTGCCTCACTTTTCCCCTTCAATGGTTTGAAGGGGGTTTCATGGGGACTCCTGCGTTGGGAACTGTCTTCATTCTCTTTGTTTTCCCAGAAGTATATCTGGGCACATAAGATGAAATCCCTCCCAACAAAAATTGAATTGCTTAAAGTAAAACAAAGCATCATAAGAGTAACTTACTTTGTACGTGTAAACTTCTAAGCAGCTTTTAAACACATAAAAACATAATGGTATCATTTTTGAGTTATCTGTCTCTGAATTAATTCAGGATAATAAACTGCAGTACAAATACGTAATATATACTGCAGGCATCTGATTGAGGTTTTCAGCTGTAACTGAAATAGAAAATCATCAAAATGGAATATACATACGATGATGTTAAAGAATAAATAAAAATGAAAAACAAAAGGGCTTAATCTTCTTAACAGTGTGGCTATTGGAGTACATAGTAAAATGGTTAATTTTTATAAGCTGGAAGAGGCACATTATATTCATTTTAACTCTTTGTTTCATAATTTGTTTTGATGTTTTTGTCATCACAAAAGTCTCAAGCCTGCAGTTGCCGATGACATACTTTGAAGTTTTCAAATAATATGACATTTAAATCCTGTATGTAAATATGAAAGTGCACATTCTCTTGGACAATCATTACATAGTGTATAATGTTACAACCATGGATAGAAGCCTGTAGAGGAAGCATTATAATGTGTCTGTCTCTGAAGGTCTGTATGTGATCTAGATTGCAAAATTAGATTAGGCCCACAGATGAATGAAATTATGTATTGATTTGGGGTTTATTGGAACATGTATTAGATTTTGCAAACGTCCCGCTGCAGACCCCTGACTCCTGCGACAGTTTACATTTTAACTCTGCAAACCTCCAAAGACAGCAGCTGCCTTGCAGGTTCTTGCTTCTTGTGAATGTTTGGCAGCACCACCCATGAAACAAGCCCAAATTTAGTTGGTCTGAATTCTATTGGCAGCTCCTCTGGCGATGACACTATACACAAATGACGTCTCCATGTTGGCTTTCTTCTCACAGCAACCACTCTGTTGACAGAACAAGGTGGCTCATTTCCTTAACACACACACATACTTGCAACTGCTAGTGCTGTTTTCTGGGGCAGACCTTGTTTACGGTGTCACGTTAGTGACCAAAGGTGTTTCTGGCACTGTTAGAGCGTGGGGTGAGAGAAGGTGGCGGTGGGGTAATACAGCTCAGCGGGCCTGTTAAGGCCTCACTGGGGCCCTCTGTGCTGGTGCAAGTGTTTTTCAGGATCAGGGTGGGTCTGGAGGAGGTAGAAGGAAACGTGGGACAAAATTCCTTGTTGACATCAATCTCCTGCCGTTGGGGGGCCCAAGGAAGCTGGGGAGGAGTGGAGGGGAGGTCACCCTGTTGATATAACACCTCAACAAAGCAGGTCTGTTTGGATGGCCGGGCCTAATGGACTGCGTCCACGAGGGGCTCTTGTTTTAGAAAATGCTGTCAGTGTTGTGGACAGAGGCAGAAGTCCTTTTGGTTGTATTGGTGCTTGCGTTATCAGGGTAAGAGATAGAAAACAGAAAGAAACTGATGATAAACTGCGCGAGGAGTGGAAAAACAATGGAGCCCAGCAGTGAGTCACAGAGAGGGGGAGAAAGAAAAGGGGGGTAGAGCTGGCTTATGTGAAAACGGGGAGAGAATACAGAAAAGACAGGAGAGATAACGAAAAAATACTGTGAACAGGAAAAAGGGGGAGGCTGCAATATCTAACCTTGAGAACCATGATGCGGCTCCTCTCTAAAATTGAAGACAGAAGCACTAAAACAATGTGGTCAAAGTCCCCAGATGACTAAACGGGGAAAAGCACCCCCTCACACTCTCTCTGTCTCTTTCTTTCTTTCTCTTCTCCTTCACACTTTCAGTCCCTGACTCATTCGCACAAACACTCAAACTGAAGTCAATCCAGCTTGAACAGTCCCTTTATGCTTTATTCCACTGTGAGGAAAACAATGCCTGGTATGAATTGGAGCACATCTGTTTTCAGTGTACCAAAGCTAAATCTGATGTGGCTTATACATTGTGACAAAGTTACACCGCACAGACCAGCAGCCACTCAAATGCGTCATACACTTGTAGGGCATTCTCTGGGTCCCACTAGCGAAAACAATAAGTGAATTACAGAAGGTTGGTGTTGATTGTTAAATTGTGTTTTTAAACATTTTTCCAGATCTTTTGCCTCAATTTCCGGAAAATCAAGACAACTGTAGCAGAGACAGTGACAAATCTTCCCCTCCTCACCAACCAGCATGCAAACAATCATTAATCATCAATTTGCCATGTTTTGACAGAAACAGACAGGCAGACACACACATACACTCAAACACACACGGGCACATTGACACAGACATTGTTTGTTTCATATATGCCATGTTTTCTGCCTTCGGCTGATCCTAGATAATATAATTTTCCACACAAAAACAATATTTTCTCTTGGTTGTTGACCGCTGTTGACACAATCACAAGCCAAGCTGGGAACATCTCCTTATTTGTTGTCAAGGCCTGCATAAACAAGCCTCTCAGAGGTTGAGGCCTACTGTAAACCATCACTGTGCTTGCCCACAACTGTAGACTATCAATACGCATTCTTTTTTTTTTTTTATCACTTTGTTTCAGTTATAAGTTGATATAATCATTCAAGTACAGATGGTGAATGACAAGATGAATTTTGGATTATGCCAATGGAGCATAGAGTGGAAATCCCACTGTGAGGACCGCTGTCACCAGATGCTGTGGCCTTTTGCATTCACATAAAGATATATAGATAGAGACAACAGGTCTGTATCTATATTCCACATTGTAACACTTACATACTGTGTATGTATGAATCTGTCAGAGACACACTTACACACACTGAGAGGGGGTGATAGACAGTGAAAGAAAGCAATACACATATCCTGAGATGCCATCTGATGAGTGGTGAAGTGAGACTTTGCATCTGCACTGCATAGATGAAGTCACTGTTGGCCAATCGCCTTGAGTTTGACTCTTCATTTACACGTTCACATTAGGATTTTATTGGATCTTGTTTTCAAAATTTTTGTCATCTTGCATTGTCACATCCTTTGTTTCCTTTGTTGAGTCTTTATTCTGCACTTAGACTTTTGGTAACATTTTGTGACATAAGGCTGCAGCGAGATTCCAGGTATTAAAGGGAAAAAATCTAAATCAAATTGTGTTCATATTTGAGCCTTTTAAAGGTCACAGCGTGTGTCATGACTATGGTGTTTTTAGCACCTTAAAATTGGAATTGTGGAAAGGAGGTTATGCTAGTGTCTTCATAAATGTTCACTTTCTCTCGTTTTTTCCCACAACTGCAGTGTCAGAATACTATCAGTTTCATTGATAAAGCACCAGAGACAGGAAGTTTTAAATCCCTGCCCTCTCTCACTTTCACCACTCCCTTTTCTTGCTCTTTTTTAGCATTCATTCATCTGCGTTCATTCATCTGCCTGACCGTGCTTACCCCAAGCTTGACATGCAATTCCTCTCCACACATTGTGGTGAAATAGTGGCTATAAACTGTAACAGTTGCTTGACTCTGAGAACTTTCTGTCAAAAATGTGTACTCCGAGTGACAAATGATACAACTCTGTACCTCGAGTGCTGCATGCATAGCTTTATGTAATGCATGCACCCACTAGGTAATTCCTTTACGATCTGGCAAACCTTGTGTCATTTAATCTTTGATCGCTTTCCATGTCATCTCTGATCTTTCCTCACTTTTAAACTCCCAATAAAAGTATCTGCGCTTTTACCTCTAAAAATGTTGAACCTACTCCAGCATATGAAAACCTATAACTCACTGGAAGGCGTGTTTTCTGGAGGGAGCAACCTGACCAACCCTGCAGCTCCGCAGCCACTTTCTGTTCTCCTGTGGTCCACAGGAATGTGGCTCACACGGTGATGGAAAACCCACAACCAACAAATTGTTCTTCCAATGTAAGAAGTCTCATTTGACCAGTGCGTGTGTGCTGCCTCTGGATTCACGCAACAGAAATCAGAGAGCACTTGCACAGCAGGAGAAATGGAACAGATCACTGTATGACAGGTGTGAGTGCATGTTTTTACCAAATCTTTTTACCAAAGGACCCACTGTGAAGGGTGAAGAGGGGTACTTTTATTTGTCAGTTTTTATTTTGCTTTAGTTTCTTTACTTGTATAATAATTTGACAACTCTATCAAATCCAAACTGTGTGGACCAGCATTGTGATAACACACCATAAAATATTAAGTAAAATAAAAGTATTGTCTTTTGCAGACAATATTTATGATATTGTTGGATGGCATCCATTCATCACAACATTCATCAGTGTCAGTGGTAATTCTGCTAACACAAGCTGACCAGAGCGAACTTGTATTTACTATTTTTTTTCTGAGATTCATACCCAGTTAATGGAGATGTTCTGATCACCGATTGGTGGGACTGTCAGTGACAGCTATAGGTGAGACCACCACCAGAGATTAAGAGGGTGGTTGGGTCATGGTGCAGGGAAGCAATTGTTTGCCAGTCTTTTTGTCTCTATTATCAAGCTTCCTGAAATAAAGTGGGTGGAGTGGGAGCGTGGGGGCTGGGCCTGGTTCTCTGTTTGATCATTGATCTCCATGACCCCATTTGAAGGCTCTTAATCTCTCAGTTGACCTCCTCAAGGATTTTTTGAGGAAGGGTGACAGGGGTGGATGTTGACTGGGGGAACTACCAAGAGAATGAGGATGCTGTGGGGAAAGTGATGGGGGTGTTTTTCCGCTCAAGGAGGCGCAGATAGGGTTTTGTTGTCTAGCACAAGCCTGTGGTTTCTGTACTTTTCTTACTGTGCAGTTCCTGGTGTAGCCTAATCTGCATCATAAAATATGCCTCCTCTCCTACTTTCCCCCTTTCTCTTTCCTTCCTTTAAAAGCACTTTCTGCTGCAAAAATATTATTGTTATTGTTATTATCACTGTTAGTAGTAGTAGTTGTTGTTGTTGTAGTATCATTATACCTGATTAAACAAAAAGGCACAAAAATATGTACAGCTGAAGTCATTGATATCCAGCTGGCATAAAGGTGATTTTCTATCCTAACCCCAGTGGCTGAACATGAAGCCTGCCTCTGAGGATGTTCTTCCATCATGCAAATGTCTAACTCTATCCCCAAAGAAGATTTAAGGCTAACTTTCCTCCAGCCTTTGTGCCTCAAGTCTCCAAGGCACTATTCTCCATGACAATAAGAGGATAACGCTGTGTCTGTCTTCAGGGCTCAAACTGAATGTTGTGACAAGACAACCAGACTGCACCATTTCACATATATCTGCACCACAATTAAACCACTCAAGACACTAAACCATTAGTATTGTCCATATCGTCATGATGGTGCTAACTGACAATGGGCTGTGGGGAATATTGTCATTAAGAGTTGTGTATTTACTTATGTGTGAATTCCTTCTTTGATAAAGGTTTACAATTATGCTCAATTTGTGTTATTTTTAAGTGTTAACTTGAAGCTGTTTGGAGACTGACAATAACACCAGAAGAAAAATAGATTCTGAACTTCAACAGTTTAGTTACAATACAGTCCAACACAAACACATGAATGAATTGTGTTTATGAGCTTTGAGTGAGACAAAGTTTACTTTAGCTGCCATTACCGCAAAACTGTGGAGACAGACCATGGATGTATTAACAAAAATCAGACAGTGAGTGGCTATGTCCACAGACTTCTGACTGATGTTGTTACACCATGGGAGGAGTAAAGATTACGTGTTTACGTTGTAGACGGATGCATTCACACCTTTTCAACCTCTGGCTGGAATGCTTCTTAAACCACCTCCAGAGATGATTTGAACAGTCAGATTTCAATCTGCTCTTTTGATCTCGGGTTGCTATGCGATCTGCCATAGACACATGAAGTCCGTAAGTAGCAGTTCTGGCTTCTGTGCATACTATGGCCGGTTCTTTTGTTGTGATTCCAAGGTATTTTGTATTGTCAACTGAAATATAAGCCCAAACTAAGCCAACCAACAGCAGCCACCCAATATCAATATGTTAATCAAAGTTAGGATGTTTGTTCAAGAAAAAACAGGAGTGACAGGGGAAAGGACATGTGGCATAACCTTTTACGTTGTTTGAGACAATGATTATAAAAGTATAAAAGTAACTACGTATCATGGACCTGACCCTATTGGGCCATAAGATTTTCACATTATCTTGAATTATTGATGCAAAAAACAGCTTTGACAAAAAGATAATCAGGTACTGGGGATCAAGAGTACAGTGCATTTTGAACACACTCTTTCCTCTACCAGACATTGAATGAGGTCAGTGTTTGTGACTTATTTCGCAAGCAGTCTCCTTAGTTTAAAATCATTTCAGCAGGTTAACATCCAAAACACCCAAGGGTGGGAGCAGCTGACTGTTTCAGGTGGTCCATTTGATTTGATTACAGGGAATAACTCATAGGCCTACAAAGTTGTTTTGAAACCAGGTTTGTGCGTAATGACTTCTGAGAAAAGATGGAACTTGCAGCCTCCTTTCTTTGATTTTCTTGTTTCACTGACATAAACACAGTTTTGCAGTGCAGTTTATTGAGGTCACTGTGTTTTCCTTTATTTGTAACTGCTCCTCAGTGCAATTAACAACTGATGATAAGGTGTTTGGTGCACTTTTGATTTGGAGGCTTTCATGTGGATCGCAAACGTTTATACCTGTTTTGCGAGGAGACGAAACATCACGACAGGAAGAGCGAAGAGAAGAAGACTTGGGAATGTTTTCATTTTAGTGTCTTTGGTATTCAGGCCAGATAATTAAGTCGTTCTTTTAACTTGTCTCTTCTTCAAGACCTCCAGATGCACCCAAGTGTTGTCAGACAAGGTGTGTCGCAACAACATGCCCGTCAATGAGCAGCTGTGCGGATTTGCTCATTTATGCATGCATGCGCGCACTCGTGGAAATCAAACAGTCGAGTTTTACATCAACAAACCTTTCCACATAATCTCCCTTCCTCGTTGTGTCACACTCCCCCACACACCATGGTGTTATGTGGTCAATTCACTGCTCCCCTTAAGAATGCAGCTGCAGTCCGACTACACCACACACAGACACACACATACACAGATGCTGTGGTCTACCTCTCCTTTACTGTCCTCAGCTGGAAAGGTTTAAAAAAAAAATGAAGTTACACAAATTCCCTGGGAAGGAAACCATAAAGAATGGATTTGATGTGAAAAGGAAAACCACAGTGCTTGGTGAATTGTGATAATGACAGACAGAACACTTCCTGGCTTCTTGTTTTGAGAGGAGATACTGATCTCAAGCAGTGTTACCTAAGATAGTCAGTGTAGCCAGGCACAGAGATTACGCTGATGAGGCGAAGGAAAAGCGAGAGGGCCAAGGAAACACAAAGCTGCAAATGAGAACGGTATTGTGGCAGAACGTCAGTGCCCCAGACCTCCCCTTCTGCTTATCTTTCTGCCCATCGTCTGGTGCTCTTTTATCAGCACACCAATTGTATCCAGGCCACGGGCATTGCTTGTGTTTTTATGTGTAGCTCTATTGGCAGGTGTGCTAGAACACAGTCTCACAAAGATGTCGCTTCAGTGATGGGGAACTGATGGACAGCTCCAGCCCCTTTCATGTTTTTTTTTTAGCGTATTAAGAGATCTTAAGAGAAATTGTAAGGTGGCTTTTTTGCTTTTAGACTTTGGAAGCAGTGATCACCAAACATGGCTGGTTGTGACCTGATTATCTATCTCTAACTGTCCTCTATATTCAAAATACTGTAGGGATACCATCTCTTTCCTGTACATCATTATTGTCAGCCTTCATGTTTATGATTGTCATCCACTGGAGCATTTCTAGTGGTCTTTCTCTTTTTGTGACTCTTTGCTTGGAACTCAGATTTAGGATCGAGATTCTTTTAATAGAGTTCAGCACCACTGAGGATGATGGTTCTTTAGTTCTTGACTTTCATGGTTTCCTGTCAGTTGCCCATAGAGATCAGAGAACATCACTCTGATGTTGTGTTAATGCTGTTTTGTCAAGTCATCAGGGTTGTATTCAGCTGGTATGGGTCCTGATAAATAGATATCTGAATAACACTGAGTGGTCTATCAGAGTTGTTGCTGCATAATGCAGGTAGTAAGGCTGTGTGTGATGGCCTGCAGCAGTATACTGCTGTTGGTGTATTTTTTTTCCAAGCTAATTTCCCATCTACAGTGGAGTCCAAAAGTCTGAGACCACTTTCCCGTTCACTTGAATATACTATATTGAGTATACAGTACACACATACAGTAGACACACTAGCATTGGTATAATGATGCTCTGCACTCTTTACAAAGCCTGTGTTTTAGCGTCTGCATTCCTTCATGGCACAACCACCTCCAGATGTTATCCTCCTAAACTGTACCCATGTACAATCTTTTCTCTGAAAAGGCAGGGAACCCTTGCTTGGGTTGGATTTCCCCCCATAAAGCTACTTTATTTGCAAATGTTTTTCATCTCTTCAAAAGACTTTGACATCGGAGCCTCTCAACAGAGCATTCTGGATAAAACATTAAGGGATCCAGGCCTCACAAACAAACTCTCTCAAAAAGAAAATGACATCTTAGGATATATGGCTGTGTAGTTTTATAAAAAACAAGATAAAAACTTAACAGGTCCTTTGCATGACCGACACTTCCTCAAGACTTTCTGTTACTTGTCTGTAATGACTGCAATGTCTGTCACTGATCTTATTAGACCATCTGCTTGTGCTTTGGTCTCATTCTGCATTTTTGTCATATTTTACTCAGTTGCCCTTCATTATTAACTAGAAGTCATATCAGGAATGGCATGGTTTTTTTTCTACTGCTGCATGGTGCTGCATTTAAAAATACTGTTGCCCTAAACATTATACAAACAAATTTTTGTGTACTTTTTGTGTAAGTGAACATTGTAGGTACATGCATATCTGTGTTTTATCCCAGAGCTTTATCTTCATTTTCCTGTCCATCTCAACCAGCAACGAACTCACCCCCTGTGATGGCAGACATGACTGATCTGCGGGCTTGTCAGGTACTATCAGCACAAAGCTGGTGCCATGTGACGCCCCCGGCAGCTTGCCAAAAGCTAATTGTGCTAATTGGCGAGCGCCAATCCTGTAACAAGGCTTTGAGGGGCAACCCACCGACACAGATGAAAGCGCTCAGATTTGTCTTGTGTCAAGGACTTGCGGGTAATCGGCGCATCCGCTGACCTGCAGGCCAGGAGGGCAGGACCACAGTGCTCTATCCAGTCTGTGTGTGGAGAAGGAAGAGGAAGGGGGACATGAACTGGAGGATCCACCCACTGGGTCTTCCCAGACATCAGAAACTACATAATATAAATGACATTATGTGGCTGAAACTAATCATTTCCCATTGACTAATGGATAGATTTTTGTAGTTTCCACACTAATTTGTGGAAATAATTTCTCCTTTTGTTAGTTATCAATGCTGATTTTTTTTTCGCAAGATGAATTCAGAAATATATGCACACACATCTATAAAACCTGACCTGGCCATGTGTGTGAATCTGAAGCCAGTCCTGGGCTTCGGTCTGTGGAAAACTGGAGTATATATAATCCAGTCCCAGGGTTGATAGATGAGCCCAGAAACCAGACAGAAACTCTCCCAAGGGCTTTAACAGTCACCAGGTCATTTTACTTTTGCAGCTTTAGTTGTCTGATAGCCTTAGCTTGGGGTTGGAGGGTGGAGGGTGGGGGGTGTTTGGTGCTGGCTGTCTACGATGGAGAATCGGTTTAAAAAACCGATGAACATATGCTTCTGTTTGTTCCTTCAGCTGTTTGTTAGTTGTGTCAAGCTCATTCTAAGGGCTGTAACATCCTATTTCCAAAAATCCTTTAGTCAATTTTCATACTGTCTGAGAACTTGTCAAAGGTTTTCGAATAGCACTCAGAAAACCTTATGCAGGATTTTCTGTCTGTACTTAAGCATTAAACAAGTTTTACCAAAGGCATTTAGTTGGCTGTAGACATGACAGGAAAATGCTGTGTGACAAACTGACACACTGTGAGAGACAGGCAAAGTCTGACAGCCATGTAGATGTTTAAAAGATGTAGCAGTAATTTGCAATTTTTGTGCATTTTGGGACATTCACTTTTATTTTGGTTGATACTGCAAACAGGCTCTAAAAAGTATATGAAGAACCAAAGTTTAATGAAAACTTTCTGACTCTGGTGCAGAACTTAGTGATCCACGAGGCCCGTGTGTAACCACACAGGTCAACATCCAGTCACCCTGTTGCGACTTGGCATATTTTCTAAACTATATCAAACCCAAGCCACAGTCCTCTGATCACTATGAAACATTTACAAATATTGTGCATGCCTGTGGTTTCATGATCCAAAGCTTAATCCATCTTGACATCAGGTGAGCTGGGATTTTTTTTGAGTCCTGTTAGTCCTGATTGGCATTCAGACATGTTATCTAGCAAAGCCAGCATGCAAACACACACATGCATGTACAGACCACTTTGTGTTTGTCTCATCAGTTCTCTTCAGATGTACAGGGAGAGATTAGCCTTGACTTTTCCGATAGGGGGCAGCCCAGAACTCAAATAGTAAGTTAATACACTGAGTTGGGATGACTCGCATGGAAATCATGGAGTCTGGGTGTCGCTTGTGTTGCTGGAGTTGTAAATGAACTCTGATGTCTGTCCACTCCCCAGTCACTGAACAGGTTAGCAGTTTACTCTTGAGTGTGTTTTTAGTTCATTCTTCATGCATTCATTTAGCAGCTTTTTCAATGTAGGTGGCATTGTACTCAAAGTTACTGTAAATATACTGTATACTGTAAGTATAGTGGCACTTTGTCAGAGGGTTTTGCAATGTAAAATAATAATGATGTGGCTTACTGGAATTTACTGTATGTGATTTGAAAACGTGGCATTTCATCACAGATTAAAAAAACGTCAACTGTCAGTGATCTGAAGTTTTTGACTTGTGTTTGAGAAGATTTCATTAAATGTTGAATCTAAGTGATTGAAATGTATTTTGCTACTTTCCTTTGTACTTTAATCAAGTGTGAAATACAATATTACCTAATTATAGCAGATTTCTTCTGCATACCTGGGTTGAATAATGTCTGGAACTTGATACAGCCCTGTAAACCATGTCCTTTCAGTACAGTCATTGCTGCTCAGCATTAAAATGAAGTATTTTCACTCAAATGGAATGGCAATTAATATATATTAAAATGTAACAAAGACTCAACAATCAGTCAAGAGCATTGGGTTTTGGCTGCCATATGCTGAATTGGAAGAAAGATCAAACACACCTCCCCCTTTGACTTTGTTACACCTGTGACAGCTCATGTTGGAGGGGTTAAACAGTGTGTGCCAGAAATTAAATGAATGCACAGAATACTTGGCAAGGCGCTCTTCCCCAGTGCAATGTAGCTACATGAACATGTAAACTGTCTGAGTTTTGCAGACATTGCTGCAGGGCAGAGGGAATTACACTGTCACACAGAGGATATGGAGCTGCCGTGATATCCTCTTGGCACATAGTTGAAGACCATCCAGGTGGAAATTGGTATGCTCTGCCAAGAGGGAGGTTGGGAGTGAGGTAGTTACGTGGGAGGTGCTCATCTGCATTGGCAAGCAGGTAAAGCAACAGTATGGCTTTACCTGTTGTAGCTGTCAAAGGGACAGCTGATGTTGGAAGTGGAGGCAAGTAGATGTTAAGGCTTGTGTGCAGGTGTGTAAGGCTTTGCACACCTGTACATTTTTGGGATTCATAAAGTTGTGTGCACATCTGTCAGTACTGTAATCATACCACACAGCAGGGACACGTGTTAGTGAGATTTAAATTGTATCATTGTGCCTGTCAGTAAAAAAAAAAAAAAAAGGAGCTGTTTGCGAAAGAGGTTTTTCTCTGATTATATAAATTAATGTATCCTGAAGACATAGTATTTTTGTATTACTTAAAGCTACACAACCTCTAACATATCCAATCACTCAGAGTCCATTCAGCAGTTAAGGTCAGTGGTGTTTTAGTATCTCTGTCTTCAAAGCTAGTTGCTGAATGATTTTCATATTTACATACATATATATATATATATATATATACATATGTATTTTGAATCAGAATCTTCTGAAGCTATTTTAACTCAAAATAATTCCAATACCTTTTTCATAATAGGTCAAAAACAATTATAAAAACTGCTCTTTGTCTAAGCTGAATATGCATGGGAAGTCCAGTACACTGCATCACATGTTACAGTTTGTTATTAACAATAAACAGGAAAACAATTGGAGATACAGAGCATAACACTGACATCTTGTTACACTGCAAGCATCTCGAACTTTAGAGTTTAAGGCCCCTTGGCAGATAAGGCGAGCTCTGCAGTGTTACATGATGTAACCTAAAATTGGAGGCCAGCATTTGAAAAAGTTTGCTAAATAATTTTTGATGACAGTGTTGACTGGAGACTTTCTAATGTTACAACAAAATCTTTTTCTCATAAAGGCTTAAACATTGGTCTGGTAGGGAATGCTAACTCTGTCTGGTATAATTCAGACCTGCCTTGTTCAGTCCGAGTGAGTGTGGTTCAGATTTCATGTTTCTCTTCCTTAAAGTTTTTCTGCTTTTCAACCCCGTCAAAGCTTAATTATGGAGCTATAAATGATATTTACTGAGTGCCGTGTCTCAAAATACGCACTATGAGTATTACTGACAGCTCCTAAAACACATGGTCACTTAACCATCCTGAATCTTTTAAAGACATGCATGAAAAAAAGATGGAGCAGATTAATAGTAGATCATTGCCAGATTTTTATGTCTCTAAAATTTACAAGCAAGCACCCGTCCACATTCTTGCGCATTTTGACTTTTTGACATTTATACAACTGGACGTTAAATGCCGAAGCAATATTGACCATAATACTGTACTAATACAGGAGCAAAAATTAAATAATATGGCTTCTTCACCAAATATCACTGGGGTTTCTGATGAATTTCGGTCTTTTGTCCAAAACAGCATTCTTTCAGTCTCATGCCTGAGCCAGAGTTGGTAAACAGCCATGGCCACCCTGTCTGCAGACACACAGCAAGGCACATTTAATGGCACTGAAAAATGTCTACCAAAAATGGAGATGTGACCGACAGGATTTCGAAGCCAGGTGTTTTGAGCACCACAAGCCTGCCTGGGTATGATTAAAGCCGCAGCATTATCTCAAACATTCTTCAAGTGAGATAACATATCATACTAAAGGGGTTACTGGACCGTACTGACTACTGCTTTCTACTTACTGAGTGTGTATGCCATTAACCAGTTCTCACATCATTTCCACTTGTTGATAGGTTGGATAGCATTGCATCATGTAGGTTTTCATTACAAATAATTAGAAACGTTCCTATATTTAGAAAGAATTTCAGTGTGGTCTACTTGCATGTGTTTTTTGTTTTCATCTGGCCAGTACACATGGAGCCCACACAACCCTGGGACTACAATGTGATCTGTGTCTGGATATGCTATTTGTATAATCATTAATCCAACCGCACCACTTGTGTTTACACACTGTATTTGTGTTGTGTTGTCTGCATTCTGTCCACATTGTGATCATGTCTCAGTTTTCACGCAGACCATTGACAAAATGTGAGCAGGGAGGTGGTTTTGTTAACAAGAATGGACAAGGCAGATTATTTTTTTTCAGTTATTTGACCCGCACAGAAGAGAACAGAATGACTTATTTTTGCCACAAGAATGCTTATACTTGTTCAGCTTGTGTGGCTATAGTAAGGAAAAATAGTGATGGCTGGCAGCAGACAGGGTATGTGAGCAGTGCCTCTCAGAGTCAGAGCAAGCAGGAAGACATCATTATCATTTAACAATTGTTTCAAAATGATAATGACTAAAGCAGAAAAAGAACCAGCAAAAGAGAGAAAAATCCTCAGCAGATCAGCTGTTCTTTGGAAACTTTCCCATTCTAGTGTTTTCAGTGTGCGATAGATTTATATACTATAGTAATATAGCTTTAAACTTTAAAAATAACACTAAGACTGTAATGTTGTGATAATACCTACAAAATTTACTTGAATTCATTGTCTACTTTTATGCATTTACAGTTCATAAAATGTGAATGCTAAGGAAACTTTTAAATCCTGACTCTATTACTGAGTTTAGTCCCCTGAACTATTTTGACCAAAAGGTCCATAATAGAGAGTCGACAAGGGAAGGTGACCTCCAACCTCAGTAGTGTTCTTTCCTCCGAAACTGCTACTTAAAGTCAGCCCGCATCAATCTTTTCCTCCTAAGTCACTCCCACACACATCTCAAGGCCTAACCATCACTGTTTTGTAGTGCATGCTGCATTGGGCAGTTTCACTGTTCCAGTGCGATTTGCGTCTTAATCGCGCCGGATGACAGACGAGTCCCCTGGGCTGTCTGGGCCACATGAGACGCTCTTCCTCAGCTCTTGTGATCTGGATTACCCTCCCAAAGTGTTTAAGAGGAGAGGCGGAAGAAGACAGAAAAATACTGTGCCAGTATTACCCTAACGGATAATTTAAGGTTGAATGATCTCTTAAATTCACCACATCTTTAACTCAATTAACTCACCAACCTGTGCTTCACAGTCCCTTTCATTCAGAAAACATCAACAAAAAAACCTTGATGTTACAGAAGCAGCTATACAGTTTGAATGCCAAGAGAAAGCAACACGTCATGACGTGTCTTTCTGTCATATTTGTACCTCTTTCATATCAGTAATACTTTCCATGATTTTGTATACAGTACAATATCTTTTGTATTTAAGTTGTGACTTCCACCAAGTGTGCCCTTTTTTTCTCCACAAACTTTCCCCTCTGGGAACAGTTCGATGCTGTTTGTTGGAGCTGATGTGGGTGGTGTGAGCCATGCAACCCTGCCACCCTGCTCCAGTGTCCTCGTCTGTCCCTGTCTGGCCTGCCCACCCCTCCACCTCCCTCCCGCGGTGTCCTTTCTGAGGGCCAGCTCCTCTGAACCCAAACAACAGTTCCATTTGTTCTGCCAGGGCTGGGAATGCACTCAGCCATCTTTAGCTGTGTTTTTGCCAGCCCCACTGGATGCCAAACCTGTGGACCTTACTCATGCCAGCTCTTCTCTTTCTTTTGCTTTCTTTCACTCTGTCTGCTTTGAGTTTCTAACAGTGCCAATGTCCAAGTCAGTGGTGAAGGGTCCTGAGAAGGCACCATCTGTGATCGTGAAGCGATTGCGCAGTATTTGCCACAATCAAAGTCGATGTTACTAAAAGATATAGATTGCATATGAGTGCAGTGGATGAATGGTTGAAAAATCTCCCGATCAGTTCAAGTTGTAGATTAGTGATACAAGGATGTTTTTATTTTTTTCATTAGACCTCAATGTAGAAACAGCATTGTTGTTGCTATGTGGTTAAATGTAGTGAGGCTTGAAATGTTCATTTAAGTGCAAACGTTGTCAACCTCAGGTTGTAAATAAATTAATAATAATAATAGATTCTACCATTTCCTTCATTATTTGCTTTATTTTGTTGCTGTCTGGATGCAAGTTTCTCATACGTCTTCATTGCTTCCAACAGTGTTTGTTGCTAAGGCTGACTTTTCTTTTGCTGATTGTTGCTTTCAAAATTTCATCACACTTTGGTGTAATGCTTCCACATGTTTTTGTTTTTGCGTTTATAATGTTGAGGCTTTTTATAGTTCATATCATATCGTAATTTTTATTTTTTGATGATGACACATAGATCCAGATTCAAATCATAAATATCCCAATACTAATACCACGCGTACTAACATCTTATGTGTTAAATACATAAAACACACACTGCCCATCAATTGTACTTATTGTAGAACATAACTATGTTTTGCTAAATTAATTTTTGACAATAACGTTTTACATTTGCTCTGGAAAGAATAGCTTAGGACTGTTACACTAAGATGACTAGTTTATATTGTATCTATGGTTCATTATTTTGTAATTTTACCATTTTCTAAATCACGAAACTACTGTTCAGCTCTTCTCCTCCTCTGTTGTGTACACTTAGGATACATCCACTAATGGTAAATAAAGAGAAAGTGAATATGACTTTTACAATTTAATAACCTGGTCTTTAGACTTTATATATTCAAAATGCATGCAAACTATACATAAATAAGTTCAAGATACTTTCACTGTAAAACAATCGTAATTTTCATTTAATATTATCCGACAAGTTATCAATGTCAAAACACATTGATTTTATTTTTTCAGTTTTTATAGCAGTGGTATTTCTTACTCAAATGAGTCAAGAAACAAGTAGTAAATATATTTTTTCAGCTATTTGCATTTGAGCAGCCACTGCTCATTGGAGACAAATAGGCCATGGACTAGACGTGAATGCCTCATTGCACAACACTCCTCCATCACCGTTGTGTGCGAGATGGATGAGTGAGTGTATGTAAACACTGCATAGGCTCCCAGCACTGATCTCAGTTCTGAAGCAACGTGGAACTCTTCAGATTGCTCTTGAAGGACTTAAGAAAACACAAGTCACTGATGGCAATCACTCAGTCTCAGAGATGTGGTTGTAACCATTACTTCAAAGAATGCCTGGTTCCGAACTGTTCACTCAGAGGAACGGTGAGCAGAAATTATGAATAGAGAACAAATGAACAGATTATACTCACGGAATATCAGTTATTTCCTGGTTCATTTTAGCAAGGTTTGTTACTATGATTTATTTTGTTAAATGGTTTGAATTGAATTTCATTGACCTATTTGTTCTTTGTGAGCCACACGTTACAACTGCTAGTATTCTTAAATGACCAGGACCTCAGGTAAAACTATGTTTGATCCCAGGGTACAGAAATTTTGGAAATTATGTTCTTCATGTTTATTGGACTTTTTATGCCTAAAATACCACAGTAGTAACAAAATTATTTTCTAGGTGTGTTCTATGTCAGATTTTAACTTTCCAAATTCAGGCACTCTAGTGGCGTCTCTGTCAACTTGACAAACGTGACAACAGAGAAAGTGGGCGAAAAGGCATGGGCAGGGAGGGCTTCCTCGGCTGACCGGAGAGAATGAAGAAAGGGGAGTAATCTGCTCTGTCTGGTACATTACCCATGAATGAGGCCTGAGCACGTCAGGGGACTCATAGAGGATGCACTCTGGCCTTAGGATACAAAGAGAGGGCATGGCCAGTCACTTTGTAGCACTTAAATCCACCACTTCTGCTTCTACACATCATTCACCTCAGTCATTTCTCTGCTTTTTTTGTTTTGTTTTTTGGACTCATCACTTCCTTAACAAGTGAGTGACACATTGCAACCCTAGCAGCCTACTTGTGAATTTAAATAAAGATATGACTGTGGATATATTTCAGCAATCAAAGACACATCTATGATTTATTATAGCGACTTCAGCAACACCCTAATTTTACATAACATAACATCTCAGGTATCTTAGAAAACCTAATATAACCAGATCAATAGTCTTTGTGTCCAGACACAATTTTAATCGACCCAGAAATAAGATAAACCAACATGAAGGGGAATGTGGTTTTAAAAATGAGCCACATTCTTGGCTTCTTTTTTTCTTCTCTCCTTTTTTGTCATCATGTCTTTTTTCTTCCTCTGATCTTATTCTCAGAGCAGCACCAAGCACCTGCTTTCCTGTGTGTGATGTTCTTATCTATGTTAGTGGACAAACAACTTGTAAACAACTGGCCATTTGATCCCCGTGCCCCATCTCTCTCCACTTTTAGAACCAAGTGGCCCCTTAATGGGGATGTCCTGGCTGGCATGGATGTGCCCAGACTTGTTATACAGCCACCCTCTCACCCCCCTCAAACAACAGGGGCCCTCACTCTGAATCATGAAGATGTCCTATAAGGGATATACTCATCTTTCAAGTAAATTGGGCTATGTTATTCTCTGAGCCTTATTCTTGACAACAGTTACCATGTAGGAGATCTGATTATAGCCCCATACTAGGTGTTCACGGCTTATTCTGTGGTTATGATGTCATGAACACAAGAGATGTCCATGACCTCAGTACAACATGTTTATGTGTCCGGCTTAATCCAGGGCACCAGCAGGGAGGGTTGGGTCTGCATTCTTCCATATGTGCGTTATGATCTCATCACATGTAGGACTATATTGACATTGATCCAAGTCTCCTTGCTCTTTCCCTGAAGTGTATCATTACAGGTGATAAAAATGGCAAACTACTACTGTACATCAGAAAAAATGAGACAGACAGTAGTGAGGACAAAAAGCACCAAAATGGAATAATGGTAGAGGTGAATGATCAACAAGTGTTAGTCCTGTAATAATGTAATATTAAGGTAGCAAAGCAATGATTTATACTTTCTTTAAACTTTTTATGTCTGGTAATCTGTTTGCATGCACAGCCATCATCATTCAATGTTTTTTTGTAATAGATAAGCAGACATTCACTGACCTTTTGTTGTGGAGAGATTGTTGCATTCTGCATTTAAACAGTTTTCATGTAGGCAGTAGAAAGAGTGGACTTACAGTTGCGCGTGGGGGGTGGGGGGGGCAGCCAGTTTGGATTCACAGGTAATTCCAGATGTAAGGGTCTCAACAACGTCACAGTCTCTGGGCAAAATCAATATTTTTGCAAGAAAAGATATGAAGTTACACATGAGGTGCTGATGCATTTTTGGCATTCGGATAAGCAGCTTTGGACTGTTTCAGTAGATTTGATCTGCCTTAAGAAGACGCACCCAGACGTTTTAAGGTATTTTGTTCTGCAGTGCAATACAACTGCAACACAGACATTCACTGCAGACAGTATTGTGTGGGACTTGGCAGACACCCCCTGAAGCGTCTTTTGAAAAAGGTTACCTTGTTTGCCCCTTGAGCTATTTTCGCTCTGCCTCTCTGTCTGGACTCGCCAGTCTGTGAAAATACTCCTCACTAACCTTACCTCCTCCTCTCTCCCTCCCATCTCATGTCTGTCATGACATCACCAACATCAGGTATCCAAAGCAGACAGCAGTAAACGGGCGTTTGTTTAATAAGCATTATTAACACACCTGCTTTGCAGCACATTCCTGATTACATGGTCTAATGGGACGGGCACTTCAAGGAGGATTAGTCGAGCCTCGGGGCCTACACCTGAACCTCTGTCCTACTCTTATATGCAAACACCTTCTAACTCAGACAAGAAAGGCTGCGGAAAAGTCTATTGTAACCCAGCTCTGACAGTGTGTTTGATCCAACTGTTTGCCCATACACACAAAACACTGTGATCCAACCTGTTTATCTAGCGGTTGTTTTTACATTCAAGGAGCAAGATTATTACTTGAAAGATGAATTCATCCAGAAATCAAAATCTGTATGTACTGGAAACATTGTAGTTAGTAGTCCTCTAACACACAGCAAGTTTAACTATGTAGCTCCATATCTGTTGGTGAAAAATGAATGATCTTTAGTTGAATAACTGTAAGTACTGTAAAACGTAAAATAGCTTGTCCACTTTAATCCAAGTGAACAGAAGCCAAGTGCATTGTCCCAAATATGCATAAAAACTCATCTTGATCTGACCATGTGACTTTTTTGAACCCATTTAAAGTAATTCTGTGGTGATTTTTTTATTCTGCCGTTGGCTGGCCCCTGCCTACTTCTGTTGTTTTGGAGAAGACTACGTGGAACTACACTAAACACTAAACTTGCTGAGGATGTGCACCTGTGTTGCATCTGCATAGGTGTTTTAAATAATAAATGTTTTTTGAGGTGAACTTTGTTCTTGTAATATCACCCCCTCACCCAAAATGTGATCAAAGTATTGCTGAGGCACTTTAATGTGCATCAAAATCCTAATGATGTGTTTGTTTTTGGAAGCGCATGTTTTGTCATGCCCAGTATGCTATTTGTCCTGCTGCTAAGTGCAAATATAAAAGAAAATCTGTCTCGTTTCCCACACAGAACATTATTCTTTCCAGTCCCCAAGTGGGTGGTGGTAATTGTTGTCAATTTTGCCTCTTAAACTGTGGGCATAGCACATAATTGTCTCTGTACCACCGGCATGTACCAGATTTGCAAAACCACCTTTTCATCCTTTTTTATCATTGTGGATACATGAGCACCGATTTAAAGCATTTCCCCCAGTGTGCCATGTTGTATTATACCATGAAGGAATTGTGGGCTGGTGGTATGGCTTGTTTTTGGTGTTGGATGGCAGAGTGGAGGTAATTTTGGAAGCAGGCATATATAAGTGTTAACTTTATTATATCTGGTATAAACTGGTTAATTCCCACCATCTTTTTATGTAACACAAAACTACAAAAACCTTGAACGTTAGATCTGTATCCTTGCATGCATTCTCCTTGCACGTGGCACGTTATGTCAGTCTTGAAGTCTAGTCACTATCCCTCAGGTTTAGTCAGTGATTGCGAGGGAATGAACAAAATGTCTAAGGATATGACTAAGCCTGCTAAGACCTAATAGGGGCTAATGGTGAAATGTTAAAAGTCCCTGATGTGATATGACCAGAATGACCCTACGTGGGTTAGCTTGCATGGAGTCTGCCTAATGCCTGCAACCTGCGGCATGACCGGTCCTCAGCACTGACATCCTCTCAGAACACTGTGTTTCTGCTGATTAGTTTTAGGCACTTACTGTTTGGAAATGAATCAAATGATTTTGGGTGTTTGAGAAGCAGCTGTGTCAAAGCCTCCAAATGAAGGCTGCGGTAGCTCTGCTTTCTAAGGATGTCAATACAGATGCACAAACACGATGCATATCATTTGCTTTTATTCTGGGAGAAAGCCAGAAATCTTTTTATTTTCTACATATGGAGCCAGATTTTAAAAAATCTTTTCCTCCTTTCTGTTCTATTTAAATTACTCATTTAGTGTCTGTTATGCAGAAGGGGCTTTCCACTATACAAAATTTACCATATTGTTTGCTCTTTTCTTTGGTAATCCTAGCCTGTGGAAAGATAGAATCTTTTTTTACCTGTGGGAATAAACTGCCAGTCATTGACAATGGAAAGGATGGCATTCCTGCTCTCACAATTACTGCTGAAAACTGTATACATCCGGACAATGGCATTTTCAACGGAAACGTTTATGTGTAATAATCTCTTGTAATTGAGGCCTTTTAAAGTGATGCATGGGAGTTAAGGGCCGTTATTGTTTACTTGACATGCACACCAAACAGTTATGCTCACACCTCCAGTGGAGTCACTTCACCACAAAGCATCTTGTTGAGACGTATATATTTTCAGCCGTGTTAGTAACTGTTAAAAAGATGCAGGTGATACCCCTGTAGTACTTTTGTGCAGTACAACTGGTCTGAACAGACAGACCCAAAGGGTGTCAATAAAGTAAGATGAAGGCATTGGAAAGGCAGGCCGACAATCAAAATGAACAGCTCTTTGCGCAATTAAACAAGCCACTGCCAAGTTTTGGAACAGGTCCAACTACCACAACAATGCTCACTCAGCAACTATGCTTTATCCGCTTTGATTTGATTTGACTTTGATTTGGTAATTTATGCTCATCCGAAATGTTCTCATTTACTCCCCACAGTGACGTCTTCACTTAATCACTTGAAGGTAATTTGTCAATAACACTAGAGAAGAGCTCTTTCTCAAAGCTCTCACTTATGCTACTCGTGAGGTATTAGGTACTGTAAATGTTACACAGCTATATATACAATTTCCTCCAACTGATAACCTCTGCTCTCAGATGCATTTCATTACCTCCATGAATGTCTTCTTAATCTGAAGAGTCATTCGAATGAAGTGTTGCGCAAAGAAAATCTGTTTTACATTTGTGTCACTGAAACCATCCAACTGTGTGATTAAAGGTTTGTGTTTTTTGTTGAACTGGTTGAAAAGGAATAGCACACTTATTTTAATATGTCAAAGACAGCTTCCCTGTTTTCTTCTTTTCAATACACATTCAAGACGTTTGTTTAAACAAGTTTTCGGAGATCCTGTGGATTGGTGATAATGATTTTGAGCTTCCCAGCATAGCTCTGACAGCCAGTGACAGCTTGTGTTCCCAACGGAAATCTCAATGAAGTGATAGTATAATTATCTCTTATAGTTTAGACATTTGTTTGACTCACCCATTCATTAAAAGAGAAGAATACAACACTGGAGAAATTTCTCACCACCATCATGTGCTCACCTTCTCCTTTCATCATATGCATTTAATGATGCAATTTCAGCATGAAATAAAAAATAAAAAATGTTGGTAATACACTTTTTAAAATTAGCGCCAACATCATACAGGAGTTCTTGGGAGATGCCGGGTTGCCACTGAATTGCAGTAGGTTCTGCATCCAAGAAGGGAAAAAATAAAAAAAAATGATTGTACTACTCACGCCTGGTTCATCTTTGTTCTTGCCGTGTGCAAGCTCTATGTAAGTAGAGGTAGCGGTATCAAAATTTCCAAACTAGAAAAGAACACAAAAATCAGTCTGTAGTTCATTCACCAAGTCCAGGACAGACTCTCGGCTCTGGACACTCCATAACATTTGTTTCTTGTTCTGTAAGAAACATGAATCAAACTCAGCCAAGCATGCTAATAAAAAGGTCTTATAATCAGCTGTAGTTATAGCACCGCACAAAACAAAGTACTGTCCACATAAATATAATGTGCTGTCCAGAAAACAAATTAAAACAATAATAATACACAAAACCATGTTCTCAAGCCATGTCTTTGACTGCATTATGTTTAATTTTACTTCATGTTTCAGAGCTGTGTTTTAGCTGTAGGTCAGGGAAACCCTGCAGTTTCTTAGAAATTGAGATTGAGAAAAACAGAGCTGTGTATACTGAAGGTTAACGATGTGATGATTCATAGATCTGAACAATGCACTGGGCTACATCAGTTCCAGCAGCTTGTTTTGGGCTTCTGTGTAATTAACCAGAAATTCTAACATCTAATAATAATCACTGTGGTTCCTGCTTTCATGGTGATTCATCCACGTTTTATTCAAAATGAATTCCCAGAGTGGACCATTTCTCTCTCTCTCTCTCTCTCTCTCTCTCTCTCTCTCTCTCTCTCTCTCTCTCTCTCTCTCTGCCTGTCTGCGAGTGTGACAGCTCGCACACATGTCTCATGTCCCCCTTCACCCTCACTCAAAGAAAACACAGACTTTGGCTCTGTGTACTCGCTGCTTGTGTGCCAGCTGAAAGAGTTTGAACATTGTAAAAGATATTCTTGACACACAGTGCGCTGTGCTCCGTTTCAAACATGCTGATGAGTGCTCTTACCTTAAAAAAAAAAAAAACTGTAATTGCACTCACTTTGAAAGAAGTCAGTAGATACTGCAAAACCGCATTTGGTTTGGTTTGCAACTTTTATGTTGCAAAAGTAAGTTAAATTACTATAATGTGAAATATACATTGTAATTTGTAAAGACAAATTCTGCATCAGTGCATCTCATTCTGTGCATAAATGGAGATCATGACTAAAAGACAGAGATGGTAGATGATATCATAGATAGATGATTGATAAATTGGTAGCTTGAATGGTGAATTGATGGTGGTTGATTGATCAGCAATGATTTTTTTAACTATTGTAGTAATGGACAAAGTTAATTTTAACTTTAACTTTGAATTCACTTTTGTTTGAAATATGACACATCTCTTTCCTAGCCAAAAAGTGTTCTTACTCACCCTTGACAGGTGGTAGACATCCAGATGGCTATTTGAATGTTACATTACATAGACCACATCCCGTAGCCATGAATTAGTTCAGAGGTTGTCAGCATGTATCATTTAGGTAGTTACACTGCCAAGTACATAATGTGTTGCAGCGTGTCCAACCCTGTACAACTTATGGAGCTCAGTACAGGCTGAGTCTTGCCTGCCCTTTTTCTACTCAATATATGATGCATTAATGTGATCCAAATGTCAGTAGGTCCCCAATAATTGTCTGCACTTGATCTGGAAGTTATGATCAAAACAGGTAATTTGTTAAAATTGAGGGTTTCGATATGATTCATCATTGAGTCTCACACAGGCAAGTCACTGACAGGCTGCATATACATGGTTTGGTAATCTTGGAGTTGTAAAAAAAAAAAAAAAAAACTTTGTCAGACTTGTCAGAACTGTTCACTAAATTCAAAACCAACAGGATTCGACTTAAATCTGCCAAGGAGCTCGGTTGTTATCCACCTAAATAGGTTTAAATACTAGCAATTCAGAAATTTTGATTTAGAAGCTCATTTATCTCTAAATGGTTAATAACATAGTTTTAATGCTACAGCTTCGGGGACCAGAGAAATTGATTTGAACTTAAAAAACTCCTTAAAAAATAAGAAAAAAGTGTGTATGTGGTGGCTCTGAATAGGAGTGTGCTGATGTTGCTGTGTTAAGCTGTGTAAGACCCCTACTAGCCCAAAGAAATCCCATAGGTTTTGGATAGCTCGTGTAGCTGGGGCAGTAATTCCATTTTCAGTGTCCATTGCAGTCACTTGACATTGCAGAAAGTGCAATGATAACTTTTGATCAAACTGTGTTGGGAATAGTCCAAGACGGAAGTGGCTAGTCAACCACTGTCCTCTGTCACATTTTGCACATGGTGAACTTGCAGGTCTTGGCACACATTGGGTGGTGGCTGTGCTCAATGACTCATGTGGTGCCCAGTGTCTGAAACTTTCGTCAAACGTCTGGCACATGGTGTGTGTGTCATTGTGCCCTGTGACGCTGGTGGCTCTAAATTCCCCAGTGGCTGCTGATTGGTTGTGTAGGAGATGAGGCACAGGTAAGAGCCAATCAATGAACCTTAAGAAGGAAACAACAGTGTGAGCAACTCTGTTACCAAATGGCTCCAACTAACTTGTTAAGATCACCCTTACAATACCTTAGACTTGCGTCATTACTGAGTGGAAATGTTATTATTGCCAGCTCATTTAGAATAATCAACAGGATGAAAGTTTTACATTAGTCACCAAAAAGAATGTTGCGCGATATTTAGTTCTTGGAGTTTTTCAAGTATTTTTGCAAATCCTCCCTTCTGTTAATCGCTTTTTAACAGGAGTTTACAAAATGTTGCCAGTAGCAGCTTCCTTTGACATTTTCATTTCTTTGTAGAGACTTAGTTCATAATGTTGTCAGAGAGGTCTGTTAGTTGCAAAAACAAAAGGGAGGTTTTTATTATAGCCCTAATTTGAGTATTTAATCTATTTGACATCAATGTCTCTTTTGCTGGGGAGACCTGAGTACAGCAGAGGAAACAAGACAGGACACACAACTGAACACATGCAGTTAAACATAAACCTATACAAAGAGCATCAGAACACATCTTTAAAAAGGTCCAGAATTGAAAGTTCGTGTTGCTGTGGGCTTGACTGCAGAATGCTGTCACGTTCAGTTAAAATGTGCATGTCTTTGCAGCTCTTTTCTGAGGGTGGACATGGTCAAACACAAAATAAGATCATGAACCAGAAAGACTTGGCGTGAACAGTGAGCAAAAACACGTCTCATAATAAAGATTCCTATCAGTCTCTCGGTAGAATCGTTGTTTTCACACAACTCTGACAGCTGCCTATGACACCAACACGAAAAATGTATGATCTAGTCACAAGTGTGTGGTGCTATTCACTATAATGTCAGATGTCTGTTCATTCATTGCACGAGTCGTGATGGGTCCTGATGGGTGTGTTCTGTCCTCCCTCAGCTTGTTTTTGTTTGTTGCAGGCCGATTGGGGCTGGTGATATTAAAAGGCTTGGAGGGGGGCATGTTTGCTCACCTCAGCTAGTCCATAAACACTGACGCTCACGACAAAAGTGATGCTATGCTTATCGCTGAACAGCATGTCACTGTTGCGTTGGCTTGCCCTTTGTTTTTTCACATATCTCATCACTGCAATAAGCTCCGGTCAGTGCTTAATCATCATAACAGCAGTCTGTGAGCTATAACCTCACTTAGTCTTTTCGTCGAGATTTAATCATCGGTAGTAAACATTCAGAACCACCAGACAATCAGTAACGGATTGCTGCAGCCCCGTCAAATGATTCAGCAGATGTCAGTATCCTTCAGTGAGTTGCTTTTGCCTAAAGAGAGTTAAGTAATGCTGCAAAATTAGAAGTGAGCCAATTTCATCTTTCTTTTACTGTCTGCAGAATAATAATTAAGAGAACTTCCAAAAGGGCTCATTGCCAGTCTTGTAAAGATGAGATCATTGTGCAATGTCAAATAATTTTTGTCAGCTAGACTGCCAAAGATTGGGACTAATGAAAACTGCAAATCGAGTGCAGTCAGCATTTCAAACAGACAGTCTTTTCGTATTGTGCTAATTTCCCATTAAAACCCTTCTTCAAGATGCCAAATGAAGATGAATGTGCTCTAAACCTTAAAAGTCCAGCTTCTGCATAAATATTTCTGGTGCAGAGTTTAGACACATGATCAGCAGAGATGACTATAGTCTTTTCATAGATTTGGGGAATTGTCAATCTATTTTATAAGGGGAAGGGAAACATTCAGATGTTAAACATCATATGCAGCTGAGTAGTTCTTATATCTATTTTTGCCTCTGCTGTAATCTGCCTATGGAATTACATCAAGAGGGAAATTGTAAAATATATTCTGTATGATGACGATGAGAATATATCTGCAACCACTGAGATCAGATTCTCTCACCGTGTGTGCTGAGTGAGCAGACGAGACTGATGGAGGTACTGAGGGGGAGGACAGGGGATGAACAGCAGGAAAGCAGACAGGCAGAGTGGGAGGGGGGTCAGGTGGCGTGACTTTTTACTCCGCGGCTCGCTGACCTTGACAATGGAGCCACAGCCACGACTCGGATGGCTCCCTCCGATAGCGTCTCTGATTCTCTCTCTCTCTCTCTCTGCCTCGCTGTCTGTTTCTCTTTCTCACTGTCTCTCTCTCTCTCTCTCTCTCTCGTCCTCTCTTTCCCTTTTCCTCTCATCCCCTCTCTCGCTGCTTGCTTGTAGCGCGTATAGCCTACTGGCTGTGGCAGCCAAAATGCACCACCACCTCTCTGCTGCAGCTCACCCCCCTCTTACCTCACGTCTGCTCTTTTTCCAGACAAGCGGGTTTAAAAAGTCAACTGCGTATTGAGCCGTCTAGACTGAAGCCGGTCAGCAACCAACCCTCCCCACCCCCAACTCCCCTCCCCAACCCCCGACTTGTGAGTTGCTGGCTACAGTGGAAAAACGGATGAGGAGCAGGTGACCTTGCTGAGCTCTGTCCCTCATTTCTAGTCAAGTGCAAAACGGCTCTATGGCCACATTATATAAACATATTGACCACAACATAATGTACTGAAAGCCAAGCTCAAGTTGCCCTGGACATCATGACAGTATGAGAGAAGTTTTCACTGGGATAATCAGCAAAATATTCACTGACATTATGACTGTTAATCGCTATAATAATCGCTATCTGAGGCACAATTTGTTTTTCTGTTTAACCCCTCCTAAAACACATGAAAGTTATTATTTTCTCCATATTCATACAAAATGTATAACACTGTTCTACTTTTTGCATATAATCAAGATCAATCTGTCCAGTGCCTCTTTTTCTTTACAAGGTGTTGGCATTTTAAATGAGGGCGCATTCTCTCCAGATAAATAAAATGCAAGTGCCAGAGTGAGCTTCCCACTCCACTGCCTGTTTTTCTTTTGATGTTCAGTTTTATGAGTAATTCTTAACTTCCTGTTTTGGATGCCAGCAGCAATTAACTGATTTACTTTATGCATACTTGTCATAATTGTGGTTTATTTTATTTCACATTGCACAAACAAATCATTTGGTCAGGAAACCTACAGTATGATCAGCTGACAGAAATCTGAAGTACAGTTTGAGGCAGCCCACGGCGCTCAGGTTTTCTTTGCACTGAGAATAACACCAGATTATTCTTGCCAATACATTGTTTTCTAAACTGTGATTAGTGAAGATGAAACCATATATCTCCTACATCGCTCTAAATGTGGGATTTTATTTTACACTGAGATGCATGTGAACAGTCCACACAAACTGCAGAAGATCCAGTTTAGTTTGTGAGTGTGTTTTCGGTTCCCTCCTGTCAGTTGATGAGGTGTACTGTATGGCACCCTGAAGTGTGACATTCCATGTAAAGCAGCACGTGATAGTTTTTTAAGAGGTGTCTCCATCCAGCCGGTGGCCACGCCATGTGCACTTATATGACTCTGTTAAAACACAGCATTGACAGCTTGATTTTCCAGCATTAGCTGTTACAATTAATCTTTAAATGCCAGAGTCTGCCTTTCAAACTTGTATTACATTTTACTTGTCATTGCTCTTCATTATGTGATTTAATCATAGTGTACAGTGTAACTTAATGCAGCAATTTCTTAAAGACAATTCAGACCAACAAATCCTGTCATATTTGCAGTTATTGACTGTTTCTGTAAGCTCAGGGTAATGTGAGTGATGCCACAAGCATCACCAGTGTTTTTGTGTGAAGTTGATGAAAAAATTGTTCAAACAAAACTCACATAATCAGTCTCACATCCCACAAAGTCTGCGATCTCTCTGGAACGCTTTCTGTTTCTTAACAAGCAAGATAACAGAAAATTGCCTCAGCAGTGGCTGAGAAGTGAGCAACACCTTTGCATTTTGCATGTGGAACAAAATGCCTGACTCCTGTCTGGTTATCGTATCCGCTTACAATTCATGGAAAGGAAATGGTAGTGTAGTTGTCACTCCTGCTGATGGTGACCAGAAAGTGCTTGCAGGAAAAAGTCAGAGTGTGGATGACTGAGAAAATGTATAATCATATTTCCATGCTTTCTAGGTGTCCCTGATGTCAAGCTACACTCCTCAGGAGGTTGTTTTAAGTCCAGATGTTTTAGCTAGTAACTGTATCTGACCCTTTCGTAAATGGCAAGACACTTTTAGATGTACTGTAGCATAGATTTCCAAGCACCTATTAACCTCTGTTTGCACGCATGGTGAGTGATTACACAAAGAAAGACTGCAGACCCTCAGTGCCAGGAGAAATCTCACAGACATGTACCCAGTGCTTCATCCATCCCACCTTGGGAGATGAGGGTTGGAAAACCAGTCAAGCTGCACATATTGATTACCCTCTAGAGAATGTGTGCTAGAGGTTCGAAGCGCAATATGTGAAGCTACTTAGAAACTTCTCGTTTCTTTGATGGTTTATCTCTCTCACATCTTTGTCTATCCTGCTAGTGCGGCCCTCCCGCCCACCTTCATCTCCGCTTTCTCTCCTTTTCCCACCCATACAGCCTTTCTCATCCTGTCATCCCTGGGCTGGTGGTCCGTCCCTTTGGGAGGTTAAGGGGCACCGTGGGTGAGAGGGCAGTCGGCAGGTTGTGCGGGCACCACGCTCGCCTTTTCCCACAGCCCGCGTCAAATTATGCTGAACCCTGACCCCAGTGGGTCCTCACTCTCAAAATCGGTGTGGAACGCAATTCAGCCAGCCAGACCCTATTCAGGACCGGACTTTCCATTGGAGGAGAAAAGAATCCCCCCCATCCCAATTGTAGTCAGTGCTCTTCCTTTGTCTGCTGGTCAAGCAGGGTCGGACGACCGGCCGCCACTAGCCAGGACAAGACTTCCGAAAAGCCTATTCAGCATGTGATTTGACCCCCAGGTTCCATTGCTGAGTCACAGGGATCAAACACTGGGAATCTCTGGGGGTTTTCTGCCATTGAGGTTTTCATCTACGGAAACTTACCCTTTTGACAAAACTCAAAATGACTAAGGTTTTTTTTTTTTTTTTTTAAGTTTCCTTGATGGAATGCAAATGTTTTACAAAAGTTTCATCCTGGTTCTACAGAGGTGACAAGGGAAGACTTCTGTTTCAGTCTCCTTTGTTGTTCCCTTCACAAATCCCTCTCTGTTGATGGTCGTTATTGGGTTTATGCATAATTAACTGAAAAAAGAAAGATCACATGGGACAGCTTTCATCCTTGACAGTTGGGGTATGAAAATGTTTGTTGGTGCTGTGTCTGGGGGCAGCTGTTGCCTGGGCTGGGCCGCAGCATTGGCTGTACTATCCTGATTTCCTGGTAATGATTTAAACCAGTCAGAAGCAGTTTTGTAACAGAAGGAATTAATAGTGCATAAAAATAAACACATTTCCTAAAGTACATCAAATCTCATTTTTTGATGCTGAGCCCAGGGAGCACTGTAACTATGCATATACTGTACACAAAGAAACCACTGATGTGTACATTTAACAAATTTCACTTGTTTGTATAGTGATTTAGTAACTTCTCTTGAAACAGCTGGAAAAGGTGCTTGTAATGTGTGTTCTGTGTCCTGAACAAACAGACAATCTGATTAGTCTTAAGTCTCATTTGTCTGCTTTGTTGCCATCTACTGTAAGAAACCCCTCTGCGATTAATTAGAGAACACACACAAATATGTATACACACTCAGACACACAAAGAAACAATGTGAAGACGTGGTCATGATTACAAATAGGAGAATGTATGCAAACCCAGGAAAACCCAAGAACCTTGATTTTCAAATATAAATATTCAAATATACGTGTGTGCGTGCGTGCGTCTGTTTGTCAGTGTATGAGAGAATGAATGTGTGTGAGTGTGTGTGCAGACTCCAACTTGACGCATGGTTTAAATCTTTTGCAGAGGGGGAGCACTTTGATTGTAATGCCGCGTGCTGTGTGCTAAAGCGGGGGCCTGCTGCAGCTTTCAAGCTGGTCAACTGTCAGGACTGGAGCGTGAAAGGGGGGCCTCAGAGTGAAAGGGGTGGAGGGTCCCACTAGGGGGGTCTTGGAGGAGGAGGGGTGGCTTCTGACGGACCTCCTGGGCTTTGTGGGCCCTCTGTGTGGGCTGCTTCAGCAAAGCGGCCCTCTTCACAAGAGGACGAGAGGGAGGGCCAGCGGGCTCAAGGGAAGGTGCTGGCACATTGGCCCCTGCAGCAGGGAGCATGGGCAAGACGCCAGCTCACCCGTTCAAGTCCCAAAGACCAGATGTTCCTTGTCAAGGAGCTCTTGGCCTTTAATAAATTGAGTTACTGTAAATCTGTAATAAGGCAAGGCAAACATGGGTTCCCCCCCCCCCCAAACTACACTTCATCCCAGATATTCTGCCCTCACAGACTTTTCTCAGTGTCCTATAGGTCAACCCGTGGTGAAGGGGCCATGTCCCCGCTACTGAACCTGCCAGTTATTTTCCAACCTACATCAGAGGACGGATGTTTTCCTTCCCCTCTGCCCCCAACCCGCACTCTAACTATAGAAAATGTCATTCATGCTTCGAGACTGAAACTTCCCCAGGTTTCTGACCTTCATTCTTTGATCTTTGTCAGGGTTCTAACCCGAAGAGGATTGTATTTTTAGATGATATTGTATAACAGAAACTAATGGCACTGAGTTTAATATTCATGTTTGGGCAAATGTGCCCATTGCTTGTTTTATGTGCCCATTTCTGAGGGTGCTCGTCTGTTCCTGGACTCTTCTGATAACTGATCTGGTCCCCAGTAGAGCCAGGTGATATGGCTGAAATCCTTATCACTATACTATCACAAATAAAGCAATCAAACTGATGTTCAAAGCAACATACCTCACTTTCCCTCTACACATGTAAAATAACAATGCTTTTGTTTTTTGTGCTAACAGCATGCTCACAATTATTAATTTGAAAAACATATAAATCAACAATTTGTAAGATAATAATATAATAAGATCATATCATCACAGTTTGATTCTGCTGAGAGTGGATAAACATTGAATTATCCCCCAGCCCTAATCCCCCAGTGTTTAATTTTGTTTTAATGTGTTTTCTGCAAATACAGACTGCATCTGCTGTTGTCACTACCAGACTTGAGGCATGGGTCATTTACCCAGGTAACAGCAGCCAGTGTTTTTGGAAGTCATTTGATCTGCTGCAAGAAAAATAAAAATAAATGCAGCTGCTTGTAAAAACAAAGCAAAAAAGATAAACCTGCTCATTGTCCAAATGGGAATCTTGTCAGGCACATCTTTTAGATATATTTTCAGAATTGATGCCTATATGGAAAGGACATTATCACCGTGTAGGCTCTTAAGTGCAATAGCATTGTTCCAAGGAGCACACTGAAAGAGTCGGCAAGAATGTCCCCTATGCAGTCTTGCTTAGATTTACAGCGCCTCTGAGGATGGCTCTGATCTGGCAGTGGTCAGTTGGCTTTGAAGAGAATTGTACCGCAAGTGAATCACTTTGAACCTGCACTGAGCCGAGCCTTGGGGAGATCCATGGTCCCACATGAGTGGAACAGGACAGTAAATCTAAATGCAGCTCACTTTTTGCACTGTGACATGGGGACTTAAGTCTTAATTTGTTGCCTGCTGAATCCCCTGGTCCAACAGTTCTGCAGCTATGGCTTGATTCCAGGGTGGCCTCAATGCTTTTATGTGCCTGCTAGGCCTGGAATGTTTCCATTGCAAATGAAGGGACTAAACTGAAAGTCCATATCTTTCTGTCTTTCTCCTGCTCCCTCTCTCCATATTGTGACTCAAGGTTTATGGTCTTTGTTGCTGTGGGTTCTTTTAAATTTGAATATGCATTTTTCTTCTGAATTTTCTTCTTACACCTGCTGCATGGTCTTTGCACTCTGACGTGCACCCACAAGCCACCACAATTATGTAATTGTGGCTAGTGCTGCAATTACAAAATTCAAAAACAGTGAGGTATTCAACTGTGCCAGCTGCACCACTCCTGACTGATGATTGGCTTGTTGGTCTTTGGCACCCTTGGGCTGATTGCTTCCTCTTCTGCCTCCCATAAAGATGTGCCGGCCACCACATAGCCAATCCATTTTTGAAGACCTTAAGATAGAGGGGGCAAGTAGAAGACAACAACACATGCTGTACGATGGCAATGTGCAGCCATTGTGAGAGTTTTAGAGACAGCAAGTTCAGCTTTTCCTGATTTTCCTGCTTTTAATGACTTCAAGAGCAACCCTCCTGTGTGCCTGCTGTAGATTCGTCCACAGAGCCCACTATAGTGTTGGAGAACTATATCAACTCAAGAATGATAGTGCGAGTACATGCATGAATTGTTACAGACATGAGACCGGGCAGCATTTGGCACAGGGACCATGCTGAGCCCTCTGCCACCTGCTAGCTATCCCAACAGCTTTCAGAGGGGGGTCCTGAGGTCCTCACTTCATGCAATCTAGAAACAAAGTGTCATGTGCCTCACCTACAGCTAATACTTTCACTTAACAGGTGATCGTGTTGTTATCTACCTACAGTAATCCCCTCAGATGCAAAACCGTGGCTCCATTGCCCAAGGTATTAAAGCCTTTTTTAAATAGGCTTTAGGTTTTACTTACTGGCCAGTGGGCTGTTTCACTTGACACCTCCCACAGTTTGTGGTGCAATGTTTGTTTTTTCACAGGCTTCCCAAGTGTTCCCCTCTTGGGGACCTCCGGGCTTTCTCATGTCTTTAAGGCTCTTTAGGTAAGCCGGAAAAGCAAACAGAGGCATATCTATTATATGGTAAGTGGATCTCACATTACCCTCCCATTTCAATGCAGTCGCCAGTGTGGGCCACTTTTCAAGTGACTGATATCTTCACAGGGGCCAACATGTCAAGGGATGGTGTAATTGATTGTGTTGGATATTTGAGTATGCCACTTTCCCTAGTTCAGAGACCCCCTAATGCTTCCTTCTCCAGTAATATAGCTTACTCGTGAGGTGAGGTTTTGACACATAACAGTGAAGCGTGATAGACATGTGGTCATGGTACACATTGGAACAAGGGCATTGGAGGCCATATCTTCCATTTTATGAGGCACAGTTATTTTAAAGCTAAAACTATATTAAAAATGATCTTCTAAAATAATCTATACACTGGGGTCCAAACGTCTGAGCCCACTTTCCTCACTTGACTTTTGGACCCCTTTTGGCCACTTTCTCCTTCCTTTTTCATAGGTCACTTTATGCACACATGCTTTCAATCCAAATGAAAAGCGCAAGGCTGAAATCATTACTTCTCCAATGAGTTTATTGAGTAAAGTTCTCCATGCTCCACAGAGAAATGTTGATAATTGCCTGGAGGAAAGCAATGTTTGAAGGATAACTTATCTGTTGGAGCAGTTCCTTTTATCGGCGTCTCTTTATGTTTGGGCTTTTTTTTTAACATGGCTAAAAGGCAAAATCTTCTCAAGTGAACATTTCCTGTTCTTCTTTTTATGATCTTATTACTTAAACAGGAAGAGATTATTAGTATTATTTGATATCATTGAATTTAGTTTTGATATTTTTCTCAGACTTTTGGAACCTGAGGCAGCTGCAAGAGCCAGACTTGACAAAAAAACTTGCCCTAGATGAGAAATTGAGAGTTGACAGCAGTCATTTAACTTTCTTTTACGATACTGATCTGCTGTAGGAGTGTATCCAACAAAACCTGCGTCTGTTACATCTGGCTTTGCTGTTAACCTCTGCAAGAATGCTAAAACTGACTTTAGATTTCCCAAATATGTGTGCATAGCGCAAGACCATTGAACCACAGCAATCGTTTTATCAAAAAGATCCTGAACATGGCATGTAAACTGAGTGTACTCTGTTGTCTTGGACCTCTGCCATTACACCCTTGAGAAAGGCACGTAACCTGAATTACTCAGCACAAGCTGAACTACAAAAATTACTGTGAGAAACCTGCAGGGCGTAGATAAATTAATGAGAAGGTTCCATGAAAAATGACTTCATTTATGAAGTTAATAAATCATTATTGCAAACAATGTGGCGAAGGTGGGTCATATTAGGCTGCATGCCAGTTTATTTATTTTTAAACCTTTGTTTCTTTTGGTTGAGAATACTTGAAAAGTCAACAAAGTAACAAAGATAGACAGACATATTAAGAAAACAAAAATTAGGCAGTATACAATGTGCAGGTTCAGTTACAGCAGGTAGAGAGCGGTTACTGGTGTTTCGTCTGTGATATTGTTCACACAAAGGCAGTTTTTGTCAGTTTGACATGTTGTAGTCAAGTCAGTTTCTCTCTCAATGACTTAAATAAATGTTCAATAGACGGTTTGATCCTGCTGGTGGTGTGACAGTATGTGAAATCTTGAGCTAAACTATAAATGAATTCCTACATGGTGTATATCTTAATTGCTGGACTCCTGGGCACCTAAACAGAGAAGTGTGAATATGAGCATGAGTTAGCTTGTTTGATTTTGTCTGTGTGAGGCTGGAAACCTGTTGTGTAGTGCATTCTGGGACAGGATGCAGCTCTAACTATGAGCCTAAAAAATATATAAATAAAAAATAGTTTTTATTTACTTCAGCTTAGATTGTAATTCATTTTTTAATTTTTTTGTTTGTTTTGTTTTTGTTTTTCAATACAGCTTATAATTTACGAAGATAGATAGACATTTGAGCACAATACCACCTGCTTTCTAGTTTGAATCCTCAAATGTATTTTTAAACCGTACTCAACTATACAACAGAGGATATAAATTTGTGAAGGATATAAATTTGTCAGGGGGTGTTCTCACATATATTCTCAGCAGCCAACATCATGCACCTCCATGACTAGAACTTGGCTCAGGCATCTTCTCTCTCATCCAGTCAGTTCTTTTATTTATTTATTTATTGTGCCTCTTTCTGCCTCCCTGGTGTGTTTAGTTGGTCAGGAGGCCAGAGCAGGGCTGCTGGTGGCAGGAGACAGCCGCCAAAGCTGTTTTTATTCTGCCAGGATATCCTCTTGACTTGACATGATGCCAACAGTGACCATCACATGTAGTAATCTTGCATAGGTCAGGGAGCAGCTGGGTGCACGTGCCATGCATGCCCATCCGCTCTCTTAAGTAGCCTGAAGTAGTGCCAGGGTCAGAGCTTAAGCTTAGCTGACTAGCTGTGCAGCCACTCCCTGCAGACACTGGGTCACAAATTGTCAAACGTAATGATATATCTTTAATGAAAAGACATTTACTCCAGACTCATTTTCCAAAAAACAATAGCTGAATTGTCTTTTATTAATCAACAAGTGAAATTTAAGACAAAAGTTGGGAAAAAATGAAGTTTACAGTCTTGTAGGCCAAGTTTATCTAAGTTTCTCTCCTACAAAGAGCCTAGATACTGATTTCCAATAGCCATTAAAGAATAGTACATAGAAATTCCTTTATATACATCACCCCACCCACCCTGACACTTCAACATTAATTTACATCCTCCATCATCAATCAGTTTATCATCAAGTCTCATTTTATTTCAGAATGTTAAAAACAACTGCAAGCAATTATTTATAAAAAAAATGTTCCACTAAAGCATTTACCTTCTTTGTGCAAGAACATGTCAGATAATTTTTCACATTAGATTTTTTAAATTGCCATAATTTGACCATTTGTTGCACAAGGATAAATTCGCCACTTAATGCAGAGTTGGGGCTTTTTCTTATAAGTAGTCCAAGGTTTTTGAATAAGAAATTGATGCATCGGCCCCCATATTGCCTACATCAGAGTTTGCCATCCAGGATTAATTGAGAAGGTGTTTGTCTCACCATTAGAATTTCTCACCACTGACGCCCAGGAGTTCACACAGTAAAACTACATTGCAATGATGTCAGCTGTCCGTGTAGCACTCTGCTTTACAGCAGACTTGCACTCACTGAACGAGCCTCGTGCATAATTTTGCAGCACTGTTTACGTTACTGTTAACTTAGAAGCCTTGTAAAACAGATCTCATCTTTTCATACTTAGGAGGTGAAAATAGGCACCAATATGTATCTTACCAGATTTCCAATTAACCCTCATTTGATAAAACAGATTACATTATATTGTTGACTTTTGGGGTTTGCATATATAAGCCATGCATTTCCACTCTGAAATAGAGATGTGCCCTGAAAGTTAACCAGTAGTTATCAGCATATAACAATGCTTTGGCTTTTTTATTGCTTTAAACATATGATATGCTGCATAGGAGATATTGACCAATCAGTTATCAGTTATTCTTAAAACAGCATAATACAGTAATGCTGAATATGATTGTCTGTAATAAATAAAAAAATATATGTATAAAAATCCAGCACATGCAAGTTCTCAGTCATTGCACTGTCCACTCTGCACAACTGGTCAGACTCAGAAGTCATTATTCAGGCCTGTTGCCAAAGAGTTCTGCTTTCCTGAGTTTTATGGCTTCTCCCCACAACAGTTTACCCCGGTGGCTAACATGGCTGGATTCCAGCAGCAGGAATACAGTTGACACAGACACAGGTGATTAAAGATTTTTTGACACCCTTATGCATGTATAAGCCGCTTTTTTCCCATGCACAAGGCGAGGCCCCTGCTCTGTATGACCTAGAAGAAGCTAGACTGGATGACCCAGTGGTCATCCTAGGAGCCATCTGGCAACCCGCGTCTTGTGTGGCTTACCCTTCCCACTGCCTCACGCAATTCCTTAAGCAAGCATAAGTGTGCTTAGGAGGACTTAATCTCAGAGAAACTGGTTTGGGCCACACTGTTGACTGCCAATGTGGATGCACCCGACTGTTAGGTCATGGGGTTCCTTCAGTCGTGTAACACTGAGACAGTGTTTTTGGCGATGTATCCTGTCCGCCTGTTGTGTGATTAAAATCTCTGGATAGAATGTGCCCTGTCAGTGAAATGTGGTCTGTATGAAGGTGTTCATACCGACTAGGTATTAAGTATATAGGGGATTCTTTAGTATCTCAGACTACTCGTGTTATCACGAGTGCACAGCTGTAAAGCTGCACTGAAAACTTAATAAGTCGTCTGGTGTCATTGGTAAGATCAGTTGTCTGTTGCATAGTACTAAAGAAGGCATTTGCTGCACTGTGAGATGCCCCTGGGTGTGTTCTGTTGGTCTGTGAGGCAAGGAGGGGAAGTGAGAGAAGCTTGAGCCTGTCTGCACTTGCACAGAGGTCACTGCTGGCCTTTTGACTGTCTGCCAGTGCAGGGGCCAGAGTCTTCCAGAAGAGGGCCTTGGCTACAGGCAGACAAGTGAGCCAGCCAGCCAGACAGGCAGCCAGCCGCATCGTCTGCAGTCTAGGTCTGGGGCTACAGGCTGGACTAGGGCAGCTCAAGTTACCCAGACAGATTTGTTAACACTGTTTGGGTCCGCTCGGCTTTCTAGCCAGGCCTCTGAGCCAAACGCGGCTGAGGTGACTTAATCTGTCATTAAACTCACATTACACCCGGACAGAGACTCGGCTCAGGGGGGCAGAGACAGCGCTCACTCTCCCACTCACTGGCATGGCTGGCTGGATTTGAGCAGACACAAAGAATACCCCCCTCCTCCGCCACCTCCTCCTCTTCCCCATCCTCTTCATGCCACACACCATGGCACAGCTAGACAGCCCAGCACGGTCTAGACAAAAGCAATTTCACTTGAAGTTGAAAAGTCATTTGACTGTGTGACGGGCACCTGTGTGGAGTTGGTGGTGTTTACAGGGTGCACAAATGTATTTGTCTTCTTGTGTTGCTTTCACAATACTGAGGTTATCTGCTATTTTGATTTCTAGAATTTGTTCAATCATCAGTCTTTGTTTTATATTTGCAGAAACATGTAGAAATACAGAAAATCTGATCACTAAACAGATTGAAACCATAATTACTAAAGTCATGAAATGTTGACATGTTTTAAATGCCTTCGCAGCATTGGTAATTCTGTATTAATTGTAGAATTTCTGCTTTCCAGCCTGTGTCCTTTGACACACACACACACACACACACACACACACACACACACACACACACACACACACACACACACTGTGACAACCAGATTACAATAATTAGTACAAAATGCAATAAAAAAATCTGCTTTGGGTCAAGATCTTCATATTTAACAAGTAAAGATGACTGAAGAAAAAGCCCTTTGGATTTTAACATCGTTCATCACTGTTTTAAAGGAACTAAGAACACTTTACCCAAATACTGATAACTCAGTGTGGTAGACATTCTTCAATCTAAGTGTGAAACTGACTGAATAAGTATACATGGTTGGGAATTGTAGTTTTATTGTATCAGTGACATTAGTGGCATTTTAATGTTTTTTTCTCAGGGCTGCTGACAGAACTCATTTGTCTCTGTACATTCTTCACTCCCTATCAGACAAACAGGAGGCGATGGCTGAACTTCGTTCACATCGGGCAAACGAAATTGCTTCCATTACTCTCAGCTTAAAAATGTCAGAAACCCTAACAACCTGCAGCACCTTCAGTGGAGGTCTAAGACATTGTTTCTCTCTGCTGAGATTTGTTTTTACGTAACAGCTGGTTCTGGTTCTCCCCCCGACCTCACTGCACCCCCACTGTCATGAGCTGCCAACAGCCAACATATGAACTTTATAATCAACTGTTACAAAGAACAGTGCCAAACCAATAAGCCACATATTTCTCAGATAAGAAGATTGTTTTATTTCATGTAGTTTTATTCTGTTTTACTTTAGTACATTTGGTTGCATTCTGGTGTAAATCCGTGTTTGGATAGTTTCATGACTTCATGTATTTGTGAGTGATTATGTGAAGAAAAGACATCGTGCATGGGAAACTACTTGAAGTGTGGATGGGGATGATACACAAGGACCTTCGTTTTTCTTTTTTAATGTTCTTGGTCTCAGAGGACGAGTGTGGTCTCTGAAAACTGTAATGCAACATTAAAACCAGGGCTTTTCTCAAACTTGGTCAACATAAAATTGCAAAAATGGTTCTGGCTGAATCATGAAAAGATGCTGGTCTGAAAACATACTGAAACACAAGGTAATATGTGGTCACTGAACTCATCTGGTGTTATGTTTGTTTGCAATTTTAAAAAAAAGTGCAGATTATTTGCTGTAAACAGCACATGGTTTGAGAGTAGTGTTGCTGCTTTTCATGTAAAAAATGAAAGAAGATGTTCTGCTGATAATACAGCTGCTGATATTTAAATGATTTTTCTGTGCAAGTGTCCTAAAAACAGCAACCGTTATTCCTACTTAATTGCTAAATGTGATCATTTCTTAATGTGTAGAGTGAGACATAATGTTTGAATTGACCATATTCTCTGTTCGGCAGATCAAGAAGTACTTTGAGCTGGAGCCGCTGGCCCGAGGGAAGCGCTGGATCTTGGAGGGCAGCACCACCGACAACATGGAGGCAGTGAAGGAGAGCTTTGGTCAGTTCATTAGCCTGTTGGAGGACAAGGACACAGAGCCTGCAAGGATATGATGCTAACACTGCTAATGCAGAGACATTAGCGGCTAACGACAAGGAAACACCGCATCCTGATGGTGCCCATGTTCACACACTCATGCACAGACACAAACATGTACACATAAGAAAATTCAGCAGATGTGGGCCTCTCTCTTCGAGATGTGTATTGTATGTTATCCTTCACTGAGGTCTCATTTTTCAAATTGGAAGAGTGTGCACAAGCAACAGTCAGCCACTACAACCTGACAGAGGAGAGCTGCCATTAAACCCACCCGATGTAAAACAGTTTGTCATGAAAAATCATTGAACTTTGCCAGGGATGGAAATCTTGTTTACTACTGTGCCATTGTGATTAAACCAGTGGCATTTGGGACGTATGGCATTCCTTTAGTCATCGTTGGACACTAACACACACATTCTCATTCTCAGTCTCACACACACACACACACACACACACACACCCACACACACACACACATACGGTCACACACAAAGTGGAGCCCAGGTTGTCTGTAGATATGTTTAACGTCTCCACTAATTACTTTACAGGATGTTTGGGTGGGCACGGTTGATATCCTTTCCACTGAGAAGTACTGTATGGCTGTCAAGTGTGCTTCTCCTTTTGACTTGGCAACAACGAATGTCGTTGTGTGGTCGGAGTGCATAGTCCAAAGCCTTGTGTTATGTACGGTAGTTACATATCGGTGAGTCACACTGTGTCTGAATATCTAATCTGAATAGTGTAGTCTGAGTATCTCATGGAGTATTATGTACATGCAAAGAAGCATGTTGCTGTGTACCCTCCTGTGCCGCCATACACAAGTACTACTTATCATGTGACTAAGTGCTAGGTGACTTTATGGAGTCGTGAGTCCATTTGGAGAACGTGAGAACAAGTCTGAATGCTTTTTATAAATGTGCAACTTACGATATATTTTATAGCTCTGTATGTTAACCTCAAAGAGCTACGTTCAGATTTTTTATATATCATACCACACCTATGACTTCTTTCAAATCAAAGACCAAAAAACAAAAAAAAAAAACAAAACACAGTGATTATTGACTGGGCTGGGTGTAGCCACAAGGTAGAGAAATGTGATGGATTTAGCTTCATTTCAGTGTTTAGCAAATGTAATATTTGTGTATCTGCATTTTTACTGTATTTTTTTTTTCTTCTGAATTTGACATAATGCCTCTCAACACTGGCGAGCGCCTCCAGTCTCCCATCAGGGTGGAATACAAACTCTATCAATCAGCCACAGCAACAGCTGCATCTGACAAGTCCCTGTCCGACACCCTAATGCCTTCCAACTGTCTGTGAAGACCCCTCCCTGTCTGCTGTTTATCGTGGACCCCCACCCCACCTCATCCCAACCCATTCCAACCAACGTTGCCCCTCCACTCCAGCTCCGTTCCCTGTCCCCATTACTGCTCAGTGGGGTTTTTTATCCCAGATGCCATCTTTCAGCCCGGCTGCTCTCGTGTGGACTCCAAACGTCTAAAATGAGTCGTATTCATTGTGCCACAGGTGTGTGGTTGTTCCCCAGGATGTGCTTCAGTAACGGATAAAGTTCACACCTACTTCCTGTGTGCTTTGCATTTTTGTTGTTGTTTTGTTCAGTATTTTGTCAGGTTTTTAGAGATTGAATCACTTTTTGTACCTGACTTGAGATCTGCCAGGTAATGTTTACAGTCCGCATGGATCATTGCATTCGGTTGCTTGAATGCGAAATAAATCTTTCGACTAGGAGGGTTTATACCAATGCCGGACTGCTGACACATAGGTTTTAAAACATTCACTGCAGTCTATTTTGTTTTTTTGTTTTTTTTGTATCTTTGTTTGTTTTTTCAATCATACATTTTGTCTAAAATGGCAATTAAAGTTTTAAAAATTAAAATATTGTCTTAGTTGTTATTTACATCTTGATTACTTTTGCTTATTAAAATGTTGTAGTAAACTGTTTAATATATCTCACGTTGAATGCCATAATGTCTTTTTAATATATAACCTGATAATGGGGGGTATGGATGACAGTTTCTAGGTTTGTTAAAGAGTATAAATATTTTCTGTATTCTGAGAACTAGTGAAGAGTGTAGCATTTCATCTGTTTGTGACCAGAAATTCATTGAGACCAGATATGAATTTAGAGACTACGGTGTAGGTCTGTTTTCAGTAAATATTTGTACAATTTGATATTAATACTTCATGTATCTGTATGAAATGTGTGATGAGTTGAATGTTTGCCCACGTTTCTGGAAACATTTTCTTCACAATGTCTCTGATTTGTGATTTAAGGTGGAAATCTGAGACGCTGGAAGATAATCAGGAAAACGCAGATGAACCAGTGGAGGTTGAGCCAAAGTAAAAAAAAATCTAAAAAAAAAAAACCTCAAAGTCAAAGTGGAGCAGCTGAAGAAAGTTCTGAGTGGAAAGTTAACCGAGTGAGACAGGAGTTCTTGATAAATATACTCTACTCTGTGCTACCTCTGCCTCCCCTTTTCTTCTCCTTTTGCCCTTCTTCCCTCTCTTTCAAATTAACCGTGTGGCTTTAATACAATGTGTGTCATGCAGGTTGCCCTGGCGACTCTTTGATCCTGTTTTCCAGTCTCTGCCTCTGGGGCAGACGTGCTTCTCTTCAGTCTGCTGCACACCAGCTCTGGAAGCTGCTGCAGCCCTGAGACAAACCATGGGCTGCTGCGCTTGTCTCACTCCCCTTTTTTCTTCCTGTCGCTCTCACTTTCTCTCTGTTTTCTATCTCTCTCTCCTTACTGTTTTTTTTTCCCTCTCTCTCGGGTTCTCTCCATTTCTCTGTCTCTCTCTTGCTCGCTCTGCTTCCCTTTGGTCACGCCAAAGCAGCCCTCCCTCAGCATGGGCATCCAGGGTGCCCTGGGGAAGGGAAGAGGCCAGAACCTCAGCGAAACAGCCCTCTTGGGAGAAAAAAGGGAGAGACAGGGGACCTCTCTCTCTCTCTCTCTCTCTCTCTCTCTCTATCCTCCTCACCCTCTCTTTCTGTCTGTACAGTTGAGTTTAATCCCTTGAAAAAGATGCAGCCCATCCTCTCCTCCCACATTGAACCTTTACCTGCTCTACCTGTGTAATTGCTGGTGTCTAGCTGCAGTTTTTTTTCTCTTGTCCTTGTTGAGAGCCAGTCAAGAACTTATATTATTGATGTTGTGTGGTAATACACTCCAGATTTTTCCAATCTGTGCCCACAGTTGCTTTACCAAGCAACAGTGTTGGGGACGTGATGTTTGCTGTGATGGATACAGTATCTCAAGAAACATTCAAGTCTGTGCAAGTTGATTTCTATAATTCACTGAAATGAATGGTAATTAATGGCTGCCTGGAAGGGAGGAAAAACACTAACAGAAATGCAAAGAGAAACTGTGACAAGCTTGATTGTTGGCAGTGATATAAAGTGAAGGTGTGTTTTGTAACAAAAGGATGAAACATGCAGAAATGCAATTTAGAGAATGACTGTGTAAGACCCTGCACAAAACACAGTGAACTTACAGTACTCAGCAGAGTGCAAACCTGCCAACCACAGCCAATTATTAAACGCTCCAAGCTACAGCCTCCATCATAGTTTATTGTTTGTCTTTTTGGTTTTGATTTCCTGACATCAAGAGCGCTGCATTCACGTCATTATTGGTTGTCTTCGCATTTACAATGTGGTTACACCGTGTTTAGTACACACGCATCACAGTCAATGAAAAGACAGGAAATCTTCCATCAAGTGTGGGTTGGATTCAAACATGGGCTGTGCTCATTTTAACACTTTAGGAATGAAAATCAACTCTCATGATTTTACAGTGTAGGAAGCAGACTGGCTGCAGAACGAAATGAGCCATGTAGGTTTTAAAAAAAATAATTATCCTCGCACTTTGCTGCCACATTTTACATTTTCAGCTTGACCTCAGTATGACTCCTTAACTACACTAAAGTAGAAGCTATTTGATATACTACACACGGTGTTTGACAGAACTACACACAGCATGTCTGCCAAAAACAAACAAGAAAATATTGGCAGTATCAAATGAAATGCTGTATGACAGATTTTAGGATGCATTTCTAAAGTAAACAGCTGCAATTTTATCGGTGCAGACTGCAAATAAGTAAAATAGATAGAAATTCTTGATTTTAGCTTTCTTTGATTTGACAAAATAAAGAATACAGTGAAACAATATTACGTAAAACTGTTGCATTTGCAATGGCCCTTATGATTGGGAAGTACTAATGTAAAGGAAATTTGTTGTATTTTTCATATTTTGGCATGTACGATGGGACAAAAATGTGCCGCATAGAGTATAAGGACCCACCAGAAGTACAAAGAAATGTGATCACACATAACAAAATGACCCCTATGAGCTTTGTGAAATGCAAATGCGCGACCCAACGGGGAACCTAACTTTCGTTTACAAGACAAACAAAAGCAGGCATGTTTTCTTAAACTCTGCAAAGAATGCCCATTTCTCTCTGTCTTCTCCCTTCTCCCGTCCAGTGTGTGTGGCAGCATTTCTGCTGATAAGACCCCGCTAGGAGGTGGAACAGATGTTGCCCTGATATCCATCTGGGCCTCGTACCCCTGCTCTGCCTCCCACAGCTGGTGCTCCACGCAGGTCACCCCACATTCCCGGCCCCTCACAGCAAGGGGCTGCTCCCACAAAAAAAAAAAAAAAAAAACTGCTCTCCTCCTCAGGATCGTCAAGCAGTGACGCAGCACAGAAATCAGCCTTGATGCTGCTTTCACTCATCCATGTGTGCATGTGTGAGAGCGAGATGCCAGTCAGTCATCAGACAGGATCTCTGGGTTCATTCGAGGTGTTTCCTCTTTGTTTCAACACTCTCCTGCCTTCATGACTCTCACACACACGCACACACACGCACACACACGCACAAACACGCACAAACACGCACACGCCCCTTTGAAAAACAAACACAAGTGACGGAAATGCATCAATATGATGTAAGCTAGTGAGGAAATGTTCCCTGGACTAAATAATCAGTCCCAGATATGTGAGACGATTACACCAAAGAGTCACAAAATGTGCAGCACGTTGACATCCTGACTGGTGTCCCTCCACATATTTTGATTTTTTTTTTTTTTTAATTAACCAGCAATCTGGCAGTTTTGTTTGTCCTTAGGCTGTGAGAACTTCATATGTCAATTTTATTTGAATTTACTGGATTAATAGACATTTTTTAGTGGCCAAACAATACTGGTGTGAAATAGTAATGGCAATAATTTCAGATTTTGATGGTTAGGACTCTCCACTTAAACCCAAATGGCTTAAAGTTAATTATTTAAAATGAATATAAATCTACTTTTTTTTAGAATTTACAGATTATAAGACCTGTATACTAATGTCAAACACACACACACACAAGCCCATAATGCTTACGGTGCACTAAGTAACAGCAAAAAACAATTCTTAAAACCTTGCCTGACAGCAAATAGACTTGTTTTCTTTTTGTTTTACTTTCAAATACTTTTATTTTCAAATGTTTACTGCAAATACTACGTCACCAACATCCTTGTTATTGAATATATTCAGTGATTTATCAGTAACTTACAGCTGTTTTTTTTTTATCCGCTGTGTGATTTCAGATGTGCAGCGGGAGATTCGTCAGAGCCGACCTCCCTCACTCTGAATGTGACGGCAGAGGAATCCCTCCTGTCGTGCATGGGATCCTGCAGGTTTGTGGTCAAGCTGTAAAACAAATGAATCTATCAAACCTGATAGAATGTGCATGAGTTACACGCCTGCCAAGCAGTGGGTGAACACACTCTGCAGCAACATGCAACAATCATTATTACCACTAATTAATACTAAAGTTTCTGTTTCTTTTTCCTTCTGCACTTGAGTTTAACCCATAATTAAATTTAGGTTCACATAAGGTTAAACTTGGCGTAGAAGATTCAGTTTCAATACATCTGATATAAAGATCATGATACACAAGCACATTTGAGTATATTAAATCAGTCGGAATATATTTAAGTAATTTAATCAGAAGGGGAAATTGAAGATATTGGGCACCGAACCAGCTGTCATTTCTTTCCAATCAAACCGGTTTGGACAGGGAATCCTTTATTCGCACGAGTCCAGCAGGGCTAGAAGCTCAGACTTTCTCATTATTTCTTCACATTTGTTTCTGTTAAATGTAAGAATGCAGAAACCCTCACAAATGTGTCTATTCCTGGAACAGATGTGGCCTGCTGAAACTTGTGAGCTCTGCCTTCCCCAAACTTCATCCACTGCCTCAGATTTATGAACCGGGATCTTCACGGATTAGAGTCTGAAAAACTCCCTCTGCAACTGATCCACAGCAGGTAAATCTTAGTGAATGTGAAGTTTCACAGGTGACTATGATCTGAGTTTGATTTTCTGTCTTTTTATCTACCACAGAACTTCTGGATCTCTCTTTTTCTGTTCCTACATTAGAGCAATGACACAGGTAAGTAGAAGTACTGCATTCAAAATCGTACTCAAGTATTAGTATTAGCAGCAAAATGTACAGTATCATAAGTAAAAGTGTTCATTAGTCAGCAGAAAGCCCCTTGTGTGATATTATTTTATTGGATTAGTATTATTGATGCATAATAATCATTTTATTTAATGCTGTGGCTGGTTAAAGTAAAGCTTAATATAATGTCGGGTTGTTCAGTCTATAACAATACATCATATTTTATGAGGTAATATATTTTGCATGTCATTTGTAAGAACTGATTATAATGCTCAAATGTTGTGGACAGTTGAAGCACAGCATTAGCCTCTGAGCTGTAGTGCTATAGACGAGTATAGAATGGACACACTCAGGTAAAGTATAAGTACCTCAAAGCCTCTGCCTTTAAAAACCTTCCAGCTGGTGAATTTTCAACTGAGGATAGTGTTCTGTCACTTTTGGCACTTCAACATATTTTAACTGTTTGTGAGTTTGAGACAAGATGAAATGAATATGATCCTCGCAGGGATCCTTTAAATGTTCAGATATTAAAGGACTTAAATCGCTCAAACTTTTGTCCTTGAAAAATTGAGGAAACCATGCCGTGCAATTCTACTCTGGCCCTTTGTGGCCACCTAAACGCCTCTTGTTTTTTCTGTGTGTTTGAATGCCTCGTCTGTTGGGTGACTTCCGTGGGATTCCAGCAGGCTTGTCACTCAGATTGTTTGTCCTGGGGACGAGATCTGTGTGAGTCCTGTTTCTCTTCCTCTTTCCTCGGCCCGAGTGCTGATGGAGACCCGCATCCCAGGTGGCCCACACATCAAAACAAGAGGGATCGCAGCTCTTGGTTTTCAGACAAACATCACTCACTTTCTTTGTTGTCTGAGGGACAGGGGGCATGGCGGTTTATCTCCAGAGGATCTCCCCCGCTATCGCCTTCCACCAGCCCACCGCCCCATCCCACAGGAGCCGCTAAAAGCAAATGTCAGTCATGGAGAAGGCGTTGCATTCCTTCAAAAGGTCAATTAGTGGTGGCCACTGAAGGATCTGTCGCATGTTTAAGTCAAAATATGGGGGAAATATTTAAAAATCTTCTTTTCAAGATCGTCCAATCCGGTTACAGATTTATTTCCTTGGTGCAAAACAAAACCACAGCAGGTAATTTGCCTTCTCTATTTGAAATCCTTCTTTACGATGACACCTCTGTCACGTTGCAGCCCATGTTTTGAAGATAACTGCCCTGCCCTCTGCACCTACCTACCACACACAGCCCAGTTTAGTCTACTGTGAGTTATTTGACATGGAGCCTGATTCACGATGTACCACATATGCAACCTATTGCTCTCTCAGGCCATGTGATGGGAGCACAGTAGCAGCTCGCAATGTAGCAGCTCCTGACCCATCTGTGCAGGTGATTCCTGCTCCGGCTCGTCCCCTCCAGGCCTATAAGGAGCACCGTGTCTAGGGGACTTTTATGATCATGACCTTAACATGCCCGTCTCGAGTGGTCTAGACTCAGTGCTCCGTTTACTAGAGTCCCTATCCCACTGATGGCTATCAGACTTTTCGCTTTTTACTAGTGACTCTCTCTTGTCATAAGTCTTTGAAGACGGACAGACATGACGCTTTGACCATCCTTTTTGTGGACTTTTTAGAATTTACTGTCACAGCTCTGAAAAAGAGGGATTAACAGAGGGGAGGGCTCTGACATGCACTGCCTCTCTCTGCAGGAGAGTCAGATGAACATGTGCAGAGTACAGCTGTGGCTTGGCTGCACTGTGAGAAGGTGGTCAGACGTTCAGGTAGGGCAGATGCCAGCTTTAAATTAAAATCTACATCAAGTGCAAGCATCAGGAAGGATGGATCTGGGTCAAAAGATGTTGGGGAATCTTTTCTATGAGACAAACTGAGGTAAAGTTACAGCTTTGTGCCAAGTGACAATGTTTTCACACTAACACAAGTGACATTTACCTCATTCGCTGTCTTTGATTGTGGTTTTTATGAGCCTTGGCCTCTGATAACTCCTATAATGAGCCAACGCAGTCAATGTTTCGTAAGAAGCCACAGGTGATTAACCACTCACTAATGTGTAGTAAATATTTAATTGTTGCCTATAAATTTTGCTTTTTATACATTATGATCTGTTTGGTGCGCTGCGTGGCACCGAGCCAAACACTGTAGGTGGATTAGCTCATTGAATCCAAACAGTTTACGGGGAAAGCTGCTCCAGTGACGACACTATGTGGGCAGCTTGCAGCTCTCAAAATACAAACGTTCCGTGTGAAAGCGAAAAAGTGAGTCTTTCACAGGGACAATCTAGTAAACACGGTCGCTGCGTAGAGAGAGAACACCTGTGTTTTACCAAAGTTTTGGCACGGAGCAGTTTAATCACTACCGGAACCATATTTGGTCGAGTGCAAATTTAACGTTGCCCTTAAAGTGATGACGACATGCACCCTGACTCACGCAGGGAACTGCAAAGTCAGTCACAAATAAGATGTGAGTGAACCATGAAAGCAGAGATGGTGCCGAGATGAATCAGCTCTGCTGGAGTAGCAGGCTGCAGACACAAACACGGGTTAGATAGCAGGAATAAGCTGCAGCCAGAAATAGTGTTTAAGGTGTTGAGGATTAGGGTTAAATGTCAGAAAGGTCAAGTAAGAGACTAGTTTAGATTGGATTAGAGAGGTTAGTTGGAAGGAGCTTGCTGATCAATTGGTCAAGTTCTGAGTCTTTCTATACTTGTACAGTAACCAATGGTATATACAGTATGTGTATTTACATTTAATGTTGACAAACCTGACCCTTATTTGAGGGAGGTTATTTCCCAGTAAACCACAACCTAGTTTTTGTAAAAGTTTGTGAGTATTTAGAAACAATTTATATGGTCTGAAATATTTTTTATTTTGACTCAATGTAGAAAAAAGTCAGTTGTTTCAACAACTGCAACACTGATGAAGTACAAGTTTAAATAAAACCACATCTTCAAAGAAGACAGCTCCTAAATGTTTTTCTATAATTTTGAGAATTCCTGTTTGTGTCCATTCCAGTGTTTTGGGATCACACGGCAGTGCTTCCTCTCTGTTTACTGTCTTTCTGAGGACTGAGCCTAAACATCCTCTAACAGGATTAACCAACAGGAGAAACCCAGAAGAAGAAAATATGTCCACTCACTTAACCTGCCAGAGGGTGACTCACTGACCAACAACTGTGTAGTCATAACAAATTTACACCAAAGAGTTAATAAGCCTCTTCTCAAAATACTGTTTTTGCCCAAATTTCAAATCAGGAGTGAAAATATTTTCACAATAAAATCACTTTAGATTTTTAACAAATACTTTTTGAACAGTTTTAGCTGAATGAGAGTCAGTGCCAACGTGTGTAAATTTTAACACTATTTAAATTAAATTTTTTTAATTTTATTTTTAAATTTTAATTCAAATACTCTTAACTTATGATTATGACTTAATTACCTGATCACATAGTTGTATCAGATCTACATCAGACCTAGAGTGCAGCTACCAGTCTCACAATTTCTATACCAAAGCAAAATGTGAACGAACAAATAACCAGGGCAACCCTTAACATCTGTTGTCCTTTAAAACCCCTGAAAACTTACTTCTCTATAACTTTGACTATTCTAATCTCAATAAATAACAAGTCATGTAAATAAATCATCTTTAGGTTTGTTTTGTTCAGAGTTGAACAGTGACAAACTTGATTATCTGCATCATCAGGTGTGCATGTGTGCATGTGTGTGTGTGTGCGTGCGTGTGCATGTGTGTGCGCATGTGTGTGCGCGCGTGTGTGTGTGCGCGTGTGCGCGTGTGTGTGTGTGTGTGTGTGTGTCGACCAGCTGTCCTCACAATTTGATTTACATATTGCTCAATTTTGATTAGTGCGCTGATTCCAATTACTCGCAGTAAAAAGCAGAGTGAAAAAACACAGGTTTTCAGAGCCTTTAAGTAGCTTTAACGTAGGAAAAATAATCTTATTCCACACTTTTTGACACTATTGCATATAAATTCTGTATCCTGTTCTTCATTTAAGGTATATGATGTTAACAGTGATTTTATGGCTGCATCATTCCATCTAATGATATTCTGGATGTTTTCATGTCCATTTATATTAATTTCCCCAAAATTGAACCTAATAGTGGGATCAAAGAGGGTAAACAGAATATTGTAATGTACTGTAAATGTGTGTATTTTTATTTGTGGTTATTAGCAACAGCAGTGAAATGTAACCAAGTACTTTAAGTCAAGTACTGTTCTTAAGTACGCTATTGAGATACTTGTACTTAAGTATTTCCATTTCATGTTATTTTATACTTGCACTCCACTAAAATATGACCTTATGAAATAGGATTAGTTGTTATATAATGAACTAACAAAGATAGTTAATGTCCTTTCAGATAACTGTGTGAAACTCATCTAATAAGACTGCTCTTTCTTTTGCATTTTTCTAATACATTTCTCCCCATTACAATGTTTTTTTTCCATTCAGCCATGGGGACAGCTATGTCTGGCGTGGGGCCCAGAGAGCTACAGACACTATGGGGAACAACCTTGGTGTTGATGGTATCTCCATCCCAATGGTTCGGTTGGGGTGGTCTGAGGTGGAAGAGCCCTCTCCCCTTCTTTGACCAGTCATCTGCTGCAGTGGGAATGACCTGAGAGATGCCATGAGCATCAATCTCATCGCAGCAATGAAGGAAGATCTGCACCACCTCCGCCTGCGGTATCCAGGTACAGTATAAAGATAATTTTCTCAGAGGTGCAGGGGGAAGGCTGGTATCAATCCGGGGAAGATCAACAAGGCTCGAATGTTTGTGAAGAGTGTTCATTGTTTAAGTTGCAGCTTTGTACATCATCCACACATAAGGTTTGACACTTGCTATTTTTAACATCTACAATAATCTACTCGTTGCCAAATTAAAAGCAAGTGTTAACTAGAATTATTGCCTCTTGTGTGTTTACGCGAACCAGTCAAGATGCAGGAAATATGGTCACAATCTCCTCTTCTGTTCCTGATATGTGGTGTTAAATAATGGCTAGAAAAGTATTTACATTAACATTATGATATCACAGCAAAGTCAACCTCTTACCCTTTGGATATTAAATGTAATCACTTCATCATTTTATGCTATTAGACAGTTGTGTTTAATTGTGTCATAATCAGCATATGAATTCTTGAATTATGATCAAAAATATGTTTTGTGAGGTCACGGTGACCTTGAACTTTGACCACCAAATCCTAATCACTTCATCCTTGAGTCCAAGCAAACGTTTGTGCCAAATTTGAAGAAATTCCCTTGAGGCGTTACTGAGATATTGCGTTCACGAGAATGGGACGGACAGATGGACGGACAGACAACCTGAAAACATAATGCCTCTGGCCACGGCTGTCACCAGCATGGAGGCAAATGTCTGGAAAAGTAATTCATTTTGCCAGTGTTTGAAGTTGTCTGGCACATGGTGGGTGACGATGAATTGTCCCCCAAAGAGTTAATTGATGGAGAGGAGAAAACCTTCAGGGAGGGAAAAGTTCAGTTTTCTCCCTCCCTGTCCTGTTTGAAGGAGATGTGAGTTGGCAGTGCAGGAGAGGCTTGAAGATTAATGTTGCAAAAGGGGGCTCTGACAGCCTTTCCGCTGGGTGCGGTTCTCTTGGGTGGCCCGATTGGTCTTGGATGTCACTTTTGCTACTTAATCTTGTGTATGTGAACCAGGCTGATTCAGAGGCGCTGGGGGGATGTCCACTGGGCAGCAACAGGAGAGACAGACTGAGGAGAAAGCGAGAATGTCACTCCTTCATCTTTCAGCTGCTTATTTATTTTTATTTTTTCCAGGTTAAAAAAAAGCCATAGAAGTATCCTACTACTAATGAATGGAGAAATCTGTCAGTCCATCCATCCAACCTCTCATGCGATTGATTTCAAACTTGGCGTGTGTATTACTGAGGAACTGGGAAAATGCAATGTCGACTGTGACGTTTTTTTGGACCAGCAGTTGTTGACCAGACCAAGGGCGTAGGTTTGCATATGGACGGTAGGGACATATACCTACCAATATTTTGGGAGGACAGAATTGTCCCTAACAATATTTGGTGAACTCTTTCACAATATGTTTGGAGTGAAGTCATATTAGATCATTCCAATGTGCCATCCAAGAGTCTACGTCTCCAAGACAACCGATTAGGCATGCTAGCATTTGATTGAAGGAAAGGGCGGGGGCTATCTGAAGGCGTGACAATATCACAGCGGTACCTGACATCACCAGAAAACTGTCAACTGATGTTAGCTAGCATTACCTAGCAAGCTAACCCTGGCTTCTGTCTTCTGTAGGGTAGCAGTCAGTTTGTGGGCAGGAGTAAACATAAAATGCTGGATATATCAAAGTATGAGTTTAATTTCTGTCGAAACATCCCATGAAAATGTCATCATGAATACTAAGACGTTATATATGCCTTATTGTACAACAATTAGTTCCTAGTAAGTAATTTCATTGCAGGAGAAGCATTCCATAAGTGCTGATACTTTAGAAAGATGAATATATTTCCAGAAATAACATTTGAATTAAATGATGTATGGTCGTCAGAAGGGGTTGAAGGGGAGAAGCTTGGATACTTCAGTGCACAGCTAAAGTAACGTGTAGGCAAAGTAGCAAGATAGTGTTCACTGTGCACGTCAGGACAATGTTAATGTGTTGCTAGCAACACTCCTGTAGCAGTCCAATTGCGGAACTTTTTGTGTTGGCATAGAATATTAAATGATGAAATAAACAAAATAATCATAATCTCCTTTACTATGACCTTTTTATGCCTTACTACACTATGACTTACTATACTATAACTTTTTATTCCTTGCCATACTATGAGTTTTTATACCTTACTTTTATGCCTGACTTTTTTTTGCCTTACTTTTATGCCTTACTATGACATTTTTATGCCATGCTATACTATGACTTTTTTATATCTCTTATTATACTATGACATTTATATGCCTTACTATACAATTACTTTTGTATGCCTTGCTATACTATGACATTTTACGCCTTACTTTATTATGACTTCTGTATGCCTTGCTACACTACATTTTTATGCCTTACTATACTTTGATCATTTATGCCTTACTTTTATGCCTGACTTTTTAATAATTTAAAATACTATGACATTTTTATGCCTTACTATACTGTGACATTTATATGCTGTACTATAATATGATTTTTTTTATGCTTACTATACTATGACATTTTATGCCTTACTTTTATTACTGACTTTTTAATACCTTATTGTACTATGACATTTTTATTCCTTGCTATACTATGATTTTTTTATGCCTTGCTGTACTGTGATATTTATATGCCTTACTTTCATGCCTAAGTATGACATTTTTATGACATACTATAGTATGACTTTTTATGCCTTACTATACTATGACATTTATATGCCTTGCTATAAAATGACTTTTTTATGCCTTGCTATATTATGACTTTTTAAGATTTAGCATACTATGACTTTTTATGCCTTACTATACTATGGCTTTTTATGCCTTACTATACGATGACATTTATATGCTTTACTATACTATGACATTTGTACGCCTTACCATACTATGTCTTTTTATGCCTCACCATACTATGACATTTTTATGCCTTACTGTACTATGACTTTTTATGCCTGACTTTTTAATGCTTTACTATACTATGACATTTTTATGCCTTACTATACTATGAGGTTTTGATGCCTTATTATACTGTGACATTTATATGCTGTACTATAGTATGACATTTTTATGCCTTACTTTTATGCCTTACTACGACATTTGTATGCCATACTATACTATGACTTTTGTATGCCTTGCTATACTATGACATTTTTATGCCTTACCATACTATGACTTTTTTATGCCTTACCATACTATGACTTTTATGCCTTACTCTACTATGACTTTTTTATGCCTTAGCATACCATGACCTTTTATGCCTTACTATACTATGACTTTTTATGCCTTACTCTACTAGGACTTTTTTATGCCTTATCATACTATGCCTTTTTATGCTTTACTTTTATGACTGACTTTTTAATGCCATACTATATTATATCATTTTATGCCTTACCATACTATGACTCTTTTTTATATCCCTTACTCTACTATGACATTTTTATTCCTTACTATACTGTGACTTTTTTATGCCTTACTATACTATGACTTTTGAATGCCTTACTATACTATTACATTTTTATGCCCTACTATACTATGTGTTACATTTTTGTCAGAACGGATGTTGGACCCCAGACCAGAGACAGAACAAAAAATACACAAGCAATAACAGTGTAAGGGAGTTTATTGGGGACAAGGCAGTGGTGATGGTGAATGTGGAGGGCGAGTGGGTCCGGGGAATCCAGGTGTCTGGAGATAACATGAGGCCGGAGGTAGGTGAGTAAACACACTCTGGAACACAAGGGATGGCTGGAGACCAGAGGCAGGTGGGTGGTGTGGTGTGGCAACGGCAGAGTGTGGCAGGATCAGCAGCCCACAAATCAGGAAGTCTTTTGGAGCACAGGAGAAAAAAGAACTAATACAGTAAAAACACCGGAAGATCATTGAATCACAAGATGACTCTGTAATCACAGTGGTCGAGACAGTAACTACCACTGTGAAGAGCGGAACAATCTGGCGACGAATAGATGGATGACAGGGGTATACATACTGTAGGTGATGGGTATACTATACAATGACTTTTTATGCCTTCACATAGTATGACATTTTTAAGCCTAAAAAGTCATCGTATAATAAGTCATAAAAAGTCATAGTGTAGTAAGGCATAAAAATGTCATAGTATAGTTAGGCATAAAATGTCATATTATTGTAAAGAATAAAAATGGCATACTAAAGAATAAAAGTAAGGCATAAAAAATCATAATATAGTAAGGCATTGAAATGTCATAGTAAAGCACAAAAAAAGGCAGTAGAGTAAGGCATAAAATGTCGGGAATAAAAGTAAGGCATAAAAACTCATAAATGGTAAGGCATAAAAATGTCTTACTAAGGCATAAAAGTAAGGCATAAAAAAGTCATGTTATAAAAAGGCATAAAAATGTAAGAAAAATGTCATAGTATAGTAAGGCAAAAAAAGTCAAAAATGTCATAGTATAGTAAGGCATAAAAAGTCCTAAAAAAGGTCATAGTATAGTAAGGCATAAAAACGACATAGTATAGTAGATCATAAAAAGTCATAAAAACGTCATAGTATAGTGAGGCATAAAAAGTCATAATAACGTCATAGTATAATAAGACATTAAAAGTAAAAAAAACAACATTGTTGCATAAACGATCATAAAAACGTCATAGTATAGTAAGGCATAAAAAGTAAAAAAAAAAAACATTTTATAGTAAGGCATAAAACGTTACAGTATATTTAGGCATAAAAAATGTTAAAAAATGTCACAGTATATTAAGACATAAAAATGTCAAAAAAGTATAGTAAGGCATAAAACGTCATAGTATACTAAGGCATTAAAACATCATAGTATAGTAAGACATAAATATGTCTAAAACTGTCATAGTACAGTAAGGTATAAAAATGTGAAAAATATCATGGTATAGTAAGGTATAAAAACGTCATAGTAGAGTAAGGCATGAATATGTCAAAAAAACGTCATAGTATAGTAAGGCATAAAAACGTCGCAGTATAATTAGTCATAAAAATGTTAAAAAATGTCATAGTATAGTAAGGCATAAATATGTCAAAAAACATCCTGGTATAGTAAGGCATAAAAAGTCATAAAAATGACATAGTATAGTAAGGCATGAAAATGGCAAAAAACATCATAGTATAGTAAGGCATAAAAAGTCATAAAAACGTCATAGTATAGTAAGGCATAAAAAGTAAAAAAAACGACATAGTATAGTATAGCATAAAACGTCAAAAGAACATCATCGTATATTAAGGCATAAAAGGTCATATGAACGTCATAACATGGCAAGGCATGAGACGAAATAATATAATTAGGCATAAAAACGCCGAAAAAGCGTCATAGTATAGTATGGCATAAAACGTCAAAAAAAGGTCATAGTATAAAACATCAAAAAAACATCATAGTATATTAAGGCATAAAAGGTCATAAAAACGTCATAGTATGGTCAGGCATCAAAAAATATAGTATAGTAGGTAATAAAAATGCCAAAAAACATCTACGTATAGTATGGCAGAAAAATTCCAAAAAACGTCATAGTATAGTATGGTATAAAATGTCAAAAAAACATTGTTGTATATTAAGACATAAAAGGTCATAAAAACGTCATAGTATGTTCAGGCATCAAATTACATAGTATAGTGAGGCATAAAAGTGCCTAAAAACATCATAGTATAGTATGGCAGAAAAATGCCAAAAAACGNTATAAAAATGCCAAAAAACGTCAAAAGATAGTATGACAGAAAAATGCCAAAAAACGTCATAGTATATTAAGGCATAAAAGGTCATTAAAATGTCAGGCATCAAAAAATATAGTATAGTAGGGAATAAAAATGCCAAAAAACATCTACATATAGTATGGCAGAAAAATGCCAAAAAACGTCATAGTATAGTATGGCATAAAATGTCAAAAAAACATTGTTGTATATTAAGACATAAAAGGTCATAAAAACGTCATAGTATGGTCAGGCATCAAACAATATAGTATCGTAAGGAATAAAAATGCCAAAAAACATCTACGTATAGTATAGCAGAAAAATGCCAAAAAACGTCATAGTATAGTATGGCATAAAATTTCAAAAAAACATCATAGTATATTAAGGCATAAAAGTTCATATGAACATCATAACATGGCAAGGCATGAGACGAAATAATATAACTAGGCATAAAAATGCCAAAAAAGCGTCATAGTATAGTTTGGCATAAAATGTCAAAAAAACGTCATAGTATAGTATGGCATAAAACGTCAAAAAAACTTCATAGTATATTAAGGCATAACAGGTCATATGAACATCATAACATGGCAAGGCATGAGACGAAATAATATAATTAGGCATAAAACGTCAAAAAAAACGTCATAGTATAGTATGGCATAAAACATCAAAAAAACATCATTGTATATTAAGGCATAAAAGGTCATTAAAATGTCAGGCATCAAAAAATATAGTATAGTAGGGAATAAAAATGCCAAAAAACATCTACGTATAGTATAGCAGAAAAATGCCAAAAAACGTCATAGTATAGTATGGCATAAAATGTCAAAAAAACATCATAGTATATTAAGGCATAAAAGGTCATATGAACATCATAACATGGCAAGGCATGAGACGAAATAATATTATTAGGCATAAAAAGCCAAAAAAGCGTCATAGTATAGTATGACATAAAACATCAGAAAAACATCATACTATATTAAAGCATAAAAGGTCATAAAAATGTCATAGTATGGTCAGGCATCAAAAAATATAGTATAGTAAGGCATAAAAATGCCAAGAAACATCTACATATAGTATGGCAGAAAAATGCCAAAAAACGTCGCAGTATAGTATGGCATGAAATGTCAAAAAAACATCGTTGTATATTAAGACATAAAAGGTCATAAAAACGTCATAGTATGGTCAGGCATCAAATTACATAGTATAGTGAGGCATAAAAAGGCCTAAAAACATCTATGTATAGTATGGCAGAAAAATGCCAAAAAACGTCATAGTATAGTATGGCATAAAACGTCAAAAAAACATCATAGTATATTAAGGCATAAAAGGTCATATGAACATCATAACATGGCAAGGCATGAGACGAACTAATATAATTAGGCATAAAACGTCAAAAAAACGTCATAATATAGTTTGGCATAAAGCGTCAAAAAAACGTCATAGTATAGTATGGCAAAAAACATAAAAAAAACTTCATAGTATATTAAGGCATAAAAGGTCATGTGAACATCATAACATGGCAAGGCATGAGACGAAATAATATTATTAGTATAGTTTGGCATTAAACGTCAAAAAACCGTCATAGTATAGTATGGCAAAAAACATCAAAAAAACATCATAGTATATTAAGGCATAAAAGGTCATGTGAACATCATAACATGGCAAGGCATGAGACGAAATAATATCATTAGGCATAAAAAAGCCAAAAAAGCATCATAGTATAGTATGACATAAAACGTCAGAAAAACATCATAGTATGGTATGGCATAAAACATCAAAAAAACATCATAGTATATTAAGGCATAAAAGGTCATATGAACATCATAACATGGCAAGGCATGAGACGAAATAATATTATTAGGCATAAAAAAGCCAAAAAAGTATCATAGTTTAGTATGACATAAACCATCAAAAAAACATCATAGTATATTAAAGCATAAAAGGTCATAAAAATGTCATAGTATGGTCTGGCATCAAAAAATATAGTATAGTATGGCAGAAAAATGACAAAAAACGTCATAGTATAGTATGGCATAAAATGTCAAAAAAACGTTGTATATTAAGACATAAAAGGTCATAAAAACGTCATAGTATAGTCAGGCATCAAATTACATAGTATAGTAAGGCATAAAAGGGCCTACAAACATCTATGTATAGTATGGCAGAAAAATGCCAAAAAACGTCATAGTATAGTATGGCATAAAACGTCAAAAAAACATCATAGTATATTAAGGCATAAAAGGTCATATGAACATCATAACATGGCAAGGCATGAGACGAAATAATATAATTAGGCATAAAAACGCCAAAAAAGCGTCATAGTATAGTATGGCATAAAACGTCAAAAAATATCATAGTATATTAAGGGCATAAAAGGTCATATGAATATCATAACATGGCAAGGCATGAGACGAAATAATATTATTAGGCATAAAAAAGCCAGAAAAACATCATAGTATAGTTAGGCATAAAAATGTTTAAAAAATGTCACAGTATATTAAGGTATAAAAATGTCAAAAAGTATACTAAGGGATAAAAGGTCATAAAAACGTCATAGTATAGTAAGGCATAAAAGGTCATATGAATATCATAACATGGCAAGGCATGAGACGAAATAATATTATTAGGCATAAAAAAGCCAAAAAAACATCATAGTATAGTTAGGCATAAAAATGTTTAAAAAATGTCACAGTATATTAAGGTATAAAAATGTCAAAAAAGTATACTAAGGCATAAAAGGTCATAAAAATGTTACAGTATTGTGACAGCCCTGGGCTGTGTGATCATATTTGTTTAGGCCTATTCCTGGTTCCTGTGTTTTTTTCAGGTACTTCCTGATCAACTGACTGACTTCACCTGAGTGTGGCCTATTTAAGCTGGGAGATTCAAGATGGCCTCTCTATCTCAGCTCTCCTGAAACGCTGGTGCCTTTCAGGGACCCAACTTGATTTTGCTTGGTTGTATATTGTGTTTTGTTAAGGCCTCAGCTCTTGTACGTGTAGTTTAAGTTGGCTTTCATTGTCCTAGCACCCAACAACTACACTACATTACTGACTTCACATTTTCTACTTTACTTAAATTAAATTGAATTATCCTTAATAAATTTGGTTTCTTCTAAGTGTTGCTGTGTGGACGTCCCTTCTTGGTTATGCTCGTAAATGTGCTGGACAAAAAAATATAGTAAAGCATAAAAGGTCAAAAAACATCATAGTATAGTAGGGAATATTATGTATAAATATGTCTAAAACGATCATAGTATGGTAAGGTATAAAAATGTCAAAAAATATCATGGTATAGTAAGGTATAAAAACATCATAGTAGAGTAAGGCATGAACACGTCATAAAATGTCATAGTATAGTAAGGCATAAAAACGTTGCAGTATAATTAGTCATAAAAATGTTAAAAAATGTCAGTATAGTAAGGCATAAAAAGTCATAAAAACGTCATAGTATAGTAAGGCATCAAAATGTCAAAAAATGTGATAGTGTAGTAAGGCATAGAAACATCATAGTATAATTAGTCATAAAAATGTCAAAAAACATCATAGTATAGTAAGGCATAAAAACGTTAAAAATTGTCAGTGAATGAAGGCATAAAAAATTTAAAAATGTCATAGTATAGCAAGGCATAAACAGTCATATTATAGTAACACATAATATTTCAAAAACATCTTAGTATAATTAGGCATAGAAATGACATAGTATAGTAAGACATAAAAACGACATAGTATATGGTAAGGCATTAAAAGTCATTAAAACCTCAGTATAGTAAGGCATAAAAAGTTTTAAGAATGTTATGGTGTAGTAAAAGTCTTAAAAACGTCCTAGTATAGTAAGGTATAAAAAGTAATCAAAACAACAAAGTATAGTAGGGCATAAACAGTCATAAAAACATCATCGTATAGTAAGGCATAAAAAGTCATAAAAATCTCACAGTATAGTAAGGCATAAAAAGTAAAAAAAACAACATTGTATAGTAAGGCATAAACAATCATAAAAACGTCATAGTATAGTAAGTAATAAAAGCCTTATAGTATATTAAGGCATCACATTTCAAAGAACATCTTAGTATAGTAAAGCATAAAAAGTAATAGAAAACATCATAGTATAGTAAGGCATAAAAAGTAAAAAAAACCAATATGGCATGAAAAATTATAAAAACATAATATGGTAAGGCATAAAAAATCACAAAACCATCATAGTATAGTAAGGCATAAAAAGTCATTAAAACGTCATAGTATAGTAAGGTAAGGCACCAAAAGTCATAGTACGGTAAAGCGTAAAAATGTATAGTATGATAAGGCATAAAAAATCATAGTATAGTCAGGCATTAAAATGTCAGCGTAAGGGAAGGCATAAAAAGTCACTAGTATAGTAAGGCATTAAAAAGCTTAAAAACATAGTATAGTATATAGTATATTAAGGCATAACATTTCAGAAATAGTCATAGTATACTAAGGTATAAAAATGTCACATAGTATAGTAACGCATAAAAAGTCATATTATAATAAGTCATAAAAATGGCATAAAAACATCATAGGGTAGTAAGGGAAGATGAAAAAAGTCATAGTATGGTAAGGCATAAAAATGTCATAGTACAGGCAGGCATTAAAATATCATAGTATAATAAGACAAAAAAAGTAATAGTAAGTGGACAGTATAAAAAGTCATTGTATAGTAAGGTATAAAATGTCACAGAGTAGTAAGCCATAAAAAGTCGTAGTATATTAATGGATAAAAATGTCCTAGTATAGTAAGGCATAGAAATGTAGTAGTATTTTAAGGCCTAAAGAAGGCATAAAAATGTCATAGTATAGTAAGGCGTAAAAAAAATCATACTAAAGTAAGCCATAAAAATGTCATAGTATGGTAAGGCATAAAAAATGATAGTATATTATGGCATAAAATGTCATAGCAAGGCCTAAAAGTAAGGCATAAGAAGTCACAGTATGTTAAGGCATAAAAAAGTCATAGCAGTATAACATTTTTATCCCTTACTATACTCTGACTTCTTTATACCTTACTATACTACTTCGACTGTGCTCTGTAGATGATGTGTTCTATAGTGAACCACCTTTTAACAAAGCCTGAAAGATTGTTGTGATTAATTTTGGAAAAACCTCATTCTATAAAAAATGCAAGAAATAAACCAAACCTATACATCAAAATCTGAAGAGATAATATGGCATAGCTGTTTTTGTTGTCCCACTGTACAGAAGATAATAAATAATTCAAGAATAATAAACAGTATACTTTAGATAAACAGGTTCTCTTCAGTGTTGCTAGGAGCTTTTGTTTGGATAACCAGAAATTATCATCAATCTGTGCCCTTCAAAACGAGCTCTAGTCCACACAGTGTGCTGAAACTCCCCCTACACACACGCAAACACAAACAAGGAACCAGGTCTTTGGCTCCAGACAAGCAGGGTTGCGTGCCTCATTGCCTGGGTTGGGGAGTTCACAGAAGTGAGCGACCACAGACAGCAGTGATCCTTAGGGTCATCCAGGGCAAGAAAGTGTTTGCGTGAGTGTAGGTGTGAGTAATTTAGAGAAGCACTATTAACAAATAACGTTTTGGCAAGCGTTCATACTAAAACTTTCACATCAGGTGTCCTGTCCAGCTGCTGAGTTGAAGCAGGACACAGGGCTAAACATTGGCCTATATGCTTTCCAGCAGAGTGTAATTTTTTTTGTTTTTTTTTGCTGAACTCTCTTTATAACAGAAAATAAAAACAATTCTTGATGGATTAAGATTTCTTACCCAATGGAAAACTACCATTTATAGACACACACTCCTACATGAATTCTTTCACTATCTCAACTCTGTTGCATAATTTCACTTAATTTTTTTTAAGAGAATTTTTGCAAAAACACTTTGCGTCTGGGAGCCACATTTCCCTTTTAGCACTATAAAATTTGAATGCATGATTGAGTGAAGTGTAACATAGATTGCGGTTTGTTTCAGTATCACCCACTGTAGTTTTTTTATTGTATCTTCCAGCTGGTGCAGCCAATTATTACTTAAGCCATGAAATAATAAAACATTATGACTCTGTTAGTGACTGAAAACACTTTTAAAATAACTGTAATAATGAGCAGGTGCTACACTGCATGCTGGGTATCAGTCATGGCAAATCCTGTATGGTCTCCAAATCTGCTCAACACATACAAAATCTACACTGTGTAAATATATTAAAAATGCAGTCTGTAGGTTCTTTAATCCTGTTTGAACGTGTTGATTAGCTGATTAGCTAGCTGGCTACTTTTGTGCACACCTAAAATATTAACACATCTGACTAACTGACAAAAAAAAAAAATCGCCACATCAGTACAGTGGAAGTAAATAGGAGTACATATCTCTTTTCATAATCACTGTCCCGGCTTTCTCACACAAAGAGTAGCTGTCGATGACTATGTTGACTTCCCACCAGGTTCCTTGGCAATAGTTCAACTAAATTGACCTTTGACCCTAAACACACTGACCTCCACAACAAGCATCCAGTCAGATTCTGGCATCAACAGTAGGCAAAAGTTTGGGGTGCCCCAGTTCCTCACCTGGTAGAGTGCGTACCATGAAGCACCCTCTGGGAGGCCCTTTCTGTCATTCTCTGACTCTCCTTCACTGTGGCTAAAATAATGTCTGAACAAAAAAACACAGGTCTTGAAAAAGAAACTGAGATATCAAGTTAGAAAATTTAAATTATTATGTGATTTTTTTTTACATTCCTATGTAGATCGTAGCATCCTACTGAGCTGCTGCTGAGGATTATGGGCTGCTCTTCATGTTGATATTGATTAGATGATTGATATAGATTGTTAATTCTGGACAGAGATATTGCTGTTGTTGTTATTATTGTCGTTTTTCCGTGCTATGAGCAACACAAACAGATCTCATCTCCACTGTACTGGGGTGGCAACAGACCTCTCAGAGACAAATATTATCTCAAACTAATAATAACCACTGATGCCACTTGTACCACCCTTTTATATATGGTGATACTGAATTAATTACAAATAAATTAAACTGAAAGTCTAAGTATAAACATCTAGTATACTTTAAATGTGATACAGTATGTATCCTTGTAAACCCGGTATTTTTTTTTGCACGATTGTTGAAATATTAGGACTGTGTGTACTATCAAGCACTTAAAGCAAATGTTTATGTCCTCACTGATCAGAGCCGTTGTGTCGCTGATGTTTGTATTGTGATGATGAACAACTTTGAACAATGCCACTGTGCAGCCTTTCTCATTTCACATACATTATTGTGCTTATAGGCCAAGACGGGCGGAATGCTTTCAACTTTTATGATACAAAGTTGTGCCAAGAGCATTTTTCCCCACTGCTTCTCTCCGAGGGGATTTCAAAGGCGGAAAGCAACACATGCTGTCATTCATGTCCTGCCGTTCAGATGGACCATTACGCTCATATCAGATCGGCGCTTTTGATGTGCCGAGTGACGGAACAAAATAAATAGCGAGCGCAAGGCTGTGAGAGATTTGCAATGCAGTGCGTTAATTAACGAAGGGCTATACCAATTAGGCGCCCATGATTGGTGTGTGAATATCAGTGCAGTCACGCAGTTTGGGACTCGGCGCAGAGTAACACCACTGTTTACTGAACACAAAGACGACAAACAAACGCTGGCAACAAGTACGCTGCCAAGTGTGAATAGCAGGGCATTTCAAAGAATTTATGGCTTTTCCAAAGACCTGAACTTCATCTCAACAGGGAGCAGGAGGAGAGTTACATAGTTGACCATATTATTGGCTTATTGAGAAATTTTGGTTTGAACAAATAACTAGATTAAAAGAGCATTTTTTCCAAAACCAAAAATGGAAATCAGCATGTGCTTCACATAAATCATGTCTAGATCAAACGCAGACTAACTCTCCTGCATTACAAGTCTTACTATTTTGTTCACCATTTGGAATTGGGCTATAAACCTGTGAAAAGGATGGTTAGGCTCTTGTGAACCTCACTCAACCATGAGATCTAAATTTAACAGTTTTTTTTATATGATGTTATGTAGAGCTCGATGAAGTTCAACTGGCATAGTCAACCTTTCTCCTTCATCCGCTTTTCTTTGTTATTCATATAGTAAATGTTAAATATTTTTGGGGTTTAACCTGTTGCTCAGACAAAACAAACATGTTTGGCTTTATGAAATGTTTTCAAATAAATCAATCACTCAATAGTGAAAGTGATTGTTAGTAATCGTATTATGTGGGTCATTGTAAAACTCTGCAGATGCTGTAGTTAAAACAATTGTTAGCCTTTCAGAAAATAAGGTTCCAAGTTCCTATTTATTTATTTTTCAGTTGTGCTGCTCTCCAAACACTGAAACAATTCAGGTAACAGGATGGAAACAAACACTCATGCGGGAAAAATGTCACTGGTTTTGGCCCACAGATATATTTATCCCCGTCTTTAAACAGGTTCTAATTGTAATAATATGTTCCCCTTTGTTTTGCTGTTGCACAACTCGACTCAGGACAAACACTTCATTAATCGAGTAGACTATGTTAGGTAGTCAGTAATGAGGTGAATGTTTGAAGAATAAAAGCGATAATGACCCAAATGTTTGGTTTCCACATATATAATTATGCATTTATTGACAAGAATGATACAGGTCTGCTGTGGGACATACTGAGGTCAAGCCAACTAACAGATGTGCGTCTTCAGTTTACTTAGCGGACCTCCTGGTCCTCTTGTCCCAAGAGAAGTTTGCACCGTAGGATTTCACCCGGGGCTTTGAGCTTCTCTTGTCAGTTATATCGTAGCTCCAACCTGAAGCAAAAACATTATGAGAGTAAGTGATGGGGCGAGAACGTCACGTATGTTCACTTTGGATGAGTTCCAACCACAATGAGGTGTTTTGTAGACATCAACAGGCTGTGTGTAGTCAGAACTGCACTAATCGCTTTCATGGTGCAATAAACAGAGTAAGGCAGTTTCTTTGCTGAGTTTCAACAAACTCTCCCAGATGGTTCAGTTCTCTGAGTCAAAGTGAACTTTCAGTTGGTCGACAGAAAGCCATCTTTAACTTTAATTAACAGAGGACTGTTTCACATGATCTTGTTGGCCCATCAAACAAAATCTTTTAATGTTTTATTACTTGATTTGTCATAAGGCTTTTTGTTGCAATAAAGCGATTTTAACAGGAGCGGTTTTACTGCAATCAATATCACAGTTCTGGTCTGAAAAGTTTAATAAACTGTGTTTATAAAATATATAATATTGTCAAGATCCAGAGAGAGTATGATGGTCTCTGCTAGACTGATTCATCTGATTACCGATTTATCTGCTGCTGAGAATAAACTGTATCATATCATATTCAGAGGGTTAAATCTGTTATCCAGATTTTTATACCAGTGTCCAAAATTTAGTTTCTTTTTATAGTCAATGTATAATTGAAATCTGTTTAAATTAAATATATATATATATATATATATACTAATATATATATAAAGCTTTCAGTTACCACTCAGGATGGTCAAGTGACCCACTGATGCTTTACATTATGTGATGCTGTAACACTATTTGATCAAAATTCACATAAATCCAGATTAAATCTAGCTAATCCTGCACCAACCTGATGATCTATGATGCAGTCACTACAGCAAAACTGGCAACCAACTCAACAGATATGAGCATCACAATCCTCCAACCAACAATCGGAATCTACTGTTTGTCTATCAGTCTGTTCGTTCCACTGATTCAGTTTTGGTAAAACTCCAAGCGATGGTGTGCACTTTAAAACAGTCACTGCATTCACTGTTATATGTTTTGTTTTAAAAGGTAAGGTCTATCTAAAATCTTGACAATTCTTAGATTTCGTACCATTTTTCTCAGCAAAAGCAATGGCATCTTCCTTGGAGGAGAAAGAGAGCACCATGTTGGATAAAGGATCAGCCCTGAAAGGCAGAAAGAGCTGTTAGCCTCATAATGGTCACATCACTGGGGGCAAATATCATAAGAAATGCTCTATGATCCAAATGCTATTTAACCAAAAATCATTTGCCAAGAGTAATGCCCACTCATCAACCCCTTATTAATAGATGTATGAAGAAACCATTATCACAACACAGAAAAGCAAAAAAACATATATACAACAAATATATATAATAAAGACTCATTGAATTTTATGTGTTGTAAAAAAATTGGTAGGAGATTCTTACGTTGAGGCCCAGCCCATCAGCGGGTTCTCCCAGCGCTCTCTGGTATCAAAGTCCATCTTCCACTTTTTGGTGCTGTTGACTCCTGACTGCATGGCTGTTTTAGCAGGTACAAATATGTGAACCTTGCGTGTCTTGATGTGTTCCTCTGGAACCCCTGTCACAGGGCTGATGTCCTATGGAGAGACAGACAGAAGCACATTATACAGTAAGTAACACAGTTAATGAGTTAATAAGTTAATGTCAGACTGGAGAACATCATAAATAAATATACTAAAGTTATCTTTAACAAATTCATAGAAAAGTCCTACAGTTTGACCACATTTCATTGCTTTTAAATAACAATCCCATGCACAGCTCAAGTAACAGTTATTTTAATTAAATAAATAATAAAAAATAACTATCAAAGTTGCTGCTGATTAATTTTCTGTCAATCAACTAAAACTAAACGATTAATAATAATTAATCAATTTAACTCCTTTGTAAACAATAAAGCATGGAACTTGGAAGAGGGTTCAACTGAGCAACTTTTTTATGCTAACCATGTGTATGGAAATAACTAATTGACATGTTTCTGGTTGGAGACCACCCGGTGGTCCACCACAACCCTTCTGACTTTCATTTTACTTGGTGATTGATGTCTTTTTTCTTCCCCTACAAAGAACAAGGGTTCGTGAAAAGATATATGTGTGTGCGTTTGTTGAGACAGGCCATCTGAAAGTTAGCTCGCAGGTGTTAAAAAATACAACTTTAAGCTCTGACAGCATCTTCTTAATGTCAGAAAAGATGGGGTTAGGAAAATGTTCAGTGGCTATAAAAAGTACTTAGGTAATCAACTGCTTTGTGTTTTGTATTTTGAAGCTTCACATCAGTCAGTAGAGATTTATTTTCACTTTAAAATATCAGGGTCAAAAAAAGCTCAAATGCATCTTCAGTGTCAGAAAAACAATAAAATATGAACAATCCACAGTGAACACTTTTTATAGGCACTGTAAAACAAACTAAAAGTTTGGATAGTATTTTTATTGTTTCTGTGATCTGATGATCACTCTGTGGGCATTTTGGTCTCTTTTGCCAGCTCAACTGTTACAACTGCATATAGATCTTTCCTGAGACCAAACTTGTCAGAATTTTGCTGTGATTTCCTTTTTTTTTTAATTTTTTTATGTGGAGCTTGTAAACGTCCATCAGTGTTTAATGGGCTGACTTTTATCAGGCAACAGTTCAATAATTCAATTTTTTGTTTTTTAGACTTTAAATTTGTGCATGATTTTAGTGTAACTGAACAAAAGCACTATAACAAAGAAAACCAGAAAGCCATAACTTACATATGTGGACCAAAAAAAACAAACCCAAATAAGAAGAATAGAATAGCCATCTTTATGCTGTTATTCATACTCTTTTGCATTGAGGTGGATGAAATTAATGCCTAATACTTGAGGTGATTTATTCCAGACCATCAGAAAGTAGGCCAGCGCGACAAGAGGAGGAGGAGGGGCCTTTGGGCGTACTAAATGCATATTCCTGAGCAACTGGAGCCCCTTCAAGCGCCTATCAAGGATCTGGTCCGATTCTTCAGGGAATTAGCAAACAAGCAATGGGAAGTCGGCGACAAAACACAGACGAACCTCCCAGCATGCAGGCAGCAGCCACCCAAGACTGAGGGCTTTCCAGGGTGCTCTCCTTTCAATACAAGAATTTTACACATTTCAATGGCCATTACAACTTCAAAGAATCAAATTTTCATCATTGTCTGTCATCTGCCAGTTGATTTGTAGAAAGGGGGTCGTTTTGCATGAACTCTACACAAAAGCCCGCCTTTCCTTGGGCAAAGGAGCTTCCAATGGTATTTAAGCCTAAGAACTTACAGGTCCAATTGCTTAACTATTGCTCGTTTCAGTGAAATATCTTTTGCCATGCTAAGAGGCAAGACCAGACTGAATTTAATCATAAACAAGATCTGCACATTGAAAAGATTGTTAAAATGAAAGGGAAAAGACGAACAAAAGGGGGAAAAAAAACTTCACAAGTGCTCGGTAATTATTTCCGGCTGCCCTATCTACTTAACCTTAACAATTCCCTCTTGTCACAGAGAGGAGGAAAACATGTTCCCTTCACCCAAAGGGGGTAATGGTGGACAGTTCATGACACAATCATACACAAGACAGTGTGAGAGAGCCAGGGTCATTTTTTTCTGCAGGTAATTAAAAATGTTTTTAAATTTTTCTTTCAGCAGGATATCATTTCTTATTTTCAGTGGATAAAGATCTGTACTCAAAAAGCGAGGTAAGAAAAACTTCCTGAGAACAAAACTTCCTTGTGCACATTGAACCATAACAAATTTGGAGTTGTAAATTGAGGAGAAAAATCATGTACAAATAGTACCTTTGGAATTGAGGTAAATAAAATTAGCAGTCAGAAACATTTAGCAGTTCTGTGGTCTGGTCTGTTCAAGGGGATGGATGCATGAAAATCCCTCTCCGAGACGCATTAGAAATTATGCCCTTGGGATTAGCAGAGCAGACTATGGTTACGCGTATGTGCGTTACATAAACCATAACTGACACATGAGGCCCATGTATGGTAAAGTGGTGCCATAATTTGTCCAGATGTAGCAGACCTTAAATCACATCTTAGGCGTGGATGAGCACAAAAGATCCTTCATGAATGAGGGAGGATGTGTCAAAACAAAAACTCTGCCAAATCACTGAAAACACACCGCTCATTATCTGGCATTGTTTGCAAAAAATACGAGTCTAGACTTTCTATGATACTTGCACGCATTACACTGAAAGCTAGGAGGGTTATTGGCATAACAGACTCACCCACAATACCCAGATTCACAAAGGGAATGATTGTGGCTGGAATGTGGTGTGTTCCCAGGAAGACTAGAGAGGGCCATCACAAAAGGAAAACCCACACGGTGGGCACTTTTTCTTCTGCCATGTACAGGAAGCAAAATGAGAACTATCAAGTTTGACACTATTCACAGGGCCTTCACGGGGCCCTACAATACCTGGCTGGGCAGACAGAATGCAGGGCTTAAGAAAGGGGGGAAAAAGGCTGGCAAAGTCTCCGTCACGTGAAAGCGTGTCGATATTTCTGACACCTCCAGGCTACGTGCCAAATAAAGAGCATAGGGGCTTGTCGCTGTGGGGCCGCTGGGCCCACCAGAATGCTGAAAGCTGGTACCCCTAATACTCCAACAGAGATCTGGGATGGAAGATTTCTGTGTAAACAAGAGAAAAAATCTCAATGTGCTTAAGTGAGGAGAAACTGTAGGAAATAACGAGATATCAAAAATAAATAAAAGTATATATATATATATATGTATGTAGTTCTTGTTAGCAGGTATTCAGAACAAAAACAGCACTGTGTCCAAAAAATGTAAGAGGCTCCTAGAAGTCCAGTTTGAGTAATAGATCCATGAGTTTGAAGGGTTATCAGAACAAAAACAAAACACTGCACAGCGGTTTATTATACCACGAGACGGGATTTGACAACTCTGTAGGCTAAACAGCAGAAATGCAGTGTTCAAGTATGAAGTAATACATTCAGAAGGTATTCAGACCCATTCACTTTTTTCACATTTCACAAAATCATTTAAATTGGATGGATGGATGGATGGATGGATGGATGGATGGATGGATGGATGGATGGATGGATGGATGGATGATGGATGGATGGATGGATGGATGGATGGATGGATGGATAATAGCTCTGGTGCCTCCCATTTTTCTTGATCATCTGAGATGTTTCTACACATTGATAATGCATGCACAGCTGATAATGCATATGAGAGCAAAAACCAAGCCAAAACCAAAACTTTCTGCTGCACTGAAGGTTCCCAAGAGCACAGTGGCCTCCATAATTCTTAAATGGAAGAAGCTTGGAACAACCAGAGCTGGCTGCCCGACGAAACTGAGCAATCGGTGGAGAAGGGTCTTGGAAAAAAAAAAGAAAAGGTGACCAAGAACATGATGGTTACTCTGGCTCCAAGATCCTGTGTGGAGGTGGGAGAAATTTCCAGAAGGACAACCATCACCGCAGCACTCCACTGATCTGGGTTTTATGGCAGAGTGGCCAGACTGAAGCCTCTCCTCAGTGAAAGACACATGAAATCTGCTAGAGGTTTGGAAAAAAAAGCACCTGAAGGACTCTCAGGCAAACAAGATTCGCTGGTCTGATGAAACCAAGATTGAGCAGTCTGGACTCAGTGTCATGTCTGGAGGAAACCAGGCACCTGACAGTGAAGCATGGTGGTGGCAGCATCATGCTGTGGGGGTGTTTTTCAGCAGCAGGGACAGGGAGATTGGTCAGAGTTGAGGGAAAGCTGAACAGAGCAAAGTACAGAGATATTCTTCACTAAAACCTGGTCCAGAGCGCTCAGGACCTCAAACTGGGCTGAAGGTTCATCTTACAACAGGACAATGACTCTAAGCACACAGCAAAGACCTCACAGGAGCGGCTTAGGGACAACTCTCTGAATGTCCTTGAGTGGCTCAGCCAGAGCCCTAACTTGAATCCAATCATACATCTCAGGAGAGACCTGAAAATAGTTGTGCACCAACAGTCCCCGTCCAACCTGACAGAGCCTGAGAGGATCTGCAGAGAAGAATGGCAGGAAACCTGCAAATCCAGGTGTGCAAAGCTTGTCGCGTCATACCCAAGAAGACTCGAGGCTGTGATCGCTGCCAAAGGTGCTTCAACTAAGTAAAGGGCTACTGAGTAAAGAGTCTGAATACTTATGTCAATGTGATATTTCAGTTTCTCCTTTTTAATACATTTGAAAACATTTCTAAAATTCTGCTGTTGCTTTGTCTTTATGGGGTATTGATGGGAGATTGATGAGGGAAAAAATGGACATGCTGCAATATAACAAAATGTGAATGGGTCTGAATACTTTCTGAATGCACTGTATACCAAGATCTGTGCTTGCAAATAAATGAGGGGACTTTTTTTTGCCTGCTCAGTGATATAAAGTATGGTCTCTATTTTCTTTCTTATATCATTCGCAGATCTGGTCCAAATGAAAAGTGAAAGAAAAGTTGAAAGATTTTGTGGTATGGTGTCATGCATATCTCTAAAGGGAATTATCTGTGACAAGAGAATAAATGTAATTTACCTTTAAAAATGGTTTGCCAATAAGAAAATAACCCCCCCCCCAAAATTAAAGTCAGACATTACTTTTGGATTCATCTCTGCAAGTGAAGCGATATAACACATATGATTTTTTTAAGCAATGGGAACTTTGAATAGTGCTTCATACTGGGGGACTTGGAGCATCATGGGGTACGACCAAATGTAGATGAAGACTTGAAAAGAAGTGAGTACAAGGACCTTGTCTTCTCAACACATTACTGTTCAGTCACTTAGTGAATTGAATAGCACTGTCTTTTTTGCTCAATCACTTGATATTCCCTTTGTTCTCCTTTAGAGAAAGACGACTATTTTAAACAAAAAGAAACCATAAAAAGGAAATTCACATCTGTTTTTACAATGATTCTGGCTCAACTATTAGTTATAAAAATGATAAACTCTACGATAAAATAGAGAGAAAAGACTTTGTGAAATGGACAAAAGATGAAGAATCTGTATTGACACCAAGTGTGGAATCAAGTGCACAAATGATTTTAATAACTAACCATTCGTTATCAGACTACTACTGACACAATATGAGCAACAGAAAATGAATTGCCAAAAACTTTTAAATGTAGAAAACTGGCGCATTGAAGAAGCTGATACCAGTTTACTTTTGGCATTTTTGCTTGAAGTGACTGAAATTAATCGATCATCAAAGTAGTTGCCGTTTAATTGTGTGTCAATCGAGTAACTGATTATCTAATTAATCATTTCAGCTCTATAAATATTAATTATTTATGTAATTTGCTGTAATTGTTTATTAATTAAAAACACCAAACTTGCAGTGGTTCTGGCTTGATTTTCGTGGTTTCAAGTAACCAAGAACTGAATGTGTTTGGGTTCTCTACTGTGGGATAAACAGAGACCTTTTAAGATGTTATCGTGGATTAAAGGACATTTTTCACTTTTTTCTGATAATTTATGGACAAACTAAACAATCGATAAAATAATCAACAGATTAATAATGAAAATAATCATGAGTTGCAGACATATGCGTCCTCTAATCCTAGCAAAATAGTCCAGACACAGGACCACATTGTATAAACACATTGGTACTGGCAGTCCTACTTTTAAGACTTGTTAGGGTTTACAAATCTAAACAGAGGTGCAGAGTGAATTTTCCTGTTAGTACAGTGACCAAATAGACAAACAAATAAACAAAGGATGTCTGTGCATGAATGACTCAGACAAAGCACTTGTAGCATCGCTACCACCTCGTTATGGGTAATGGTGGACACCGTGACAACCATGACACAAGTACGGTCCAGCCTATCATAGCATGAACACCCGTATGCCAAAACTGCAGCCCGGCAGCCAGGAAGGGTCATAAGGTCAGCCAAGCTGAATCATGTTGAGTCAGCATGTGGTGAAAGCCCAAACACATCACCCTTAACCCCCCACTCTCCAGCCCACACCCAGACCAAGAGCCTCACTCATCAGCCTCCGCCGGTTCCCACCTTCAGACGTCTTTGAAGTGGAAAAAGCGTGCCAATTACTGATTGGACATAGGGGGCGTCTCTAAAAGAAACAAATATTATGTTGCTTGCTCATGTGTAGGAGTGGTTCAACTCTGGAGAACAAGAAGCAGCTGGCGTGAGGGTCATCTCAAATCTCACATTACACATACCACTGAGGACTGGAAAGAGGGGGGTAGAGGAGGAGGTCATTTATGAATATTTTGGATGCAGACGCACTTGTTTGTTTGTGTGTTGTACAGCATCTCAAAGAAAAATGTCTTTTCATATGTAAAATTCTGTATAATTAACCCAATACTATGATAATGTATCAAGCAAAAATGCCAAACGACATTTCCGTTTTGAGCTTGTCAAATATAAGGATGTGCGTGTTTTTGTTTTCTATCATATAAACTGAACATCTTTGATTTAATGGACAAAACAAACAACATAAAGACTCTGACTCTGGGAACGTGTGATGGACATTTATTGCTATTTTTTTTTGACTATTTGAAATCTAAAATGATTAACTGAACAAAGTGGTTGATTAATTGATAATGAAAATAGTCAGTGTAGCTTTAGAACTATGCAACTATAGTCTACATTAACTAATTATTTTTCATTATTATTTATTTTTTCATTTTATTAGTTGATTAATCTTTTGGTCTATTGAATGTCAGCAAATAGCAAAACCTGGCCATTACAAGTTCCCATGGTGATAAATGTGTCATTTTGTCTGACCCAACAGTTGAAAACCAAGTAGACATTCAGTATACTGTCACAGATGCCTTAAAAAAAAAAAAGAAAAAAGAAAAAAATCACATTTGAAAAGCTGGAACCAGATGAATCCATTATCAAAGTTCCTCATTAATTTTCTGGCAATTAATTAACTAATCGTTTCAGGTCTAGTACACATGTGTAGTGAAATTCAACGCCACAAATTATAACGTTATCGTTTTTGTTGTGATGCTTTGTTGTGTTATTACAACAAACAGACTGGAGAGACAAAATATACTAGAAACCAGACTGATGCTCGTGTAAGACACCAAAACGAGTTCAGAAAATTAAGAAAAAGAGCTGCTTGTTTACAACAAATGAATAAATGGAAGTGTAGGCAAACACAAGTAGCAACCTTCTTTCTTTTTTTTTTATCCACTCTGCAAACACAACACTTTGCAGTTAGATACTTCCTAAAACTACTCGGCGCTGACAGGGCTGAGAAGTCCTCTTAAGAGGCTTAGTCTCTATGGAAGAGAGTGTTAATGAATGAAATACTATTTAGTGGATGATACATAATAAAGCCTCTTGTCTGGCACTCTTCAAAGACCAACATCCTCTGACCCACTACTCCAAACTTGAGCCGAGAGATTTTTTGCATAAGCGCGCCGTATGAAAGGGCAACCAGACAAAACAGACACTTAAGTTGTCTATGTGGGAAGGAGGGAGGAAGGGTGGGAGAGGAGGATGAGAAGGAGAGGAAAGGGGGGTGGGGTGGTGAATGTGGTCTGCTCCACTGTAGGTCACTCTGTGTCTGAGGCTAGACAGGCTTAGAGAATATACACCCTTGTACTGCAGACTTAAACTGCTTGTGCTAAATTTATCCTCATAGTTGGGATAGCTGGATTTTCATTGTGACTCTGTGTATTCATTGTCCTATACACTGATTTTCTTGCAATTTCGAAATGTGAAACCAAATACCTGTTTAAGGTTGCAGTAGCTGAGAGTACTTTGCCCAAAGACACTCTCAAAACACATTTAATTCTGAGGAAATTGAGTTCTCAAGTGACACTAAGCAAACTGGCGTGTCCGATTGAATAGCCCTAATGGTGCACTGAGAGGATCTTGTGTTAACCAGCTTCCTCTGAGTAACTTCTGTATCAGGGGATTTTATTATATCTTTGCATGACAAATCTTGACTGACAGATTCAGGATCCTTCAATCTGACTTCAATTTAGGTCTTTAAAAACAACCAACAACCTTCAACTACCTTGCTGCAATCAAACCCCACATCTTTTGTCCAGATGTGATGTTACTTGCCAAGCAAGAGCTGGGCTCTAAAGCTAAAGATTTCAGATTATCAAACTGAACATGCCACGCATCAAATAGGCATACCAATTTAATACTCTCTTCCTTTCCCTGTCTTTCTCCCTCCTTCCACCTCAGTTCCCCACTCTCTCTAATAACTGTCCTCCTCTGTCTCATAAAACCCTAGTGCCTTTAGAGAACTCTATAACAAGGCTTCACAAGCGCTTTAAGATTATGGTGTTGTGTTTATGTGGAGAGAGGGAGTGCACTTGGCCATGGCTGAAGCAGGAGTAGACCCCAAGACACTCAGGCATAAATGGGGGATATTGTATTAATGCATATTGAAGCAGCTGCTAAGATTATAACTGCAGTTGTTTCTGCAAGGGGCCAGTGAGTAAAGCGAAAGGCCTGACTCTAATTGAGGGAGGTCGCAGACATTACGTGTAAAGCTGTGTATCAGTGGCCAGCCAGCTGGACCCTAGGAGCTGCCCAGCATGCTTAATCAAACAGTAATTACAAACAAAAGCAGGTCGGCATGGGCACTCTAGGGAACAGCTTTTGGGCACTGGAGCTCCATCACGCAGGTCTTTTTATTTGGCTTCTTTTCTGTAATTCAGACAATGCCTTCAAAGATCTGCTCATAAAAATCCCTAACTTTAGGAAGGTTTTTCATTTTTGGGAGCTTTTAAATACGTGGAAAGAATTCAAAACTGTCGAGATTTGCATGGATTGCAAAGAATTGTTTTCATTATTTTATCTGCCAGATTACAGTCTTGATAATCAAATTGTTTAGTCAATAAAATTTCAGAAGATGGTAAAAAAAAAAAAAATGCCCATGTAGTTTCGTAAGGTGAAGTCATCAAATTGTTTTTTACGACCACAGTCAACAAGCCTTGGTTGAGATACTTGATTTACTATCACATCAAACAAACACTTTAGAAGCAGGAACGAGGGAATGTTTTGGCATCTTTGCTTGGAAAATGTCTTTAAACCTGAAATAACCTGAATTTTCTGCCCACTTGGTGGCAGTGGAAACATTGTTTTAGCTTTACTACGTTCAGCAGCTAGTCACTATCTTTGTATGTCTACTGCTTGGTGCTGTGCAGGCAGGATACAGTGGGATTATTAGAGCTTTTCAACACTGATTAGAGCAGTAAGAGCAAATTGAAACAGTAAAGTTGTGAGTCATATAACCAAAACAATGAGCTAAAAGATGCTATAAAGCTCAGAAATGCACTACAAGCAACATCTATCACATTACAGATTATAATTTGATCCATCGTTATTATAAAAATATTGATTATAGCCACTTTAATGACTCATCAGCCATCAAAAAAGTTGCCTCTTCTCTTTCTGTCTGCAGCCTGCAGTAAAATTGTTAATAGAATCCATTAAAAATCCTCTTCACTGGATTAGTTCATATTTTTGACCTGCAGGAGATTCTTGCCCTTCATAGCTTAAATTTGTCTGAAATGGAGCTGGCCAAACAAACTGTTGAGATGCGAGTTCCTGTAAGGTTTGCATTTTTTGGACAGACGAGAACTAAGGACAAGATAATGAGTGTCACACAAATATTGTCAGACAGAGTTTTTGGAGTGAATTCAAAATATCATTTCCCCTGGCCAAAATGCAACCTCATCTAAATGAGGTTATTCAAAAATGTTCACTACACAACAAGTGGCACACCACTTTCTCCTCGGGCTGCTCGACAGCGTGCGAACCTGGCATAACCTCTCAGTGGATTGAGACCTTTGTTTGATTGGTCTAACCAGAAAGCAATTCACACTTATTGACAGCTTGATGAATGACTAGCGTGCTGACATGCGCTGAATGCCCAAAAGGGAGAGTGCTCTCATTGCCCTCTTCCATGTGAGACAGAGACCACTGTACTGTAAACAGCTGAGGCCCTCTCTTTTTGGCCTGTCTGGGTAAGCATTAGAGTACTTCCCGCCGTCGCCAGCAACAGCACGCCACAAAGGAACCTCTGTGGCCGGCAACACTGAAGTGGCCACTGTCTTTTTCGTGAGTCTCAGGGTGTCTCACAAACTTTTTTCCATGCAAGCTTCTTTTCTTTCACCCCCTCCCCATTTTTAGAGGCCCTTTTTTCCTCTCCTCTGCTGTTCCTCTCAGTGGCCCCTACTGAGAGGACAGAGACAGACACTCCGCCCAGCCAAAGGTTTGTCTGCCAGTATGGTCAGCCTCAGTCTGGGACAAAAGCGCACTGACGCTGCCCACACACAGCAAACCCCCCCCCCCCAAAACAAGTCCACAACAGACTCCCACATTCTCCCCAAACTCCCCTTTTCTCCGTTATCTTCTATCTCCTTCGTCTTTTAATGACAAAGCATTTACTTCAAAGATCCCTCTTTGATTTTTACAGTTGGCACATTGCAAGCCTTGGCAGCTTCGAATTTACACTCATCACTGCTTAGACTGTGCTTTCACACTTAATGAAAGGGGGCACCAAAGACCCTGTCTGATGAAATATAAATGTACAGCTTTACCACATAATTTACAGAAAAAGTACAGTGACTTCTTAGTCACCCGTTGACCTGTGAACTAGCTTTCATTACATATCTTTAGCTGAAACCTACTCTTCAAGTGCTTTTGGAGCTATGCTGTGTGCCTAAAGCCACATCAGTTGACAAGTGTTGTGACTGCTCACAGAAAGTCACGAAAGAAAGCCGCAGATACAGTCTCCAACTGTTCGATAGGATGAGAAAAATAAAGCATTTTAGCTTCATAGGGATTCTTCACTAAGTGCATTTACATGCGTTACAGATGGATTCCTGCAGTTACTTTTATACTTTCAACTTCATGAGAAACTGAAAAACCCAGGTTCTATACTCAGGGTATTGGATTAGAGAAACAATGATTTTTCCAAAAAAAAAATTCCTGGAAAATGACGATTTCTTGGCCACGTTTACACGTAGCCAGTACAAAATGCCATAAAAATATGAAAAAAAAAATGCTCTTCAGGTACTTTTGACAAGAAAGAAAAATGGATGGAATAAAAAAATATTACAATTATGATTCTACTGCAGCTTTTGATCGCATTTTCATCATTAAGGCGCTTATACAGTGCAAAAGAATAGCTACAATACTGAGACGAAGAGAACAAATAATTCAGAACAAAATCATTCTGTTGGGGGAAACTGAAATCAATAACAAAGGGTACCAAATGTGAGATTAAGTAAACAATGTGAGCTATCGATGCAGACAATAGAGCACAGAAAACTAACTGAAACCTGTGCACTCTAACTTAAAAGTGAGTGTTGACACATTGTGGACTTAGGGAAGTAGAAGACTAGACATAACTGGATTAGACATGTACAGTATGCAAGCTAAGTCATGTCAACAGAGACAATGCAACTGCCATGTAAATCAACCTGCTGTATTTGATGCCAAACAAAGAACCCTCGGGTAAGTTTTAAAACTTCCACGTCTCAGAGAGAGAGAGATGTAAGCAAGTAAGTCATTTTTTATATAGCACCTTTCAAGAGCAGATGTCACAAAGTGCTTCACGATAAAATAAGAAAAAATAAAAGTGTCTACAGTATTCACACAAATCAAGCCCAATAGGAAAAAGTTCCAAAGCTACAACCTCAAAAGCATAGTCACTTTTTTTCTTTAGTCCGGAATTACATTGCTGCAGTAACTCTTTCAATATAGACAGGTGCCTGACCATAGAGGGCTCTAAACGTAATCACAACACTGATGTTACTGTGAATGATGACTGCCAGTAATCTTTCACTGAAACCCTGGATTTAGGTTCAGTGTTGTAAAAATAGGAGCTACAGTACAAACACACATCAAGACGAAACTTCCCTAATTAATGCTTTTGTTACATGGCCATGTTGTCATGAAAACAATATAGAGATCAAATACTTGTATTATTATAAATTAGTATGTAATGGTGGCTTTTGGCCCGTGGAAACATACCATAAAATATGACCATAATAATAATGATGATCATAAAGCTTTTATGTTGTTCCATAGCCTCAATTATGTTACTTTTTTAATTTAAATTAAAGCTTATCTGTATTTCAGTTTCATCACAGATCATTATATTGTCATATTAAACTAATTTGTCACCTAAACTCCATTTAGTAATATTTCTAATAACTTGTCATGAAAAGTTGGGAAGAGCGCAAAGAGAGGATTAATGGGAGCTGTGAGCACACACAGAACTACAGATGATGACATTTGCCATTACCATCATATTGTTACAAAAGCCCACTGTCTACTACAAACTCATTTTGGCAGCAAGTTTTTTAACAAATCTTCCAGGAAAGTAATTGGAGGACAGTAGATCAGACAAACACCAATTCGTGTGTCACGTTGAAGAGGGAGGGATCCTTACCAATTTCTCATCAACTGTAATAAGTTGCGTGTCTTGTCCTGGTTTCTCTGCCAGCCTCGATGTGGATGTGCTTGTAGACCTGAAAACGATTAGATAGACATTACACGCAAAGCACAAACCGCCAAAGGCAGACAAGCAACAAAGAAGCAAATGACGAGCAAGTTACACTCTGCAAACACTGACTATCTTGGAGGAAGCGATGGGGCAAGGATGCGGTGAAAAAGAAGAGACCAGGAGTGAATCCCGCCCCCCCGCCACATATTAGTTCTGTCTGGTGAATCTCTGGCAGACTGTCGCTCTCATCCTAATGACAGGACGTGCTTAATGTTGGCTGTGGTCAACTGTCAGGCGAGGACTGTGTAGCTCTTTGTGAATGTGCAGCCGTGTCCTGTCACAAAACAGTAATGTGCCATCATGGCTCAGCCGGGGAAGGGCTCTTCCAGATAATCACCTTGTAGATAATGCCAGGATAATCATAATTTTATTTATTTCTAATGTATAATTTTTACACTCAGAATTTCCCTTATTGTTTCATTTTTCCATTAAAACACAGAGGGAAAAAAACATGCAAAAAACACAACTATGGTTTATAGTGTAAAATGTTGCACATAAATGTAATAAAAAAAAAAATCTGTTCCTTAAGTCATCCCTTCAATGAATTCCAGCAGACTGCACTCACTTGCAAAAACATGTATATGAGATACGACTGTGTCCGATAATCAAAACGTTGTACAATCAACTTCTGTGCTGAAACGACTGGTTCATCAACAGATCAGTCAATGGAAAACAGGTAGATTCTAATTCTGATAACTACTAGTTTTCGAATTTAAAATGCCAAAGATTTGTTTGTTTCAGTTGCATAAATGACAGCAGTTGTCTACTTTGCCATTTCATTGTATTACAAATTTAATGGTTGGAGGGTTTTTGTCTGCTGATCAAATACAGTAAATCATAAAGCTTATTTTGACTCAAAAGGTCAAAAAATAATTAATCAATCGATAATGAAAATTGTTTTTAGGCTCAGGTAATATTTTTACCTCTCCAAATGAGCTATTTGCAACAGATATTTATTTTTCAAACTATTCATCTGTCTTTTCCCTTACTGTGCTAAAGGAATTTTGTTTCAATAGTCAACTTTTATTAGCCAACAAACTGTCTAAAAAATAAAAGGCATCTATTTCTTATCACCAGTATGTCACATCAACTCGCATTTTCACTTGTATATGCACTTCACCATGTATATCCCTTGGTTAAGCAATGCAATCATACCTGTCATCTATTATTTAATGATCTTATCTTGTGCATGATGAGTGATGTGTAATGTGTAATTATAAAAGCTGAAAAGAAACGCTATCGTGTGCAATGTGACAATGTTCTCAGGTTGCATCATTCTATGAGGTATGGCAAACTTTTGGCTGCCCTTCCTTTATCATTACTTTTTGAGGAATCTCTTTACCTAACCAAAAGCTAATTGTGACTCAAAATGTTGTGCTCTATTCCTAAAGGAAATATTCAAGTGTTGAGAGACCTTGGCAGATAAATCGCTATCCAAGAAACAATATAATTTGCTGCCTTGTGCATCAGTATAGTTCAGCAGATCATAATCCCTGAAGGTAAATCAATCATCTTACACCAACTGATGTCTGTTTGTCCACACACACACACACAATGCAGAGACACCCCAACAAAATAAAACACTGATATTTTTGGGTCAGTACCTCAATATAAATAATCATCGTCAGTCAAACGCGATTGGAAAACATTATAATGCTATATCAAATTTTTATACCCCAAAATCCCAGACAGTATCTACTGTCATACCAAGGTAAGGTGTCAATTAACGAGTACTTTGTGAAACACACATGGAGGCGTGTTTGTTACTGCAAGAAATGCATTGTGTTTTAACTTTTTTTTTCGGTGGGGTCTTTTATTAAATTAAGTTCCCAGTCTGGCAGAATGGTCTTAGTAATGGTATGCAGCACATATGTGCAGCAGTGAACAACGTTAACTGCGTTAGCTCGTGAACTGGTTTGTATTCAGACTTGCTAGTCCTAGTGTTAGCTACTTAGCTGGCTAGCCGAATGTTGTAAGGACACGGGGTAACGCTGGCGTTTACTAGTAGCCTAGTTAGTTTAAATACGCGAGCAAAAACGCAGTCAACTGTGTAAACTCACACCCAGTGCCCAATAAAGAGAAGAAACTTTTAACATGGTTTATTTACGTGATTTATGCTTTAACGCTAGTTAGCTTACAGTCACTCATTAGCCTGGGACATGCCAGACTCACGGCCTCCTTCCTTCGTATTTAGCCAACTTGGAGTTAAATGTTTCACACAAAATGACTCAAAGTAACACGCATCTATATAAAACTAATAAACAATCAACATGGAATTACCTGATAGGGTTCAGGAACACTTTAGAAGCTGCATTGATCACAGTTAAACGTCCCAAGCCGAGAAGTGACATTGAGGACGCCATGACTGTTGTCAACAATGACGTACGGCGAACGCGAAGGAACAAACAGTACGAGCTGGTGAGTAAGACAGCTGGCCGAGAATTGGAGGAGTGATGCCAGCAACTAAAATTACTTTACAGGGATGTGTCACATACAGTGAAACATGTCCAGACATATCTAGCGTCTATTCACCCCACTGATGTTAGTTTCATTTCACAAATAACGATGATGGGGGTGTTAACGGAAAGAAGCCCAGCACATCCAGAGGAATTTACTTTTGGATTCTAGAAATGGCTTCGTTCTCCTACAAGATTATGTTTCCCCTTTTCCTTTCTTCTGTTTTGCTTCATAAAATTATCAGTATATACAACAGTTCTTAAACTTAGCTTTGACTAAACTGCAGTTCAAATATATCTAAAACGTTTATTAAACTTGGTTGCTTTTCAATCATTCCCTTTCTAAATTGTTTTAATGAGTTTAACTGACTTTAAGAGTTCTTCCCTTTGATATTGCAACTAATTTATGACATTTATAATAATTATTGCATGTACATATGCATATAATAAGAATACAAATGCACTTTTTATGAAATGATTGTAGGGATAAAACACTATTATTTGCTGTACTAACCTAAACATTCTGCAGTATAACTTGTTAATTTATTTGAGCATTCAGTCAGTGTTTTAATGAAACATACTGTATTAGAGGTGGTAAAATCAAGTTCAGAGGAGTTTTTGACTTTGGCTAATCTGAATAAATTGAATACTTTATCACTCTGGATTAAGTTGAAATACAGTTCAATCCTTGAAAGGATTGATTCCACAGTGTAAACAGATTTGTCAAATGTCTAATGATAGATATCTCATTGCCAAACCTTAAACTGTATGTATGTCTAACAGTTTGATCTAGGTCAAACTTCTCCTTTGAATTAATCACATGCACTGGCATTATGTTTAACTACATGTTATTCACAAATCAATAATATAGCAGAGTCAGAAAAAGTATAAGGAAAAAAACTTTTATTGTTTCACTCTTCATATCTGTACAAATACCATCAAACTTTGTATGTACATATGACATTTACATAAAAAATACAAAACTATATATTCATAACAGAATTTTGTATTTCTCTTGTGATGTTTGAAATAAAAATGCATTCTGAAAAAAACAAAAAAAAACAACAACAAAAAGAAACAAAGTGATGAAGTCTGATATAGTGTAGAGTACTGCAGTTCGTTAGTCCTATTTGAGCTCTGCGAGAGCAATATGGAACACATTGGCAAGAAGACAGCACACAAATGTTAATGGCACATTGTTTCCAAAATAATCAAGTATCATCCAAAACTTACCTCTGCTCTAATGTGGTGAGACAAAATTATTATTATACTATTGAATGATGTCTAAAGTTGTCGTCTCCGTGTGGAAACAAATCTAAAGGGCTGTAACTGAGGAATAACCAAAGAATAAGAAAAGAAAAACAAATGGCTCTTTTTTTTCTCTTCCATTTCATCGTTTCATCCATTACATCACTGCTGTGTTGCATTCAATGCTCTTTTGCGAAACCATTGAGAGAATCCCTTTGGTCAGTTATTATGAGTTGTAAACAAACCAGAAACACTTTATGTACATAAAATGATTGATATATTCCCAATAAATAAACACACAGCCTAAACATGCATTTACGTATGTGTGACATAAACATCTGTGATAGAGATTTGACAGAAACAAGCAGATTTTTACAGCTCAGGGAATGCAATTTACAGCTTGTAGAGGACTTATACTTACACGGTAACATGACAAATAAATAACACTGCTTCTCTTTGGACAAATATATTTCTTCATGATAAAAAAAAAAAAGAAAGTAAAAGGAACAACAAAAAAGGGGGAAATGAGTGGTAACACAAAATATCATGGTAGATAGTAAGCCTGACAATGTAAATGTATAAATTATAAAACACAAAAAAGTATAAATAAACATCTAGCAGACTGAACTATATGTATACTTCCTTTTTCTTTAAAAAATAAATAAGCATACACATAATGTACAGTATGGACATGATTCCTTGCCCTAGGACTGTTCCCCTAGTGATGAGAGCCTATCCATCCAGTATAGAAGATAAATGGACATAGGCCATGTAGTCTGAGTCCTCATCTTCCTCATCCTCCTCCTGGTCTTCTGTAATGGCTATATGGGAGAATATATGGTAGCTATTGTATGAATATGGACTACAACAGCGTAGAATATCACTGAATGTTCTCAACAAAAAAAAACTCACAGCAAAGCCACTGGCACACAGCCTCCATTTTGTTTCTCTTTTTTTTTTTTTTTGTCATTTGAGTGTGTGTGCATATGTTTCTATTTATGTGTGTGTGTGCGTGTGTGTGTGCGTGTGCGTGTGTGTGTGTGAGTGAGGCATCAACAATTACTGTGGCATCCCCAATTATGCAACTTCCATTTACATAATCTAGCAAGTCAGGGCTGCAACAAGAGAAAAAAAGTGGGTTGATGGAAAAGAGGGGTGGATGGGAGTTTGAGGGAGGGGAAGGGGGTTACAAGGTGGGGGGGGGGTTGGTTGGCGGGTATTGTGTGGGGGGTGGGGGGTTTAGGGGGTGGGGAAACTGGGGACTGGGGACTGGGGCTGATGGTTCCAGTGGCTCGGGTCTCTTTTGGGCAGATTCCTGAAAGCAGACACACATAACACAGAAAAGTGCTCTTGTGTTCTTGGATTTGCTAGTTTCTTTGTTCTGATCATTGTTTTAACTTCTGGCTCAAACTTACAGGGAGGGAGGACTCTGTGTCACAGCCTGGACTTAGCAAGCAGGTCAGAGATCATCAACACAGTTCTGAGGTATTTTCTTTTCTTTTTACAGAAGAGATTTACATTGGACACATAAAAAAAAAGCACACAAGCAAGAGCAAGAGTGACAATACAAAAAGAAAAAAAAAAAAACAGGCAGTCCCTCATCAATCCATATGGATTTGTAATTTATGATACATATTCTGGTAGACAACACATTCACTGGAAACAGCACAGACAATAAAGGTTAGCTGATAAATGTTAGCTTTTCTCCTATTGAAGAGATGAGAAGTAAGAGAGCGTGGTTCTACAAGCTTCTTATGCTTATCCTGCACACTGTAAAGTATCACATTTATATTTAGCTCATGAGGTGATCATAAAGTTGGTCCCTTGGATTCCATCGTATACCTTAGGCACATCACATTAAGGTATTTAGTCAGGAGAAAGAAACTAACAAGGAGACATTCTTCTACATTGCAACTTGGAATGTAAATTTGATACTTCCTTGTGGCTATTGTTCAAATTTTTTGATGCTTTACGCCCCAGATCGGTGAGCGCATGAGTGGCTCGCTCTGGTCTGCAGATAGGTAGTCTACGCGAATAACAACGTCAACATCCATCGTCGTCATCACTAACATGGCACCAATGTTACAATCACCTTATGCACATCATATGAGTATATGTTCTTATGGACATGTTGGCAGTGTGGTGTATGTCACAAGAGGCAGTGCATTTTGAATTGATTGATTACAGCCAAAAAGCAACAAAAAGAAAAACAATACAAGTACACCATTCCTATGAAATTAGCAATGTGACCATGGAATTTACAAGCTGTAAAGATATGACCACTATCGTAAAAATAAACCGTTACTGATTAAAAACCTGCATGAGATTTAAGGCAACCTGCTCCTGCAGGTCACTAGCATGTCCATAAACTTAACTAGTTTTAAATATCAAGATTGTTCCACTGCAAACAAAATTAGTCTCCTTTATTATTAGTTGTGATGCTAATGAAGTTAACTTTCCCCAGACTCTTAGTTCGAGTCTGCTGATATAGAATAGTGTTTTTTCATTCACCTTCCTGTTACTTTGTTTTGCAGAAGAATTGAAAAAAGTAAATTTAAAACAAAACGAAACAAGAACACAAGAACAAAAGCCAGCGACAAAGACAATGTCATGCAAGTTCTTCCATTCCCAAGTCCTTTCTGCTTGCTTAAGCTGTGCTTGGTGGTGTGGCTGGGGTGGGAGTTTGGGGAGAGTTGGGGTGGGGTGGGGGGGCACTTTCAGGGGGAGGTTTTTGTTGGGAAAGCAACATGGAATATTGTCTTTTGCTTGGAGAGGGGAGGGGGGGTGTTTTGTTTGCTTTTTTTTTCATATTTTGCTTTTGTTATTTACTTACAGTTGCAAGATCCCGAGTGCTTGACTTCCAGCAGCACACCCATAGAACAAGCAGCTTGCTTCATGGCACATTCACTGGGATATGTGGTGTTGTCGCTGGCACACACCGCCTCGTCCGTCCTGCTCTCCGGACAGGTCTCATCACACAGTGAGCAGCGGCCCCGGCTCATTCGAGCATCCCACAGACACTTTTTCCCGACACTGCACTGGATGTCCTCACACGACTTGGCCTCTACAGGAAGAGAGGAAGAAATCAGCACAGAGGAAATCTTTGATTAGATGGATTATCATGAACGCTTTTCAAGCAGGATCAGATGACTGCTGAGTTTTTGAAGAACTAAGCTAGGAATAAAAACTAAATCCTATTTTATAGGCTTAGGTCTTGTGGCAGGGAACAAAAAGTCATGTTTTAATTAGCATTTTTAAGTCTACATGATTTAGATTGACTGCTTTCTGGATAAGAATCCATCTGACTCAAATATTAACTTGAAGCATGTCTTCATGGCCCCCAGCACTCCCCTGTTTTGCTCTCTTTCTCCCTCCCCCTCTCCTTCCCTCTCTCCCATATGGGATAGTGCTGCCAACATCAGGAAATAATAAGATGTCTATCATTTCTTGAGCAAACACAAGCAACTACCAAACTCCCTCCCTCCCTCTCTCTCTCTCTCTCTCTCTAAGACCCCCTCCTCAGTGGAATGTTGGCAAAAATGAACAGTGAAAAACTGCAGAGCTGGCCAGGAAGAAAATGCACTCAAATAATATTCAAAGTCAGTGACTGGAGGCGCTGCACAGGGAGCAAAAGTCTCATGCTCTCATGTCTCTAGCTGCAGACTTACTGATGCATTTTCCCTCATATGCCACTCCAATAGATCTGCCGAGGAGACAGGTAGCTCTTCTCAGGTGACACGCGCTGGCATAGATGATCCCGTCGTTTCCACACAGGTACTGCTCGGGCGACGTCACCTCGGGGCAAATCCGATTACACGTCACACAATATGCGTTATTTGTCTGGTCCACGACGCATGTGGAGCTGCCGGGGCACAAGACGTCACGGCACGTTTCTGTCGAGACAAAGAAACGAGGAAGATTTTGTTCAAACTGACATGAAATGAAAGAAAAAATTACAACAACCCGTTGGATTCTTGGCACGTGCAGCTTTAAAACACGTGGAATCTCATAAGTGGGTGGAATTAGAGATAATATATACTTACTCTTGCACTTTCCCTGGTACTGCACGTCCAGGTCGGGGTGGCCTTTGCATTTCGCCTTCAGCAGTGCGCATTCGTCTTTGTAGGTCTTTCCATCTGAGCCGCAGACCGGTCCTTTCCAGGTGATGTTGGAGCAGTCTGGTGCGCACACGCAGCGTGGCTTACTTCTTCTGTTCATCTTGCACCTCTTTCCAGGCCCACAGTCAACATTATCACAGGTTTCTAAAATAAAAGGTCTGTGTTAGGTGATGCTGATGAGGCTTTTGGCCCTTTGCGTAAAATCACTCTGGCGCATAAAGTGCACACTAGAGAGATCATTTACGCACTTTGCTGTGCGTAAATCAGATCATCGCTAGGATTTATGAAACGAAATGACTTGGGATGTTTATTGTGAGAAAACGAAGGGAAATGAGTGCACCTCCACCTTTGCAAGGTATGCAATTGGGGGCTCCGCCATTGAAGATCATCCACCTAAAGAGCGTGCTGTTAGGGACGTCCTCCTCGGTCCAGGACGTCCCCAGTCTTCCACTACGACAGCACTCCTCCCTGCTCATTCCCGGCATGTAGAGCACCTGGCACCTCCCGTTCTTCCCCTGCTGCAACCAGCAGTTCCCAGCTGTAAACAGAAAAAACACAAGACAACCTCAAATGTCGCATGTTGAACGCTTGAAAACCGCTGACCCAGACGCACTAGACACTCACGCAGCCCGTATTATCCGAGACGCTCCCTCCCTCCCCTTTCGCCCTCCCGGCAGTATTTTGTCTGATTTTTTTTTTTTTTTTTTTTTTTTTTTTTGCGAGACTGTTAACACTTGCCTATCCTATCTGTGACTGACAGCCCTTACAATGCAGCCACAAACCAAAAAAGTAATAAGAATCTTTCGAGGGGGGGGTGGGGGGTTGCCCCTTATCCCCCAGTCTCCTTGTTATCACTGGACAGAAAGTGGAGCGTCTAGACATAGCAGCCAATCTCCCTCAGAAAACCACGGTCTTTAGGTAACAAGGCTAAACACACCACCGTCTCTAACGCCTCAGAACAATATCCCAGACATACCCCCACCAAACAATGCCTTGTTTACCAAGAAACCAGAGTAAAGTTCATTTTAAACATATGCAAATAAAAAACTGAGTCGTTATCCTAAATCTATGGCACAAAAATATCCTTTGATCCAGACAAGAGCAGAATCTCTAGACCGACATAGACACACATGACATGAAGTGTCCATGAACTGGTTTGTTTCTTAAATTGAATAGATAATTCCATTGTATCTATTTGAACTATAAGATCCCAAACAAAGAGCGGTAGGTGCAAAAGTCTGTAGTTGTATTATGTTTTGTAATAACAAAAGAAGACTATTGCAAAAAAGCATTTTTGTACACAATGCTGAATGGTTGCGTGTGGTAAATTTATAAATAACACGCTCATAAACTCACAGTGGACGTTCTGAAGTTTGTTCCAGGTTAGACGACAACACCGCGAGACAGTAAATGCTCATACAAAAGTATCAGAATATGCTCAGATATTGTGGGAAGCTGACGCTGCCACCAACACGGCGTGGCGGCTTAAGTGTGTGCGCCTGGCGAGGGCTGCAAAACTTGCCATAGTCTCACTTTGAAGTGTCCCATATGGCACCTGTTTTATGGACACTTTACGCACGCACTGTCTGATGTAGAGAGAGTTTTATCAGCGGGGGGAAAAAAGGGTGCTCACTTTGAAAAGTTTGTCGGCTGGAGCAAGTAGCCGACACTCGTGCGCGTTTTTGCGGCTGACAGCAGTCGAAGTTTCTCAAAAACGGAGAGCAATAAAAGAAAATTGATGAAGAGAAGCTTACCTTGAACTTTTTGATGTTCCATGAGGTGACAAAGCCATATGAAGAAGAGAAAAATGCCCGGGTGGAGGTGGTGTTTCAGCATCCTAAACATGATGGAGAGGCAAAGTGAACCACGTATTTGACACAGGCAGCGCAAAAGTAATCTGCTTAAGGTGGCAGTGTTGAATAAGTGTCAGTCTGAGAATGCAGCCTCTCTTTTTAAATCTATAAGGGGTCTCGGGTTGACTGTCTCTGGTGGGCGGTCTCCTCTTCTGTGGGGGTGGGGAGATTTTTTTTTTTCTTACCAAAGTTTTTTCAATCCTAATCAGGTGACATCGTTACAAGCAACTTTCTCTCGCCACAACAATTAAAGAATATGAAAGTGTGGATTTGGAATAAAACACCAAACTTGGGAATTTTGCGGCTTTTCAGTCTAACAAAGGAAAAAGACTAAATGTGGCAGTTGATATGAATTTGGTTGTGATGGAGAATATGGAGAATGTTATTAGTGTGTCACTTTAATCGTTTTAGTTTTTTCAAATCACATCGCATCAGTGTGGGGCGGACAGCTCGTTTTTACGCATGGCTTGGGTATGCGCCTTGAAAGCCATAATAATAATAATAGGCTAATAATAATAATAATAAAAAAATAATAATAATAATAATGCAAATTTTTATTCATCTATCAAGACCTTTATTACTGTATAATCTAACAGGCCCACAGCCAACATACCTATGCGGGCATTCCATCAGTCCTTCAAATTAAGAGTACTAGGCTACTTGGCGGTAACTGATATTTTTTCCACCAACTGCAGGCAAAAGTGTAAATCTTTTGATGAGAGTTGCCTTTTGGAATATATCCCAGCCCAGACAATAATAGAATTCATAGTAGTCCGCAGCCGCACTGCTAATATTAGAACAGACAGTTGTTTGGGTTTCTCTCCCGGGTCAAGCTTTTAAATATAATCAAACCTGTTTCCGAAGAGGCTTCAGACAGAGGAGCGGGGTGTTGCGTTTCATTGAATGAAACACACACACACACACGCACGCATGCACGCACGCACGCACACACCTCCACACATACACAAGGCTCTCCACTCACTGACGCACAGGCTGGACTCCTTCAGAAGTCCTTGCGCGACCTCTTCAGCGGAACTCTGGTTACAGCTCTCCAGAGCAAAGAGTAAAGTGTCTGAAGCGCGAACAAGACACCAGCGAGTTCATCATCTGTCAGGACGAGCAGAAGACACTGTCATCTCTCTGTTTCATTCAAGCGAAATACCACTTAAGTATAAAGTTTATCTACAAAACATAAGCATACGTATCCAATCAAAAACTCTGCAATCTTCTTATATATTCACATCTGTAAGTGTGACTGAACTGGAACAGTTACTATAGCTGCCTTATATCAGTTTATGTAGTAGGCAAATATGCAACAAATATTATCCTAAAAAAAATCATTTTTTCTCGTTTTTTAAGGTTTGTGCTGTGTCCATCTCAGGTTCAGGTTCAGGCTACAATTCTTGTTGATGGAAGTTCATCCCAAACAGCACTGGGCAGTAATTATTAATGGTATTATAAACAATCAGTAACACAAACATCCAATGATTAGAGGCCATATCTGATACACAGGCAACAAAGAGGTTTTACAACAACATACATATAATTTACCATGAAAAAAAAACACCATACAGACTAATACAAGCTACAAGCTTTTACCTGTTCTTCATTAAAGGGAGACTGTTTGATCTCTAGTGCTAGATTTAGTTTATGTTAGTGATTAAGGGAGCATCTTGCAGTCTTATTTAAGGTGTGCCCTTTTTGTGATCCAGTTCATAGCGCTCAGATCCAACAGCTGTACTGAAGAAGAAGAAGAAGAAGAAGAAGAAGAAGAAAATTCGGGACGCCTCAACTAACATGACCTGCTTCCAAAATCTAATCAGCTATCACATCACATATTACCTTCTTATATCATGATCAGAAACAGCAATCAGTTGGAAAACACACAATCTACAATGCAACCAAATGAAATCAATACAAATGGCCCAAGATATCTGGAATATGGATTAAAACAAATATTTTAACGATGATCTCCGGCACTTATCAGCTATGTTTGATCCTATGGTGGCAAATATTTTTTACTTTTTATTTTTGTCCTTCTATTGATCTTGTTAATAATATCAAGGAGTCACCATGTTCTGAACTTCCAGGGGCATCTGTGGAGAGATTACTCCGCAGAAGAAAAGGCAGGAATTTAGAGTCTGTGATGACTATAATCAGAGTCAATCAAATAACACAGCATCATGACGTTTCAGATCATCACATATTTGGACTTAAGACTGAACATTATAGCCATCATTTTTTGTGAAGAAGTAAACGTCTCTCAGTGTTTCTTCATGTAATGAAAGCCAAACAAGGTGTCTGTCATCAATAAAATGATCCGTCTGATGGATACATTTACACTCATACTTACATGCCACATTTGAGGAGGTTTACTCTTTTCCATGTCGCCCGTACATCCCTGAGTGAAACAAGAATCTGGCAAATTTCACAACAATTAAATGTGTCAAATTAGTGACCCCGCATGGCCATTTAGGCTATTTAGATTTCAAATGTATTTGTGACATTTCCCTCTTTCAACAAATCTGAAAAGGTTCACTTGATGTTGAGTTATGTTCGACAAATCACTCAAGTGTCTGGTATGATTTGTGAGATCAGTGTCTTTGAAGAGGTGAAGTTTCCAAAACACTTCCTGACATGCGAGTACATTTCTGCCCCGCTGTATCAACTTTAAAGTGTTGGCTGTTGTCCTGAAGCCATAAATGGCATCAGCAGAGGGACGACCAGGGCTCCCTGTCCCCGGCTCTGAGCTGAATTAGGTTCAAACGAATGATTGGTACTTTGCAACTTGAAGTAAAACCACTGCCATAGATTATGATATGGAACTGATGGGTTGCACAAACTGCTGATGCCATGAGGGGGATGACATTTATTCAGCTTTAATTTGATCCAGACTCCAGGCAGGAATTCTGTGCGGCTACAGCTCCTCCAATCTAGTGTGAACATGCGTGACAAAATGTTTTTTATTAACAATTAAATCCAAGGAAAAATTCAGGGTCTAGACTCCATCATAACAGCTCATCAGCGATTTGTCAAGTTAATGACAATCCTCTTAAAAAGTCTGGAACCAGTGAGGATTTCAAGATTTTGCAATTGGTTTCACTAAGAGCAAATAAAGGCAATTCCTTATCAAATCATTTGTTATGACATCATTTTTGATTCACAAGAACATTGCAGCAATTTGTGAGCAATCTTCCCACTGTGACATGGGTCAGTTGTTTGGCTATAACTGCCCATCATCTGCAGTAAACCCCAGTAGGATGAATTTACAAAGGTGTTCAAACATTTCCACTGTATCTCATTTCAGCAACTATTTCAACACTGCTCCCTGTACACATATACATAGAATCCAAAGGGCTGTTTCACAACACTGTAGCGCATGAGTAATTGTGGAACAGACCAGTCCAATCATTTATCAAATTCTATATATTCCCTCCAGCAAGAGGGACTCAAGCCCAGGATCCCAATAAACATGCTACTTATTAAAGACAAATAGCATACTCCACCCCGCCAGATCCAAGGAAATGAATGCTAAAGATTCTGCTGGGCGCCGGGGTTGGCTTGTTCAAAGGGAAAATATTCAGAAACACATTCCAAAACAGTCAAGGGACAGACTAACCTGACTGTGGGAGAACATGACAGTCAAAAATGTGAGAAGGGGGAGAAATTTAATTGTACTGATGCGTGGAAGGGAGTGGTCCAAGTATGGTTCCTAGTAGGGTCAGAGAGAGGAGAGGAGAGGAGAGGAGAAGAGACACAACACAACACAGGACAATAGAAACACAATCCAAAATGGGTCATAATCATGATGTATTAATTGATAGTGGTGTGGAATTCAAGTCATCAGCAGAGCAGAAGAGAAATAATGAGCAGCGCCAACATGTCATTTATATCATGCTGCCATCTTGTGGCAAAGCTGTGCCAGTACACATTTAGATTCTGCAGGATCAACCTTGATCTAACGCTTCACAAACTTCCTACTGTAAGAGACAAAGGTACAGATCGGGTGTATTTAAGGAGTAAATTTACTTAGTTGCTGCTTTTAGTGATCGGTAAGCAAACCTCTGTAATGAGGATGTATGTACAGATAAACAATGTTAAAACGGAATAAGTCAATGAATCAATTAGTTGATTAACAGAAAATTAACCTGCAATTGAAACCATTTGCTGGTTCAAACTGTTTTTCTTTGTGTTACACGACAGTAATGTTTATATGTTGGACAAAGCAACCAATTTAAAAACATCAAATGTTTGGAACCTGAGAAACCGTTAGAGGCATTTTTAAAAACCCATTCCTGAAATTTAACAGGCAAAACTAGCAAATTATTCAATTATGAGAATAATGGTCAACAGCCACTGTAAACAATATGCTGGTAAAATATTCACACCTGACAAATTGTGCCACTAAAAAACATCTCAAACATCTCCAACATCACAAATATCTACAGTAACAATAACAACAGCATAGGTAGCTATTCCATGTGCCCGTATTGCCACTTATCTTTTCATATACAGTATAAACCCCAATAAGAAAGAATCATAATTTTATCTTACAGTATATACAGTACAAACAAAGAAACAGAGTGATGACGTATGTCACTCTCTCCAGGATAAGAATTATTTCCTTCTTTGCATTTAAACTACTGATATCAATAGTCTGAATGTAAGAAAAGTCCTGAGTGCCAGAGATGACAGTGGCAGGTCATGCTACAGACTGACGTGTGCCAACAAGTTCAACCTTTTGACAAATGATGATACGATGTCTCTGACAGAAGCTGTTATTTGTCGATCACGTTGCCCAGAGTTTGTCAAAACAAATGGCAATGCAGAAATAAGATGCCTTTACAGTGTAAATCTCAGGATGGCAACATTTGCATCCAAGTCGATGATGTCATCTAAGGCCTAAATAAAGTATTGTATATGGTTCTGTCATGTAGGGAAAAAATACAGTTTTTACATTTATTCAAAGTCAGTGCATAACATGACTAGTCAATGTATAGTCCACAAGCCATAAAAATAAAGACTGCCAACGATCCTCTGTAAAATGAACAGAGAATCTAATTCCAGTTATCTACAAAATGGCCCGTTTCCATTCATTAAAATGTCCAATTTCCAGTGATTGAGCTACAGTCCACTTGCACTTTACAAGAACTAGTGAGAAGTACCAGTATCCACACTGGAGACAATCCAGTGGAGAGAGAGAAGGCTGCGGTTTCCTCTTCAGTTTTTCACAGCACTTCATCCACATGTGCATGACTCTGCCTGTCTTCATCAGCTTCCCTCTGGAGCTGCTGGTACTTTCTTTTGAAAAACCCAAACTAGGAAGATAACAGATTAAGTTTAGACACAGTTGTAATGTCAGTTACGATATTTGATACAAAACAGAATTAATAAAAAATGTGCACATTAGAGTTTCCAGTGTATGTTATCAGTTATATACCTATAAAGCATTAATGTAATGAATTTACATAGCCTATTTTTCTCATATCCAGATATACTGTATATATACTGTAAATACACTGCATTGCGTTCATAGTAGATTGGTTTTCCTTCTTAAGCTGCACATCTCTATGAAAACAGATCAGGTTCATTCTCCTCTCTCACAGAGGGGAAATGCTCATGTTTACAAATCGGGCATGAACTGGACATATATGAATAAATTACTGATGCTCCTCTGCATGCTGAAATTATCTTCACCAAGGCGTTAGACAAACATGTACCTTCCACAGCAGTCCGACAGCCAGAGCCAACAGCAGCAGCCCGGCAATGGCGCTGCCAACTATCACTCCTACTGGAACATCACCTTTCTCTCCGGGTTTACTGATCGTCAGCACCACCTGGACAGCAGCAGGACAGATGCGGCATGATAAACAAAAATTAAACAGGCACTTCACACATCACACTATACCCCTATAGGTTTGAGAGAAAAAACATGTAAAATGTCATGCTTTTGTAATGGAGAGATTAAAATCAAGCTTTTTTTTAGTGTAGAAAATTCATGTTGGTTTTTCATGCTGTGCCATATGGTCTTGCTCAACAATTGTGTTGCAGTAAGAGAAGAGACTCATGAGTCCCAGTATGTAAGATAAAATGTGTTTATATCATTTCCTCCTTCCTTGATGTCTTAATGTGAGGCACAAAATCTAGATGTTGAAATGAGATCTTACTGGAAGCTGTTTGTGGCTGATGAGGAGCAGATCGGGGTCAGAGGTCTCGACATTGACACTAGAGGTCAGCACAGTGGTCTGATAGGCGGCCTGTCATAACAACATTCATACAAATCAGAGCACTAAAAACAATTTATTAATCAGCAACAGAAGAAAATTAAGGGTAATAAAAGCAGACAAAACAACCAATATTATAAAATTCACTATTGAATATATTTACCGAAATAAAGGTGCCGCTCCAGATCCTTGTTTTAACTTCCACAAAGTAGTCACTCTTAACTTCAGTGTCTTTGAGGATGCATTTTAGATGCTTGCATTTTGCACTCTTGCAGTCCTGTCAGTTAAAAAAAAAAAACAGTAATAAATACGTAATAAAAGGAAATCAGTACACAACAATAATTTCAAATTACAGTGTCTTCTGTATCTGGATTATTTGTAAAAAAAACAAAAAAATAAATAACATTTCTATATGCAGTTTGTAATTTTATAATTCAAAGATCTATAGAAACTATGAAGTTTAATTAAACATCAAATCACAAATACACAAGAATATGATAAAATCACATAATAATAATAATAATAACAATAATAATAATAATAATAATAATAATAATAATAATAATCACACAATATATCATGTTATTACTGCATATTAAAAAGTGAAAAATATGCTTAAGGTACCTCGTGTGCACACACACACAGATTTAAGTTTGTGCCTTACAGCTTCTCTGAGATACAAGTGAAAAATGTTGCTTGGAAAGATGTCACCTGAGAAACATGTCAGAACTTTGATGTATATAAAGAGAGAAATAAGTGACTAACCAGTGTCTCCGTGCCTTTGAGGTTCTCCTCAGAGAATGACGCTTTGTGGCTTTTCACACCAATCTTCAGAGGATCAACCAGGCCGCTTGAATCACAGCTGACAGACCCTCCCTACGGGTGGAGAAGTCGCATGTCATTTATGCAATAGATGCTGTGTTCCAAATCGTACAGTAAAACTCATTTTACACACCCTGACTTAGGAGCAGTTTGGTAACAAGCTATATTGCAGATTTGGTGTCAACTAGGATATTTCTCAGAAAAGTTTTTTGCTCACTGCTTGTGTGTCCACTTTGGTCACATAGAGGAGCGGATTTCCACCTTCAGTAGTCATTGGCAGAGCGATGATCAGATACAGGAGGCTGACCGGGAAGTTACCTGTTGAAACCTTTAAAAACAATTTGTTTTAATAAATAATTTAAATCTAAAGTGAATATGAGAACTACATGATGACATTTTAAGAGACTGACTCATTTACTGCACCTTCACTGTAAAGTTAAACTCTGGGCCGATGTCGTCCAGAGTTTTCACCGTTGTTACTACTTGATTGGTAGAATTTGCCACGTAGAAATTGATATTTGACCGCCTAGGACAAAGAGACCATAAAAGGTAACATTTTAATTTATTTGCCATCATCCACTGTCAATCTTACACTACAGGACCATAATCAGTCACAAAAAGTAAAATCACCTGGATAAAACGATCCCTGTATCATACTGAACAGGAATGGATATGTCCACATTGTTGTCCGCAGGTTTTTCCTCTTTACCATCACTGTAAAGAAAAAAAAGGTAAAGAAATTGTTACATGTAAATAATTTTAATTAAGAGGCACAATTTTTTCATAGAATTTCTATTTAGATTCAGTTTAAATACCTTTTGGCCTCAAATTTCACCTGAGCTCGGTTTTGCGGCTGATCGAGACTGTATTCAAAATTGATCTTAAATTTCACCTGTAATGAAATAACATGCTTTGCATCACCTTCTGTAACTGGTCAAACAAAGAACCTGGTATATAAAAATAATTTCAAAGCAGTTTACAAGTAGTGAAATGTTTTTTTTTTCTTGCATTTACCTCTTCGTCTTTTTTTAATGCTGGGTATCCCACCTGGCAAGCGACAGTTTGTGTTTCTGTTGAGCTGCACTTGACTCCATCCGTCTGTCAATTTATAGATAAGACCAGTGCATAAGTGTTGTGTTAATTAGTTAATTACACTGACAGCGCATTTCAATAAGGCTGGAAACCTCTTTAATGTTATTCAAACACTTATTCACCTGCACAGGTAGAAAAACAGAAAATATTCCTTCACACTCTTCCCCACTAAATGTCGAAAAAATGGGTTATATTGATTTTTAAAAAATGTGTTAAATGATTTGATGATGATGCATTTATTCAGTGTGCGTGTGATTTTGTGACAATTAAGTTGAAGGATTTTTTTCACATTAGCATCATGTCAACATAACCTTTTTTTTTTCCGTTAAACTTTTTTTCACTCACTGGAGGAAAGACGGAGGAGTAGTACAGGTTGCTGGAGAACGTGGCCAGGACCTGAGTGTTGTACGCGTTCTCCTTTTTGTTCTTCACGGCGACTTCAAATGACAGTTCTCGGTTGTTAGCGCTGACCAGAACGGGAGCTGAGCTGCAACACAAGAGCTCCGATTATTGTCCTCTGCATTCATGTGATTTAATCTGTGTACGACACAGATTTAACTATGAGTACTGTCTAATTGACCAGAGGGGTGGTTAAAGTTATCTTTTCCCTGGACCTACTGTGAGCTGTGGGTGATTGATTCACATTGTTTAAAAGACTGTTGGTCTCTCTTTTTTTCTTTAACATCTATAAATAAAGGGGAGACATACAGTATCTAAACGTGAAGATACCCAGATGAACACTACTGCATCTAGGTCCACTTGAAAATGCTCAACACAGTATTTATATAGAAAGGAATAGTAGGGCCTTCCTTAAGTTTAAGAAGCACAAAAAGAAGCAAAAAGATCCAAGTCTACAAAAACGAAAATCAATAGCAGCTGCAAAAAAAACCACATATGATCAAATGTGTATGAATGTGGGAAAGCACTTTCAGTGTTGTATGTTCTCTGTAAAGTCATTGTTCATATCCTTTCATCTGAGTTAATTCACTCCCACATCTGACCTCACCATTTTATAGGCTATGAAGTTGTTGTATACACTGGAAAACTCTAATTTGTGCAGCCATAAACAATTAAGACAGACTCATAAAACAGAGAAAATAGAAAATGGTGTAATGGTTGTTCGGAGTTACCAGGGCGTAACATCAAATAGAGGATTGCCCATTTTACCAGTACTGTAATATCAGCAGGTCAGTTCAGTACAGCCCCCTGCAGAGGCTGCTAGAGGAGCTTTTACCCAGTCCTGTTTACAAATATGTAACATGCTGTACCATGACAGCAGAAATATGTGAAGCTGTGTAATTCGAGAATCTGTTTCTCAGAGGCCTCAGAAAGAAGTATTTCTTTAAAACATTAAATATTCATGACTTAATAAGCAACACTTAAAATTAATATTAAGAAAGAATTATTTTTTAGTTTGTATCCATTAAGTGTTTAACAGTCATTTCATCAGGACTGTGTGGGTGTGGTTTGATGACATTTGACCGACAGTTTTCTGACAACATAAGCAACCTAATAATAATAATAATCTGAGTCAAGGACTTTAAGAATCGGCTTGCTTCACAGACATGCATAACTTTTCTCAACAAAGCCGTGCCCACCTCTAACCAGCGAGCAGAGCACAGATACACAGACAAATACTGAACTCTCTCACATGGAACAAGACAACTGCTCTAACTAGCCAAAAGCTTTATCTTTCTGTACTGTAAGGCCCCATTACTACATTAAAAAGCTGATTGAGAAATTCTTTTCAGGGCCTTTAGCACAATCATGTATCCTCATGACTCATAGTAAAGACAGACATAGTCTTGCCCAGGCTTGTTATTGTACTAAACACTTGATACAGGTCAGTGATTCTCACCTGGACGCCTTTGAGTCTGTCTTCACTCTCAGCACCAGGTCACTGATGCACACGTCATCAGAGCCACAGTCTTTTGTAAAGGGGATCTGAAACAATAACAGAGCAGCGAATTCAGCACAGGATGCTGCTTCATTTTTCAAAGGCAACTTTTCAACTGATGCCTATTCTCCTTTAATCTCTATAGAATTGGAAAAAAACATAACATAAATGAAACCTATTATATTACTACAGCATGGGGTGAACTTTAATTTTGATTTTAGGAAACCACGTAGTGTGTACATCTGCAAAACTTGCGTGACTTACTGAAACACTTTAGTTTTGAAACCCAGTAATTATCACACGCACACCATGTCATTTTAAATGACTGTGCGAACACAAAATAACAAGTACGTTTAAAGTCTTCTGTCACCGGATATGTTTGTTGTAGATCATTGGAGACCAAAGACTATGTCTGATTCACGTACTGTATCAGTCACTTACAAAGAACTGCGAGGCCTTTGGAAAAAACTTATCGAGGACAGGGTTCACATCTGCATTCTGCTGCTCGATTTCCACTTTCAGACTGAGGGAATTCACAAAGTCTGGAGTCTCCTGTTTAAGAAATCATATATGGACAAATGAGGAGATAATTATCAAAAATACTTTATGTCTTTTTTAGAGAAAAAAGTAATAGTAATATATACACAAGCCTTATAAAGATGCTCACATGAAAACAGTCAATGATGCCTGAACATTACCTGAACATAAACCTGGTGGTCTCGACACAGGGGTGTAGATGATATTTTTGCCTTTTCTGTGAGGAAGCGCTCATTGTTTTTTGTAAACATTCCTCTTGACGTCACTCGTGAAGACTGTAAGTCGGCATCCAGAGTCAAAGTGTAGGATATATCTGAAAGAAAGTAAGGAAGACTGTATATGCATACACTCTTTGACATCTGAGTGCAATCGTTTTTTGGGGGGTTTTTTTCTTGAAAATGATTAAGTTGGGATTTGAATGTCTTTCAGCAATAGTTTCCATTTTGGGAAATAGGCTTATTCACATTTGTTAGAGTTAGATAAGAAGTTTGATACCACTTTCATGTCTGTACTCAAAAATATAATGTTACAGCCAGCAGCTAGTTAGCTTAGCTTAGCATAAAGACCGTAAACAGGGGAAACAGCCAGTCTCACTCTGGTCACAAATTCACAAAATGTTTCCAAAAATACTGAACTATTACTTTAAGTAAAAGGAGTCTACATATTCTTGAGAAGCCTAACAGGCGATCTGATTTACCGATGGGTCCGACAGGATTCTTAGGCCTGAATTCAGCACTGAAACAGAGGTTGGTGTTGAAACATGAAAGCTTGCGCCCGTTTATGTCACAGGGTTTGTTGAAGATGTTGATTTTATTGGGGTTGAAAGAAGCCTTGGCTGTGACATATGCAACACCTCGGGACCTGAAAAACATGTGTAATTTCAAAATATCATCAGCCTTGCAAGTTCCAACATAATGGGTTCATCAATGTTTCCACATATTGTGCTGGATTGACTCACCAGAGCTGCACCACTTTGCCATAGGCACCAACTGAGATGTCTGGGAGTGTATCATCATTCAGATCTTTGAAGCTATCTAGGGACCTTCCAAAATACTGCAACTGAGAATCCAGTTTGGAGCCAAGGATTCTCTGAAAAGTTAAATTAACCAAATGTGATATACAGTATGTGTCATATGATAGACAAACATTAATTTGAATTCATTCATCAATGGTTTCTCTCCCGACCTGTGAGAACTCTTTGTTTAATGTCTTCTTCTCTCCATTGTAGATGTAAATGACGCCTTTTTGTTTGTCCTCTAGTGGTGCTCCAACTACAATATCGTTGTAACCATCAAGGTCCAGGTCAGGAATGGCAGAGATAGCCATCCCAAATCGTGCGTTTTCAGTCAGGTGTGGGCCATTGAGGAACCCCTGCTCGTTCAGTATACCCTTCAAATGGTAAGACAGAGAAAGTGTGAGCTTGGCAGGACTAAATGTCACGCTACAGCTCCTTTAAGCTTAACAATAAATTAAATCCACGTCATCTACTAGACAAATTGAGGGCTTATGCTAATTTTTACCTTTGTGACGGAGAAGAGATAGACCCTGCCTTCCTCTTTCTTTAGCTCGCTCATGAACATGGGCGCACCAACCAGTAGGAGGTCTGTCACCCCGTCTTTGTCCACGTCCAGGGAGCACAAGACGCTTCCAAAGTATGACCCTATCTAGGACAACAATTGCCAGCTGTTAATTAATGATGACACCGCATGTATACAGTTGGCTCAATGTGAACACCATATCCTCCAGCGTCAGTACCTGTTTCCCTCTTTCTGAGTCTATGATAGCAGATTGCTTCCGAGCGTTGACAGTGTAGACGATTACTTGTCCAGAGTGGTTGGAGCGAGGTGCACCCGCCACAAAGTATAGTGTAGAGCCATCGTTCAGCGTGGTGACGGAGTAACCTGGAAATGCCCACAAGTAACACATTTACTAGCTGAAATCTTTACTTGAACAGTGATGGATTGCAACTAAATATATTTACTAAGTACTGTTCTTAAAGACAATTTTGAAGTATTTCGTGTTACTTTGCTACATTTCAGAGGGAAATGTTGTCCTGTTAACACCACTATATTAATTTGAAAGGTATAATTACTTGTTACTCTGCAAATTACAGGCTCTGCATGCTTACACAACAGTTTTCAGTTACTCTGGCTAATTAAACCTCTAATCAAGCATAGGTTGGTTGGAAACAAGTGATTTCACTGAACTCTATGTAGATAAATGCCATATTTCCATATGGTTTCATCCTCTTCTTCCGCAATACTTATACTGTAATGGCACCTGACAGAAGAATTAGTGCCATCAGCTGTTTATCTTGAATCAACTCCTATTATTCAGCGGCAGTGAATGGAAACATGTATTCATTTGTATTTGGGTTGGTTATTTGCACTACCTTTGATTGGAAACCCTGATAGGGTTGTCCTGCCTCAGCAGGTACGACAAAATCAACAAAAGCTGTCCTGAGAAGACGTCTTGTTAGGCAACACAAGTGAAAACACCTGTGTCAATGGATTATGGGTGTGCAGGGGTTTGAGGAGTTCTCATGCAAAATACAGTATATGATTATCCCAATAAAATATGACGCAATACTACATACAACTACATACTGCTCTACAAGCTTCAACATGAATATGCTGTTTATACTTACAGGTATCTGTAGTTCACTTAGTACTTTTACTTTTAAGTAACTGTTTGACTCCGACACACTCGTGTACTTTAACTGAAGTAATATTTTGCATGCAGGACCTAATTGTACCATAGTATATACACTGTAGTATTGCTACTTTTACTTAAAGGACCAGTGTAAAGGATTTAGAGGCATCTAGCAGTGAGACTGCAGCTTGCAACCAACGGAAAACCCCTCCCGTCACCCCTCCCTTTCCAAGCATCGAGGAGAACCGACGGTGGCCTTCAGGTAACGTAAAAAATGCAAAAGGCCCTCTCCAGAGCCAGTGTTTGGTTTGTCCATTCTGGGTTTCTGTAGAAACATGGCGGTGCAACATACCATGCTCTCCTATGTAGATATGCAGCGCTCATTCTAAGCTAGCGAAAACACAGGTGATTATACTCTAATGAAAACATAATTATGAATATCATATTCCATTTCTGCCAATACATCCCCCTGAATCCTATACACACAATCTCAATATTTCTTCCAAATCAAATCATTGCATTAAATCTATGGTAAACGTGGTATTTTTGTCTTACAAAATATTTATAATAGAATTATTATGGATTTCTCTTAAAGACATATTTAAATTAATATTAACAGCAGTCTCAACACAATTATTTTAACAATCACCACGGGTACAATCATGGATGTTCAGCCGTATGTAAACAATACAGGAAAGGGCAGATATGGTCTGGGTATGTATGCATTTAACAACGTTAAAAGCACTGAAAATGTAGAAAAGTCAAAAGAGGTAGATTGATTTCCAAATTTCAAATTAGGACAAAGGAAACTATTTTGGCTTTAATCCTGTAGCTTCTACTGCAAAGTAAAAACTAATGTGTCTATAAGAATGGCCATTATAGATTTATTTTTTCTATGATCTTCCACTTCACGGAACACTACATGATAAAGGACGTGGTTGGCTGAGAAGCTGGTAATTTCACAAACCAGTTTCCGCTCGAAAACACCACAAATTTTTACCACACCTGCACATTCATGCTGAGACAGCCTCTGTTGCCCAGAACGTGAAGACCTCCGCTGAGGCTGCAGTATTTACATTCACATCACAAGCTACATTATGAAAACTTATGATAGAGTAAAGTGTAAATGCCTACCCAATAATGAGCTGTGGTTTCTGTCTTGAAGAATCTCCTCAAAGGCTGAGAAAGGGAGTATGTCGACTTTTGACCCTGTTTGATGGACGACCGTCCCGCTCCAAGAGTAGGCTCCCACTGCTCCCAGCATCATCACATCCTTCAAGAGCAAAGACCAATCAGCAGAAACCACAGACATACTGCTGTAGATGAAAGTTACAACTTTGTCTGTGGTTTCAAGTCACTATACTTAGTCTCCCAGAAAAACTACCATAAATGGTGGTAAAGGAAACTCTTTAAGATCACGGTCAGCTTACTGTAAATAAATGCAGCTTCCTATTTCCTGTCAGTGAGAATGGTAGGTTGTTATAGCTATATATGGTGTATAAGCTTTTTTGTCACTTCAAACCGTGGTCACAAATGGTGTTTCTATAACTGTCATCAAGAATCTTTACTTAATAGTATTTTGTTATTATTATATATTTTTACAGCATTAATGTCAGAAACTGGTGGCCAGTGGCGTATACGTCCGTATGTGGAGCGTTCACACTCAACAATATCTGGTGAATGTATCAGTGTTTTCCCACAACTGATAGAGAAGCTTTCAGAAGCGTACAAGGCGGCGATCTGTACCTGCTGGCTGGAGTAGTGGGCGCTGAATCCGACCTGGGACATCTCCATTTTGAAGTTGTCACCCCCCTTTCCAGTGCCTTGTGAGAACACACCATCAGGAAAACACCGGGATCAGAAAGAGAAGGAGCAGAGCAAGAATCAGACAAAGGGATTTTCTTTTCATCCTCCCTTGGAATCTTCAACTGTGACAGACAGGCTGTGACAAGCCCGGATGAGATTCTTTGAAAAGGATATGAATCAACATGTGGTGTCAAGTAAATTACACATGGTATAGTACGTTCAACAACAGGAAGGATGAAGAAATAATATGCACCCTCAATGTTGAAGATGCGGTCCCCCAGTGTTCCAGCGATGGTGGAGAGAGCCGCTTCTTCAGACACATTGAAGAAGTATTTCTCTGTGGGTAAACTGGCGATGGATTTGATTTCTTTGATTAGGTTTTCTGTGTCGATGTTGTTTCTAATGTAATAACCCAAGACCTAGGAAAAAAGGAGGAATCACAGAAAAAAAAAAAAATCGGGATTGCAAAGAGTGAGTGGTAGGTAATAACACACACACACAAGAAAGTATCACAGTTTTACAGTCATCCTACTGAAATATGGTGATGAAAAACAGGAGTGGTGCTCAAATCTATAAAGCTCAAACTGCTTTATCTAAAAATGGTTGCAGATATTATTATAAAACAAAACACACACACACACATTCTTAAAAACACCATTACGACTACTGTATATATATGACATGATGAGAGTGATGAGGTGTCACAATGCCAGATCCTCACTTACAGCGATACCAAAGCGGGTGATGCCTTTGCTCTCACACTCTGCGATGACTTTATCTCTGATGGATACGTCGTGAGACTCTCCATCAGTGACGACCACCATCACCTTGGCAGCGCCCGGTCGGCCGCCTCGATCGAAACCCTGCTTACTGAAAAGAGATTTTAAATACTTACTTTTAAATAAATGGGTGATAAAAGAGGGACTATGCCACAAATACATTTCTTTTAATAAAAGGATAATGGTATGGCTGCAAAAATAAATTTAAAATGAAATGTTAAAATGCAGTTTTTCTAGTTTACAAGTGAAAGAAAACTAGACCCAGTCAGGTGATAATAAAACAGAAAAACAGACAATCAAATAATAAGAAGATAAACAAGCAAACAAACACATAAACAAATAAAAACATTTATAGATGCAGTATATGCATATGTATAAAAGTCGGTAATGCTGCACCACCAACCTGGCATATTGGATCGCCTTGAAGGTATTTGTAGAGTGACCATACACTTGTGTGATTCTGGACACTGCACTGATCACGTCCTCTTTGTTTTTATACTGGTTCAGTGTGAATTCAAACTTGGGATCAACGGCGTACTGAATGACGCTGACCTGGCATGGTATAAAATTGTGTGATAAAGCGCAGAAAGCTGTCATTAATGACCACAAAACAATAAGGTAACCGGTTCAATTAAGAATCAAGATTATCCTCTCATTTATCTCTGCATAAGTTTCCTGTTATGGCACATGAGACGTGACCTTACCTGTGTGTTTTTGGGCCCGATGTCGAGTGCAGGTATTAGTTTCTGGAGGAAATAGTTCATTGGTTCCCAGGGATAAATGCTGTTGGATCCGTCCAAAACAATCACAATGTCCATAGGCCCTCCACATGCTATAAAAACATCACAAGAAGGGACACAGCTGTGACAAATCGAACTGAGGCCATACATTTTACATTCCTGCTGAATCATTTTCTGAGGTTATTTTTCCTGCCTTCCATGCAGCCACTGGTTTCAGTGCATGCCGATACAGTAGAACAATACATTTTGCAGACTTGCCTGAGACTGGTAATATATCCCAGTTAACCATTAGTGGCCTTTCTTTATTTGTTAATATTATATAATGTGTAATGTGTTTTAACAGCTGCAAGCAGAGACACTTTCTTGTGGGTGGATTTAAAGCTCTGACTTTCAGAGTTTGAGAGTAGTGGATGCTGTTGACCCCACAGACAAAAAATAACAAAAAAGTTATAATAATTGAACACAAAAAAAAACATAATTACTTATCGAAAGATTTGTTTTTAAGCCAACTCTAAAATCTCTGATGTCACACTCCAGCACTCGCTTGTACCTGAAGGAATAGTTTTCAAATTCTTTAACCCAGACTGCATGTCACTGTGCTGCACTTCTGACATTACCTGACATGTGCCTTGAAAGGAAGCAAATTAGATACTTAACTCTGTACAAATTAAAACATCAACAATCACATAAAAACCTCTTACTCTGGATGGCAGGAGAGAAGGCAGGTTGAGGCTTAAAGAGGGGGTTCATTTTTGAACATATTCCAGGGTGGAAGTCCTGAGTGCCACACAGCTGTCCCCAGAGAGGACCACACGTCTGTATTAGATGACCACAGAACAAGAGAGAAGAGACGCATTGATGTCACTGCCTTTAAAAGCTCACAGAAAGCTCTTATGTCTGTGTTTAATAGTTGTAAATTTGACTTAACTCATATTAAAATGCTTTTGGTAGGAAATAACAACAAAGTGAAACCTGCAACATTATTCAGTGGACGCTTATATATTTAAGAACCTATTAGCTTGGTACTACTTCCTGCTGCAGCAGCAAATTTACTTAAAGCACTGACATACTTCCTGCCACACACAGCCTACCATCAAACCATTGACTGCAGGCATCCGAGTAAGAGTCAAACCCAGGCACATGTTGTCGTTGAGGTTTCTAACATCTGGAATACTGACAGAATCTGTAAATAAAGTAGAAAAGACAACATTAAAGTTCATTTTGTAGTTATTAAATCTGGAATTTATACAATGTGTGCAATTAAAGCTCAAAGTATGAATAAAACACATCTTTTCAGTTGTGTTTAGGCTTCTTGAAGTACATGGACAATGTCAGAGAGGTAGAGAGGTCAAAAGTTAAACAGCAAAACACCAAACCTCACCTTGCAGATTGAGCTTGTCGCAGCTGTTTCTGGACCCTGTGACTGGACACTTGTAAACATCCCCCTTCTTGTTTCTATTGAAACCACTCCATGGAGCGCCAACCAGGAGCCTGCAGAGGACAACAATATCCATCTCTTCCTCACTTTCACAAACACCCAGCACGAGAGGCATGTCTGAATGTTTTTGTGCACAGTGAGTAACCTTGTTATGGCAAAGATTTTAACACTCATTTCACTACTATATGTGCATGTCATATCAGCCTGTATCATTTTAAGTCTGTGTAGTCTTGTTCTGAGAATGTACCAACAAGTCCGTCATATTATTCTGTGAACCTCTAAAGAAAAATCAAACAAGATTCTACAGGCTAACACAGAAAATATCCACATTATCCCCACATCACAACATTCACATGCTGCTGGCTGATGTTGAAGCCGATTTCGATGGAAAACAAGATTTATCACTATTCCTTTCTGATGGATGGTACTGTGGAATATACAGTACAGTCAGAGGGCTCTATCAGATACTGTACACCTCCTCCAGTTACGCAAAGGGACACTCCTCCAGATGTGAGTTACTCTACGAGACTGTGACTCAGAGTGTGCAACATGCAGACATCGCAGAGGAGTTCAGTTACTGTTTAACTAAATGTTACAAATGAGTGAGGGAAAACGCAAGACACTTTAAACATGGATTGTTTGTGACACACTTAGGGTTTTTGAGACTGCAGTTTCTACAGTATTGCAGGAGTTTACCCAGGATGGTGTTAGAAGATACAAGAATGCTTTGCAACATCAACTAGTTAGTAGAGTTAGACAAATATAATTAGATGTTTTCAGACAGTATTACACTTGGTATACTTGTCAGTTGGAAGTAGAAGTGAAAACATTTTGTCACTGTCTTGTAGATAAGAGAAAAGAGAACTTGTTTAAGAATAAGACTACAAGTCTACAGCCATGCTTTGTGAGGCTTTACTTAGATACACTAGCGCTTGGACACATAGTAAATGCTAACATAGGCATGGTAACCATAAAACCACAAATGTCAACCTCAATGGTGGTGCATGAAGAAAAGTCAGCAGCAACGTTTTGGTATCTGGAGGCATGAAAACAACTCACCACACTGTTACACTACCTTCATGATCAAGTACACATTTACTGTCACTGCATTAGAAGCAGTGCATTCCAGTGCACACCAAACTCTGACCTCGTTATCGGATTGTAGCAACAGACACCATGATTAAAGTACCGTCCCTACATTGAAGAAGACTATTTGCCAATCGTACCATTTGCCTTCATGGTTTGTCGTTTGTAGGACTGTGTAGCCAAACTCTTCCGCCGCTGGACCACTGAAAATCTTGGCACCTGCAGTGCCGACGTTGAAGGACTGTGAATGCCAGACTCTGTCAGCTGGTGGAGGAGAAAGCTGAGGTTAGATGACAGTGACACTGATAGTTTATAACGGCATCTTAACAACATCATATAATTCTCTTTACCCGTAACAATCACACTGTCAGTTACCAATCACTGTATATTATCATTATTTTACATTTTTGTATTTGTAAATGTTCAAACCAAAATATATTCATTATTTTCTCTGAAGCAGTGGTTTCAGCCACAATGATTTCCTCTTTCGTGTTGACACAAAGGCTGAATCCTTTTAAAAACCACATCAGCTTGACTCATCATGGCAAGGTACCACACTAAAAAAGCTTTGCAACACATGACGGTCATAGTATTTACGGAGTGTTAAAGATTGCGTAATGGACATTGTTCATTATGGAATAACGTGTTTCTCTATAGACACAATCCATCTTCACACACAGCTCTCTGAACCCCCTCAGGACGTGGAATTTGGTCCTCTACCAGCGAGTCTTTCTACAATATTGAGCCCACAAGCCCAAACAGGCAGAGAGCTCTGCTAGCAGCCTGCCTTCCCCTCAATAAGCAGGCAGAAGAATGTGGATGGCTACTGGACTCAGGAGACCTTCTCCAGCACAGCCTCCTGCCACGCCTGTTTACCTGCAGAACAAAGTAGCACTTTGCCTCCTCTTGGGGCCCTCTGAGCCCCATAACATATCAATATTTCCTCTCATTTCACAAATAGGAACTATGTGCATATGAGATAATGATCAAAAGTCTCTTGTCTGGCTGCTGCTTGAAAGCTTCCACTGTTTATACAGAGGAGACACCAAGCAACCATAGACTGCAAGCAACACAATTTCTTTTGTAACTTTTCTCCAATATGAGCTACAAAACAAAACAGCAAAAACTACAAATCTGCTCTTATTTAATCCATGTGGGCTGCTTACATTTGAGAACAGATGAAGAAAAACCTGCAGGATGATGTGAAATAATGCAAAACAAAAGCACTACCATACAGATGCATTAAGTAAATTCATATTGAGCTTCATTAGTGTTTAAAGTGCATGAAAAACATGTTACAGTCACTTTCTGTGGGCTGTAACGAATGACGAATGATTTAATTATCCTTGCCTACGCCAGTGTTATGAAAACGATATAAACCCGTCGCTAGACACTTTGAATCTCTTAACTCTCAGGGTGGGAGGACAGCGTAGCGAGGCTAATGGTGAAAATAACAAGTTCAAAGTGCAAATAAGAAGTTCGGTACTTACTAATGACTATTATAATGAAGAAGATATTCCCCCAGAAGAACTCCATCGTCGACTTTATTCCATTTGTATGTGGTGATTAATCTAAATGAAGCCGCCGCACTTGACAAAGTTGTGGCTGCAGCTCGAGTCAGCGATGACGCACCGGACAGACGGTCTATATTAGGAGTTGTGCTCTTCCTCTTACCTGCCCAGGCAAACTTTGACCCAAGTTTTATCAAAGAATGTGAAGTGCATCCTGTAATAAAGTCTTACTGGAGGAAAAGGAAGTTCGGACACGTACAAAATCCAGTTAAGGGCAGGCAGAAGATCAGAAAAAGGAGCCTCAGATGGATGAATGTATAGATAAAAGTTGAAACCTTAATATAAAGTTAAGCTCTTAGTTCGAGTAGAAGCAAATGTTAAAAAAAAAAACAAGTCCACACCCATCAGCCTTCATTGAAATCTCTTAATTGTCATTCCAGAGCCACATCTTAAGTGGACAAAACAACACTCAAATCAACAGTCATATAAAAAATATATACATCATCAATTAAGAGTTAATAGTTTGAGACTTGTCAGCTCCCAACTCCCTGAACCCTGTAATTTAATTCATATGACATGTAGACTATCAAGAACCTATAAACTGAAGCCCAAACAATAGAAGGTCTATTATGAGATATCTTTGAAAAATGACATAAGTATATTTTTTTTTCTTTACAGGAAAACAGTGATGTAAGACCTTTCATTAGAACATGTTTAAGAGACTTTAAAAGACATGCGCAGGATTGTGAAAGGGTTGAAAGATTTAATTTTCAATGAGAAAGAAATTCATCACAGCTTGTGGGTGCTGCTCAGTATCGTCTGATGTCATATTGCTTAGTGAGTTATTAAAGGGATCTTGCTGATTTTACAAATAAACATGAGTGTCGTAGTCGGTGGATGTATGACTCAGCCTCTGTCCTCTGTGGCGCTAGAGGAAGTCTGGGAAAATAACCCTGATGACATCTTCTCTGCCACAGATTGCCACAGAAAGCCTGCATTGTGAGCTGGGGGTTGTGGAATTTGAAAGATGTGGGCATATTTTGAGCATGGAGGGTCAAATTAAAAAAAAAAAAAAAAAAAAGCTCTTAGTTGCATTATGGGAAATGTAGGATCCAGTGTTTTCTGAGCTTGACACATACAAGGGAGTGAAAGTCAGATTCTCAACCTCTCAGTTACACCTGACAGCAACCCAGTCTGATCCGTTGGCCAGTGAGGAGTTAAGAGTAAAAAGCCTTGCTCAAGAGCGCCTGAGTGGTGGTAATGAGGGAGGCACAAGCCCTGCTCTTTCACTTTCCCCATCCCAGATTTATCCTGCCTGGCAAACCTGCCAGTGATCTAACCAGCTAAGGCCAATTAACTTACTGTCTAACAACAAAGATGAGCTGATCATCATTTGCTATCTCCACCCTTCCATTTAGCTCACACCAAATCTTAAATCACAGGGGCGAGTCCTATAAGTTGCCAGATGTTGGGCTTTCATATTACCAACAGCAAAAAAAGTCATTAAAGCCTCTCACTTATCTTCAATATCAGCCTGGGAACGCCTGCATTTAATACAAGCAGTGCGAGCAGTCATGAGGCAAATGCAAACCTTGTTCAGAACCTACAAATAAAGTTTTATACCTTAGGGGCTGAAATGTAATGAAGCAGTTAATGATCAGTTATCAGACCTCAGAATCCAGATACACTGTGGTGTTTGGGGAAGCAGGTAGACCACAGACTCACAACCCTCAGCTATGTGTTTTCAGTAAAGTTGATTCACTGTTTTTCGGGTGGTCTGGAAGAAACAATGCACAACCTTATTCAGCTGTTGAGTCCCTTCACCCACTCCTCTGTTTGAGAAGTCATGATTCGTGTGTAAGTCATCCGGTGAGCCAGAGCACCTTGAAAGAAGTTGGAGCACTTGTATGGTAGTAATGCAGGGAAGTTCCTGGAAAAGGCTAGTCTGTTTCTATTTTTTGATATCTGTGTTGACAAGATTTGCTTTGAGAAAACAAGAAACCAAAGATGTGAAAAGGGTAATGGCTTGTGAGATGAATCTCACTCAATACTGATGTTACACAGAGAAACTACATTTGTTTAAGTCCTCTTCTTTTAACAAGACACTGCATTCCTTCATCTGTACACATCAATTCACTGACAAAAGTGCAGAGAGTTACTACTCGGCAACGCACTCGGTGAAATCATCTTGAACAATCTAAGGAAGGATCTCGAAACAGCAAAGTCTGAGGTGTATTTTCCTGTCAGGGCCCTGAATAATGGAGCGGTGTGGGCACGTCATTAGAAATCCCCACTGAGGAGGAACATGAATCATTTGAAGTTAGTCTGGAAGTTTGGAGACCATTTAAAAAAAAAACACGATAAGCCTTTGTCTTTTTTACTGTTTATTTTAAACAGTCAATTGTCTCATATCATATAAGGTACTTTCTCACTGGCCTCTCAGGACATTGAGCCATACAGCCATACTGATTGTTTTTACTATATCTTCAGGTTTCTGAGCTTTCTGCCGCTACTCCAGGGCAACACCATTTTTTGTGTTGCTAGCAGAATTGAAAAATGACATCTAAAGGATTAAACAGCAACATATATTTTCTTTTCTTTTTTTTTTTTTTTTGTCCCTGTTTGTGTGGATGATCCACAAAGCACACTGTCAACAGTTCTCATAGAACTACTGTCTGCAAGAGAGCTGGGACTAAAAGTGTTCATTGTGACGTTAGCAGTGTGTGGTTTTTTGTGTAAATTTGTTTCTCTATGCAATATATCTTCACCATAAGCTGCAACTTCAAGAGTTGAATCAACACGTCTCTGGCACAAACAAACACAAACGGAACTAGCTAACCCCAAGCTAACTGACTTCACCCTAACCCTACAAAACAAGCCACATAGCAATGGCATTACATTAAAACAGATATCTATGTTGTTGTCCTCTCTTTGTTCGTTCCAGCATGAGTCATTTCAGAAACATCCTGCACCGCTTCTATTAAAATATCATATCAAAAATAATAAAACAAAGTTTCTTAGATTTTACTGAACCAAAGTCATTGTTGTTGCCTTTCTGATGTGAGGAAAGGGTTCGCAAACACATCATGTGTCTTAGGTTCCATATCAACAATAGTAGTATTTGTGTGTGTGTATAAAAATATTCAGTGATTCAGAGTCACAGATTTTGTCACTGTAGCGTTCAGACAAATGAAAGAAAGATATTGCTCTTTCAGTGCTTTTGTTACTGATGAGTACGTTTAAAAACCACATTATAGAGTATAATGGAGACATGAATACAGAAACACACACACACACACACAAACTTCTGGCTGAGTGGATTGTAGCATGGAACTAATCCCTCTTTCACACCCATCTGCTGACCAATGGGAATCTAAGGCCCTGATTTGCCCTGTTGCATTGTGAGCCAGACAGTCACATCCAGCAGGCTCAGAGGGGCTCACGAGTCAATGACTGCACGCAGACACAGTGGAAATGCAACTTGTGGGTGAAGTTGCCATAATGTCACATGACCAAAGACTTTATTTCAACCTGTGCAGAGGCTCTGTTGGACTTGCACAGGTACATTCCCTGGCTTCAGATCATTCTAACAATCCTAACTAGAGGCACAAAAAATGATGAGTGCAGTTTTCTTTTTGTAAATGTGAGCAAGAGGGTGAATTATCTTCTTGCAAGTCATGGACTGACATTCAGTGGTTTGTAGATTAGGATATCATCCTTGTGCAATGCGCTTGACTAACGGCCTTCCGGATGACACATACACGCAAGTTCGGTATACAATGAGAAAACTTCGGTCTAGATAAGTGCCACAACTACTTGTTGGTGATAAATTGGACAAAGACTCGTGGGAGAGGTTTCCATAATAGTAGAAAAATGGTCTTTCATCAACGGTAGTAACAACTGACAGATGTTAACTATTTACTTAAAGCTCACTGCAACTTGCTTCAAGTGGTGTTCTATGACACTCAGTGAGAGCGCACTGGTGACACGCAACAAACGTCCCCAACAAGGCTCAAGCCAGGATTGTAGTGGTTAAACACCATGCGTATTACATCACTGGGTCAGCGTGACGCCTCAGTAAACCGCACGCCTGACAGACATGAAAATCGACTATATGCAATATTCTTAAATGTAACTCAAATGTCCTACAATTTCAAGACACAGTCCATCTGGTGCTGAGAGTTACAGAGCACAATAGAAGAGTTTCATTGTGGCATGAAAAATATCTGTGGTGTGGCATTGAGGTTGAAAGAATGGCAGGGTATTACATTTTCCTCTCAACTAAGGAAGCTACTAAGCATTTCCAAGGCCATTCTGCACACACGTAACAAATCTCTGACATGACAAAGAACTTCCTTATCTTTTCTTAAATGGACAATGTCTTGCTTGAACTGCAGAAAGATTGCAGGGACTTATACATTTTGGAAAAAAAAAAGTGTGATGGTTAATATAAGGATGTGGTGGTAAGAGAGGCATACTTGAGAGTCCAAGGTTGTCATTTTTAATGTTTGGTCTCTTTGGGAAAACAAAGGCAGAGAAAAACAGAGCTGTTCACCATCCTGTTTTCAATCAGTCCGTAGCTGCTACAACAGACCGACTTCATGTGATTTTTCTCAGCTGAAACCGATCATATAAAGTATTGGGCTGCTCTGGTGTGGCTTGCACTTCATTCACACTAATCTAAAACCGGTAGTGTAACAATAAGTTAGTGATATCATAATGGAAAAACACTTCATTTAAAGAGATTAAGTGAAACTTTTATGGAAACTAAAGTAAAGACAAATTGTGATGCAAAGTTGGTTAAGTATCAAAAGTCTTGAGTTCAACCACTGATGCAGTTTCTTTACAATGAAGGACTGTTGACTTTTATAACGTTACTCAACTTGGTCACCAGGTGGTGCCCAAGGCTTATATAAAATCTGTACATTTTAACACACTCCATCCATCCATCCATCATCCATCATACATCCGATGTTTGTAGGAATTTGAAACAATGACAGTACCAGTTATTATAATCTTTTTTTTTTTTTTTTTTTTTAATTATGTGGAATTTTAAACATTTTTAAGCAGAGTAGTGAAGGTGTAAAACCAAAATACAGTAATAATGTAATTAATGAATAAATGGTGCATGTACATTTTTTATGTATACTTGTCACACCTCATAGTTCAACTCTTACTGGCATGACATAGTGATATGACTGAATAAATTACTGTATTAGTTTAATACTCCAAATGATCATATATAATTTTTTATTATTAAACGTTGCATTGCTTGTGGTAAAAAATATACATTAGTCAAGGTTTGCACAGTGCACAAAACAACGTCTAACAGGATAGTTTGACTGCCTTAGACCTGTGAATTAAATTAACCGTAAAAATCAGCAAATAGAAGTAGCTCTGCACAATTCTTCCAAAGAATTGTAAATTTTGTTTGTTTGACAAATATTTGCATTATGCTTATTCTTTATTCTCAAGACACAACGTACAGTTCCAAACTTTGCTGCGCTGTTGCAAAGTATGAGCGGATTTGATCGAATTCAATGCTGCGAACAAAAGACATGCACTAATTTGTCCGGACAAAGCTGCACAGACACAAAGCTACACAAAGATACTAGTTGATGGCAGAGTTTGTATTTTATAGTGAGCAAATACAGTATTTCTGTATTTATTACACAGCAGAAAGAAGTAAAGTCAGGTTGCTTTCAAAATAAAATCTGAGCATGTAGTATGGTCAGATTAAAGGAGGAATAACCATCCAGTCCCATTTGTTCAGAAATGCAGTATGTGTCACCTTATTTTTATGCAGCATTGTCCAATTCAGCGACACATAAGGAGAAAATGCTGTTTTGAATTGACTAAGTCAAGCATAGGTAACAAGCAAAACACAGGATGGACAGAGTGAACACTTTAATCATATTCAGTGTTAAAACATTCAAAACTAAATTAGGTGTTGATTTAACCCAGGTTATTTTCTAAGGAAATGTTGTATTCAGCATAATTATTATATTTAAGTATTTTTTGAATATTTTGCTCATCGCAGTTTACATATATTAGCGGGTGTGAGGGGACAGAATGTTAGTAACATAGCTGAATGTAATCGATAAATGCTCAATATTATAAGCTCAGGTAATATGCATCATATTTGCATTAAGCTGTTCCGGTGTACTATAAACTGCTGATTTAGTATAATTGTGTCTTAGCTCACTTAACATCAGATTCTTTTATGGGTCACACACAAATCAAGCAAATACAATGTCACATTATAAAGAATTTATTGCAGGCAAACAATGTACTATAAATAATATTTACAAACTATAGAACAACATTCCTTTTTATGGGTTCCATGAATTGCTGATAAACAGTCTTTTAGTCTTTCGGGGATAAGACTGAATGCTTTTTGCCGTTGAGTTACCGTATGTCACACTGACTGCTGCAAACTGCAAGAGGTGTAGATATTCAAAGCTACATTCAGAAAATAAACTGGATTTAGATGCACAGCATTCTCAAGATTATAAATTATTTACTTAAAACATTAAAAAATTCTCAAAATGTTGACTTTAACCCCCAAAAGAAATGTTAAAAAAAAAAAAAAAGTTGTTTTGTCCCAGTTTGTGACTGAATTAAAGTATTCGTTCCTGTTATAATGCTAGAACTCATTTCCTAAACTGCACAGCCTTTCACAGAGTTTCTGACCACTTAAGTGAAGTGCAGCCAGATTAACAGGTGAATAGCCTTTAATAAAGTATTTAATATTGGCAACCTGACCATAGACACAATGTGACAACAGTGGAAATGTAGGCTGTGTATGCATTTTATGTAGGTATGTAGTAAAAACAACCACCTCACCCATCTACAGTGTGTTTTACATAAAGATAATGCATCTCTGACGCTGATTTGAGATTTTTGGCCTTTGACTTATGCATGGGGGTATTAATTAGAATCTAACAAATTTTCCACACAATTTGATGAAACTTATCCGCCTTCCAGAAAATAACTCAAAAAAAAATCCACAGCACACTATTTCCCTCTTGGCGTTTAGTTCAGGCGTAAATGAAAGAAATTTTTAAAAGAATTCAAAACAACAAAGAGAGAACTTTCATTTTCCGAAAAAAAGTTTTCATACTTTAACATTTTGAACAATTATCCCATTGATTGTCCCCATTCTCTAATCCACACTGACAGAAAAAAATGTCAGAAGTGCAACTATGAACAGCTTTTTGTTAAAATGCTTGTTTGCAGTAAAATTAATGTTTGAACCTATCTTCTGCTAGTTTCCTTTGCTTTTCAACATTCCAGCAAGTTGAGAGTGAAAATTACAATATGTGCCTGTTGAGTCTCACAGATTTTCACTGTCACGTCATTGTTGTCGTTTCCTCTCTGATTCTAAACAAAAATTCTCAAAAGCTTCTTCTATCTCAGGCTCCATCTCATCTTCAAAGTCGTATCTGTGAACACAACACAATCAGTGATTTAGAGGCTCCTTTTTTAGATCTTTAAGACAAATGTGCTCCTCAACGTAATTGATAGTTTCTGTAACTACTACAGAGATACACAATGCACAGACGCACAAAAACACAGACACACACACAGTTCTGAGAGAGGGGACAGGAGCAAGTTAAGCCCTCTTTCACATCCAACTGCTGACTAAACTGAATCTGAGGCCATGGTCGACCCTGTTGCATTGTGGGCCGGTCAAACACATTTGCCAAGCTCAGGGGCCAATGGGTTAGTCGTGGTCATATGACCTGTGTGAAGCTGCCATGCAGTCACATGACGGAAGATGTGCCAGCACAGTGGTGCTGATGAACTCTTACAGGTTTAAATCAAACCATAAACTAGTGATGAGTAACACAGATAATAACTGTAACATCATCATTACAGAAAAATTCATCTTCAAAATGCAATTATAGTGAAATTTGTTCAACTTCATCCTTAACACATGCACTACATCTGAAATATATGTATATGAACAATTCCATTCAAATAAACACTCAGCTTCTGTGTCCAAGAATTAGAATGGATTATTGTATTAATGCTTTACGAGCATCTCTGTTTCACACTCAGATTTGCACATTATTTCTACTGTAGATGCTTTAGTTTGCTAATAAAACCAATAAAAATTGTTAAAATAACAAGAAAGCAGTAATTAAACCATGGCAGTAACTTGTTTGTTCAGAGTGGAATTATTTTGAAGGTCAGTCTAACAGCGATGATGTGTTTGGAGCTGGTGGCAGAAAGTGACCGTGTCAATTTGGTTCGTTTACATGCTACTTCTTACACGCTGCCAGCCTTGTGGTTGCTGCCATTACTAATTAATTGTTATTAACTACATCATTGATTTTGCCTCCGTGTGTGATAAACAGTGGAGATTTCATCAGTCCAGTCTGTCTATTTAATGGTTTACAACCATAAACATCTGCGTTTCGCTTCAAATGGCGTCTTTCACAACTTTGTATTCTATTCTTTGCATTCTGACATCAAATGGCATAACAAGACTTTTTTTTCCCTCTCATTTCGAGGATCTCGCATGTTTCACTCTATTTGTTCTCGCTGTTTTTGACTTGCATTGATTCAAGGTACTTAAATAAGATGCGGCAGTTAAATCTTTGAATGGTATCCATAGCAATGAACATCAACAGGTCCCCCAATAAGGTAGTTGTCTGTGACCTAAAAGAAAGGCATGTATGACCTATCTATATTATTTTATCCCTACAATGTGTACTTACTCTTCATTTCCATTTTCTCCATAGATATCATGGAAATAGTCCTGTCTGTCCATAATCTCTTGGTATTTCTCAGCATATTCTGTAAAAGCAGAGGGACAGACATTCAGGCACAAGACATGCTGCAACATGATTTCCATTTAAAGTAGGGGTGAACTGCTTTTATCTAGCATGTAAATGACTTATTCCATTTATTTCTATTTATAGTATTTCTATAAACGCTGGTTTCATTTTGAATTTTGATATTTAGTCTTATACCCTTTTTTCTGTGCATGAACTACACAGAAACCACTTTACATTATTTCAATGTTTTCTTTTATTATCTCTCCTGAGCATAGACATGTTTAAGTAGCTCACCTGGATCTGCTGCTGTAAAAGGTGTGCCATCCTCTGTGTAAAAAGTAGGTTCATTCTGGGAGGAAAAAAAACAAACATGACAAACAGAAAAACAGAGACTATAAAAAAATGTTGAATAAAAAAAAAAACAAAACAAGAAGAACAATGGTGAGTATGGTACAGTTGGCACTCACCATGAAGTAGTTGGGGTCATTGTCTGGTGTAGCGTTGCTAGCTGCTGGAGCAGCACGGACTCTGCCCCAGTCGCTGGACCTCAGCTCCACAAGTTTTAGAAGCATCTGTCTGACATCCCTGAAGAAAAATCAAAACCTCTAACTACCGAATGTCAACGGGGGTTTTACAGCCTTTTGACATGGCTGTCTTTTGAATGATGGAACATAATCCTGATGGTGTGGTGTGTGGTGTGTGTGTGTGTGTGTGTGTGTGTGTGTGTGTGTGTGTGAACCAGAAGCTAAAAGTCCATGCATTTTGATATAGTCTTTTTTTTAAACCTAAAGTTACCTGAAGCATACCCCTTGAGTATGAGCTGCTCCCGAAAAACCATATTGATATACACACCTGCTGCAGGCAGCATCCAGTAGAATAGTTTCTATTCTGTGGATCAGTTCTTCCATGTGTGGTTGTTCATTCTCTTTCCACGCATCATCCAGGACAGAGCCGGTAAGCTTTAAATTCAAACACATTCTCATTACCTCCGCAAATGATAAAACTATCTGGAAAGCTTACTATACAAATCTGTAAACGTGTCCATCTGAGATATGAAACCTTGAGCAGTTTGACAGCGCAGATGAGGTTTGCATCCACAGGATTGGAGAACAGACTGGTCATCAGCTCTTTCAGAGCAATGAGGAGGATCTCTGCTCTGTTTGGCTGCCCTTTCCCACTCTTTACCTAAACAAACACCAAAACAGATCAAACTGCAATCTGTATACCTTTTTGTTTTTGTCAGTCAGTCATTGGTTGACATTTAAGTCAGAGTAGTATTCTGGTGTTGGTGGTTTATTTCTACAATTTTCAAAGCTGGACAGCTCCTGAACTAAACATCACAACAAAGCAGAGTACACAACCAACAGCAGCGCCACACATCCAAAACCCATGGCAGCAATTCAAGCTGGGTGTACCAAATCAAGCACGACATGACAAAGCAATATATACAGCCATCTAGATAATGTGATAAAATAGGAAGTATGTGATTTATGTGTTCTAATGATCAATTCAGTAAATTGCCACTCAGGCAGCAAAAGTATCCACCCATAAAAAACTAACAGTCGAAAGCAGGGATTCAAAAAAGAAGCCATTATTATGTAGTATTATGGTGAAATTAATATGTTGAAAATTCAACTTTTGGAATGATAATTCTGTTTAAAAGAAAGCCTTATATATGTCACCACACCAGGCAAATGAGCATGACCTCTTACCTCCAGGTGCAGGTAGAGCTCTCCCAGAAAGAGCACAAAGGAGTGGAATTTCTTTTGAGTGTCTGCGTCTCCTCGAACAGCTACATCCCTTTGTTCGTACTCTGTTCGACACCTACAGCAGACGACATTCTTACTTTTCAAAAAGAGAGTTTTAATGAAAGACACATGAAATTCAGTGGAAAAAGAAATAAAATAAATCACCTTTTCAGGAGCAGCTGACGAAAGTTGCCACTTGGTGGGCTGACAGCAAGGTGTTGGGACAGGTAGTTACAGAGTCTGGCACCCGTGTAAGAGAAGTTTGGAATGGCAGTGGACTGCAATGAAAAGAAAACTTAATACCCAATATACAATTGTGTGTTCTTTCCAGAAACATGCATGTATATTATAGTTAGTGTGTATGCTGTGCTTAGCCAGGTTTGGTTTAAAATTGAGGACTGAATGTGTAACTTCAAACCTGTGTGTAGATCAGTTCCACCAGCTCCTGCAACAACTCTTCAGTAGTAACCCAGCTATTGAGTATGCCAGTTATGTATTCAACATCCGACTCAAAGGACCCGGGTGAGGAGCTCAGGTGGCCGAGAAAGTCTGTGACCATATCAGCCAAGGTTGGTTCACCGTAATAGATTTCACTATCATCACAATTGGGGTCCTACACAAAAAAAAAAAAAAACATTTAATAGAAAAATCCAGAGCACCTAGTCATGGTAATGCAAAACCATTCATGAGTAACAAATTAAATACCGAAATTAACATGATAATCTGATCTTTACAACCGTGGAGTCCAGAGTCCTACTTGGACAGTAAAAGCAGAACTATAAACAGAACCATGACCATACAATGTTTAAAAAACTCTAATACTTTCCATATAAGTGCAGTGATGGTGTAAAAATTCTTCTTACCTCATACGGGATAATTCCAGAGGGGACAAACTCTGGAGCACTGGCTGAAAGCTTTGATGACTTGACCACAGAATCCACTTCGTTACACTCTTTGGAGGCAGACATACTGTTGGTATTTGTACTTTGTTGGGTTTTGCTTTGTCTTTTACATTCTGAAACAGAAAGAAGAAAGATGTTCTCAGGCTTTCTGATACGTGAAAATACCCATGCCACATAGGTAGTTATTGAGAAGGCTCACAAGAGTCTATATTTTTTGGTATTGAAAGCCATTCATTCCTGCCAAAAACACAGCTCTTAAAAAAAAAAAAATGGGTCACATATAAATTTCCTTTTTAAAAAAGGCTGAGTAATATAACAAAACACCTGAGGACAGATTTGGTGCACTAGCAATTATTTATAGCAGGAGGAAGATGTATGATGGATCGACTCAAAAAAACTGCAGTGTCCAAGTTGATGGTCATGAAGGAACATGTCATCCAGGGATGATGTTGTAGCTCACTGATTTTTGGACAATTAAAGAGGTCTGTGGCACAGAGGAATACGCTATACCAGGCTTTGGATACACAGACAGTACTTAGTGGAATCAGTTCATTGTTGTTTTTTTTTCATGGGATTTGATGACAGTAAGAGAAATATTGATTAACTTTATCATCCCAGAGGGAAACTGTTTAATATACACTACAAACACATACACTGAAAAGACAATCAAAAGACATTCAATGACACAAGACTTTATACTATGCAGAAACTAACTATAGCCCTGTTGTGAGTACTTGGAGGGCCACCCATAGACTAATGTTGGCAATAGTGTGTGTGCACCCCAAACTCCTAGACTTTAATCATTCAAGTCCAGGCTGCCCATGAACTATAGTGATGGAGTGATATGTTTTTCAGGAGAAAATACATCCAACATTTTTCATCCATGCTGGCTGATACTGATTTGCTTTTGTGAGACTTAATATACATGCAGTTAAAAACTGGTTGTGCTTTTCAAAACTGCTTGTGTAATCACATGGTTTTGACCATGACCACAGTTTTATTGTGTTACAGCACTGACAGGTGTGTTAAGTGACAGTCCTTTAGAAAATCACAATAGGGCTTCAAATCGTCATTCTGATAGAGAGTTTGGCAGCTGATAGCTAAAGAGTATTTATTTTTTTGATACATCTACACTGCAAACCATCTCATTGGTACTTTACTAGCTTACTCCAGGGGTGGGTGGATCAATCTCCAAAGTACTGATACTACTCTTGAAAGGTCTTGTTTTGAGCATGGATACTGGGATCAACAGGATCAGCACAAAAAAAGAGCCATCACATGTTAAGATACATCCTGGGCACATGAAACCTCTTCTCAGTGCTGCAATATTTCTATCTCTGCTGCTGTTGTGTGCATATGTGCAGCAATCATCTCTTTTAGTTCAGAGAATTCACATAATGAAGTTTTATTATGTACCACTGAGAACTGTGTTGTGTTTACAACATTCATGTGATGTAGTTATTGACAGAGAATAGTAAGAAAAAAAAAAAAGCCTCATGCCCAGCAAATTAAAATATATTCAGAATAAGAAGTATCGATATCGGGATTGATTATCAGTCATCCTAGCCATGGAATTTCTTTCTATTGAAACGAAACCAAGTGTGTGGTGTCACCCACCCCTTTCCTATTCCTTAACGACAGCCTCTTGTATTAAAAGGGAAACTGATTCTTCCCCTTTGCTGTGCGTTGCTAATTCAGGTTAGCTGTAGCGAAACTCAGGTTTTCGCTGGGTAAGACAACCTTAAGTGTGGCACGTAACTAGTCAACTATGTGACATCCGAGTGGGAGCTTTATATAGATGTTGCGTTACCTCACATGAAATAACAATCCAACAGGTGCACGTCGCAACGCCAAAATATTAAGGTTAGCTAACATTAATGGCATTTAGCAGCTAGCTTGCTAATGACAGCTCCAGATTTAGACCAGGTTAAACGAGTAAACCCCTACGCTTGTCAGAGGAACAAACAGCCCGAGAAAATATTGTTGCTACTTTTATATGCAAACACTGCGCCATTTAAGTTACCAATAATGAACTCTGAAAGTAACATTAGCTAGTCAACTTAGCTCCGTTATCGTTGGTGTTAGCTAGTTAACAGCTCCCTACCTCCACCGACCATGTCATTGGCCGTGCTAATGTTGTTCTCGGCAAAAGGCGGGGATGTTCGCGGCTGTCTCAGCGGTTCCCTTTGGTTGAAAAGCGTGGTTTTGGTGTCGCCGTCCCCGGCGGTAGACATGACCCCGGAGTCTGCTGGAAGATTGCGGGTTCTCCCTGCTCCGGGAGCTCGGTCGAAATTCTGATTCATGACTGCCAACCTCTACTCTCGAAGCAGCATCAGAAAAAGATGGAAAAATGTCTTTCACCGTTTCAACTGACGTTTTTATCTTTTGTGCAGCGGCAATTGCAAAACACGCCCTATCTCTCTTTCATGGTGGCTTTTCCTCGATCGGATAGTATCACAGTATATACACAACTTTTTTTGGCCACTTCCTCTAACAACAAACTCGCTGTCGCTGATTATCAATGACAGTGTTTGATATCAAAATACAACTGTCTCCCTCTGGTGGCGCGGAGTGGAAGCGCTACAGCCATGACTGATTCATGGTGCCGCCTCAAATACATCATGGTATCATCAGTGTTGGTAAGAGTATTGACATTCTGTATTTAAATAAATATAGAAATGTATTTTTTAGGCAAAAGGGTTATGTATTTTTATATATTCTTTGCTGGGGGCAGTGTTGTATGCTATACATTATTTGAGAGAGTAGGCAAGGGTCTTGTAACTTTCATGTAAATTTTCTCCTTTCAGATTTCTTGTTACCTTTTTATATTTGCAGTAAAACAAATAATAAAATGAAATTAAAAAATAGGAGAAGGTCCAAAGAAAACAATAAAGACTTTACTTCAATTTCCATAAAATTGAGTATAAGATTCAGCCCCTCTCACCAGCCCAATAATTTTCATACCATCCCTAAAAGTATTACAATTTTACTTAAAGCGCTCATCATGAAAAAACAAAGCCACCTGTGGTTGTTATCATAAATTGTATTATTGTATTTTTATTACTGATGTTTTCATGTACAATAGACGTTTTACTATTGTAGTTTTTCCATGTTTTGCTAATTTCAACCATTGTTGGGAAGTTTATGACGGGTGTTTTTTAAAGATGATTAGAATTTGTTGAGTAAAAAGTCTAATATTTTTCCCTAAGATGTAATGGAATAGAAGTATAAAGAAGGGTGAAATAGGAATAGGAATATTGGCTCCTGACTATTATCTAATATAACTGTGGAAAAGTTACCTATGGAAAATTCTGTAAGTTATATCTGTTCACACATTTATTGATTTCAGTATTTATGAATTTTACCTTGTATAAGCCCTGTCTAAATGCTGTTTGAAAAAAAACAAACAAACTCCCCTACACTGCCAGGAATTCTGATGGAGAAATACTAAATCTCTTTCTTTTATTTTAGTTGACTTTATTTTTGCTGTCAGTCACAGTCACATTTAAAGAAAGAAATGTGTTTGTTTTTGCACTAAAAACCCTGTCTAATTTATTTTTTAAATCACCAAATTCCCCAAATCATTGAGGATGTGACCTCAGTGTCCTTAACGTTGGCTGCTGCCCTGTTTGTGGGGGTGAGGCAGTGGTTGTCTGCACAACATGAGTATATTAGTAATAGGCTAAATAACCTCATATTCATTCAAGATATTTATTAAAGCACCAAGGGTTTGATAATTACATTTAAGCGATATATCAGACACATATTTATCCTTCCCAGAGAAGATTCTGGACCTGTTTAACCCCCTCAGACGTGCCTCTCTCCCCGAGCTCACTCAGTAGCTGCCCACTACAAACATGTGTTGCACCAGACCTCTCAGTGTAAGTATTCATTAGTTGTTTTAGCCTCCAGTCATTTTCCACTTGTTTCCCAAAGCTGGATCACATTATGCCACAGAGAATTCCCGTGCCAGAAATGCAGAGACCCACTTTGATAAAAGATTACTGCCCCTATTTTCTGTTATTGCTGTTTTTCCCCTGATGCCAGTGTCTTGGAGAGAGTTCAAACATTCACAAGTCTTGCAAATGCACATGATGACAAATGCCTTTGGACCAGGTTACTGTGAGGCTAATATTCATCAGTACACATCATATCTGTCTGTTATGTATCTGGTGATTTATTGGCTGTTTCATTATATTACATAAAGAGTGATTAAAGACAAATCAGTGCTACTGAATGTGTTGTGGTTTCTCTGAAATGCTATGTCTTCTTTTGGTAACTTTTATCCTATTTAGAAAAGAGTTAAGACAAAGAAATATATATAATTAAAACATTTCTAAAATATACAAATCAGCATGAAAACATCCACATCTGTTTATCTAAAGTCATTAAAAAAAAACAAACTACACACAAAAGCCCTCAGCTGAACTTCCGAATGTTTCTTTTATCTTACCTAAGAATGTGGCCTCAAAGTTGCAACAGCCATACACATTGCACAATCACTAGAGAGAGCCGAGAAACTGTATCAGACAGCGATGTGTACGTTGCAGACATGAAATAGTATTCCATATGTTGCCATTGGCCCTGACAGTCATGGTGGAATGCTCTGTAGCATTCCTCAGTATTAATCAGTTGTTGCGGCGATTCCTTAAACATCTGTTAAAGGACAATATACTAGCAAAAGCTTTCCTGTACTCTGGATTCCTATAGTTCAGACCACTCTCTTTCTCTCTGACCACAGTCACGGGCCAACTTGGATGAATTTGGG